>NC_091247.1:228931304-229238369 GCF_042477335.2 Ovis canadensis | reverse complement strand
ATCACACCCCAGCCGCACTCCCCCGCCGCTCTCCAACCCTGTCCTATTTCCTTTATCAGCTCCTCTCCGCCCTCCACGTCAGCGCCCATCACACTTGACCCTGGGTTACTTTCCCTTCCAGACTAATTCCTCGTATCAGACTCTTCTCAGTGCCAAGAGCTCTGCTGGGTTGAGTTCTCCTGTCTCTGCTTCCTGCTGAGATCGATGACCCATCTCCCCTCAAAGAAAAGAAAGATGCGATTAAACCAGTTCCTTCAGCAGCCCCCTCCACTGGATTCCCAAAACACTTTGGACCACCCTCTGCTAGAGCACTTAGGGGATTGCAATTGATCTGTCTGTCTCCTTCACGGCCGTGAGCTCGTGGGGGTAGGGACTGCGTCCCATTTGTCTCTGTGTGCCCAGCGCCTCCTGCAGACCCTGCCACCCAGCTGGAATGTGGGGGTGTGCACTGAGCAAATGCAGGGAGGGAGGGGACATGGGGGATGAGTCGCTCCGGCTCTACGCTAGTGTGGAGAGGGTCACGTCTCTGGAATTCCTGGAAGGCTAGTCACACCGAGAGCCCCCGATGGCATCGCCCTCCCCAGCGACGTGCAGAAGGGGTCTCAGTCTGCAGTGATGCATTTCATAAGAAAGGGGAATATGGATTACCCTGAAACTAATGAAACATATACAAAAAATTAATGATATGAAAAACGGCTTATGAAAGCAGCAAATAGCTTCTATTGACCATCTGCTATGTAATTGTCTGCCTCCTAAATCATAATAAACCGTTGCTGAAACTCGACGTACCTTCGGCAGGAGCGGTTGATTGTGCACACCTGCTGGTCTCTGCCCTCACTCTGCCTGCAGGCACTTTCTTCAGACAGCGGCTGTCTCCAGGGTCATCCTGAAGATGGGATGAGTAGCACCTGGCGTAAATTGAATCGCTGGAGAGATGTAAATGACAATTTGGGGACTCTACTAACTCAACATTTAAGCTAATTTCAGAGGTGGACCAACAACTCCCTGAGCATGTGTTTGACAAAGCTCACCATAAGGCCCGTAATGGAACGTGATTGTAGGTGCTCCCCTTAATTCAGGAGGAAAAAAACAAGTAGTTTCAGATTTTTTAAAGCAGACATTTCAGTGTAATGGGCTATGAAAGATGATCCAAACCTAGTAAGACCTCTCCACCACCCTGCTCTATTGGAGAATTGTTGGTTCCCAGTATGGTTTCTAGAAGCTTCTTATTTCTAAAAAGTGGCTTCCCTGGTGGCTCAGCCAGTAAAGAATCCAACTGCAATGCAAGAAACCTGGGTTCAATCCCCAGGATCGAGAAGATCCTTTGGGCAAGGAAATGGCAACCCACTCCAGTATTCTTGCCTGGAGCATCCCATGGACAGAGGGGCCTGGCAGGCTGCAGTCCATGGGGTTGCAAACAGTCGGACATGACTGAGCGACTTAGCACACAAGGTGGGTTCTGATCCAGCATGACTAGGGCTCTTACAAGAAGAGGCGAGCAGGTCACACTACAGAGGGATGGCCTTGTGAGGACGTGGGAGAAGACGGACACCTTCACGTCAGGGAGGAATCAGCCCTGCTACACCCAGAGCCTGCTGTCCAGCCTCTGAACCCCGAGGGAGTAAAGGCCTGTAGTTTGAGACACCCGTTCTGTGAACTTTGTTACGCAGCCCAAGCAGTCTCCTACAGCAGGCACTTTTCTCAACCCTTCAAAACCCATGTTTCCTTTTAGATAACCAGTCATCTCACCACCTGCCTTCCAGCCGAGGTCCTGACTCGCACCTTCTACCCTCTCTGGCTACAGATGCCAACCACGCTGGCCCTAATAGCTTCCTTCTCTTCCCTGTCCCCCAGGATGCTCTTCTTCATTTATTCACTAAGCTTTCAACCCAATCCTAAACTACTTGATTCAAATGGCACTTCCTTCAGGAAGCCTTTCTTATATCTTCACAACACTACAGTTTTGTTAAACACCTACATGCATACATACCCAGGCACCGTCGATTGTTGTTGATGACAGAAACTAAAATTGGAGACGATAAAGTACCATCACTTGTTGTCGGCGACGGAATGACACACCAACACTGCAGAGTGGTTTAAATCTTTATATTTTTTAACACTTGCTTCTTCCAGCTGCTTAATTTTATATCTTTTGTACAACCCCCTACAGGGCAAGCTGCCAAGCACTATGATTTAGAGACTATACAGTGCGCAGGCGCAGGGCGAGATAACCTTTACCTTGGCTTATTTACTGCAGCTAAGACTTTGTTTTGGGGAACTTCCTTATCAACTTAGAATCCGTTTTGTCCCAAGGTCTGTTCCTTTTGAGGAATCAGAGAAACATCCTTGTGTGCAAGCAATGTTCTTTTCCCATGGGAACAAACAGGATTTTTAGCTGAACATCTCGTTTGCAAGAATGCTCAGCCCTGGTTGACAGTCTCGTTAGCAAGCACTTCTCAATCTTCCTTAAACCTAGTTCCCTACACTGGGCAGAACATCTCGTTTGCAAGAATGTCCAGCCCTGGTTGAGAGTCTCGTTTGCAAGCACTTCTCAACCTTCTTTAAACCTAGTTCCCTACACTGGGCAGAACATCTCGTTTGCAAGAATGTCCAGCCCTGGTTGAGAGTCTCGTTTGCAAGCACTTCTCAACCTTCTTTAAACCTAATTCCCTACACTGGGCAGAACATCTCGTTTGCAAGAATGTCCAGCCCTGGTTGAGAGTCTCATTTGCAAGCACTTCTCAACCTTCTTTAAACCTAGTTCCCTACAACTTGTGGACTGTTTGAGTGAGTGAAAGTTGCTCAGTCGTGTCTGACTCTGCGACCCCAGGAACCGTAGCTCTCCAGGCTCTCCTCTATCCATGAGATTCTCCAGGCGAGAATCCTGGAGTGGGTTGCCATGTCCTCCTCCAGTGTGGACTGATTAGGAAAAGCCTTATGGCGGGTGTGTGTAGTGGCAAAGCCTGCGGACACTGCAAAGGACGAAACAGAAGACGTCCATGCTTGTAAAACCAGCCAAAACTAAAAAGTGATCCCTCCAAGTCAAAAGCAAATGAAACGAAGGATGTAACGGCGTCCCCGATCAGTGCTCAACCTCAGAGAGAGACACTATTCAATGAATTTCTTATCCGTCTTGGCAGTTAGATGGTACGTGGATTGCTACTGTTGTTCAGTCACCGAGTCACATCCTGTACAGCATGGCTCATAGCTTCATCGAGTTATGCAAGCCCCCTTTCTCAGGACAAGGCAGTGATCCATGAAGGGGGCACATAGGCAGAGATATGTAAATAGAAAATCCTCATTTGGTAACCATTTAATACTAATTGATTCAAGCAACAGTCACTAACAGATGGATGATAAAGCTAAAGGGTGAACTGAAAAACAACAGGATATTTACATAAGCTCGAAGCATCTCTCCATAAGACACTTGCGAACTGCAAAGGGGACAATTGTAGCTTTCCAGGGAAGAAAGCTGGCTGATCCCGTCTCCAACCGGAGGTGAAAGGGCGCTTACCTTGGTGCAAGCCCACCCCAAGAGCCTCCTGACCCCGCGAGCCGAGAGGGACATGACTCTGTCTTCATGTGATTCTGCCCAAATTGCATAAATGGAGCTGGATCTTTAGGAAACATTAGACAAATACAAAAATGAGGAGCACGCCATAAAAATCATAACCCGAGAGTCCCAAGTCATGAAAGACTAAGGTGCATAGAGGCAGGTCTCCAGGTGAGAGGACCCACGGAATGCAGCCTAGAGACAGGGGCTTCGTTTTGCTGTATAGACCTCAGTGGGACATTTAGCAAAATCTGCATAACATCGGCAGAGGAGATAGACAGGATTTTCCACTGCTGACATTCTGACATTTGCAACTGTAAATATGAAAGAAAACGCTATTGTTTTTATGAAATACACATGGAAGTTTTTGAAGCTAAAGGAGCATCAATCTATACCTTTCCTCAAATATTTCAGAGAAAGCACAATATATCCAGAGAACATGGTAAACACACCGTAGGAAAAGAATTCAGCAAAATTCAGGATATATGAAAATCTCTAAGACAAGCAATAGATAAAGGGGAGGGGAAAAGAGGGAAGGCAAACACCTAGATTAAAAGGAATAAACAGGTGTCCTGATAAATGCAAAGTCTCTACTCATTTGGCTTCATGAGTCGAAGAAATAGGAAAATAAAAATAATGACGCAAACAGGGACATTTGAATAATGGTTATTTTATCACCTGAAGGAATCATTGTCAAGTGATTCAGATACAATATAGCCCTGGATCTCTTCAAGACAGATACTCAAGTATTTATGAAAGAAAGGAGATGATGTCTGGAATTTGCTTCCCGACAACCCTGTCAGGGTGGAGAGTGGGCGAGATGGGCCGCGGTAATTATAGAAGCTGGGTGATGTGTGCGTGGAGGTTCATTATAACACACTTCTTACTTTTCTATATGCTTGGAAATTTCCGTAACACAGATCTTAAAACATAATGACGGAGATTTTTCTGTGCTGGTGTGGGAAAATGCATAAGTCACAGGAAGTGAAATGAGCAAGGTGAATTTTATATGCAAAATGACTCCTTTTCTGTACAAAGATGGATGGAGAGACACAGAGACACACCATAGCTAACAGGTACACAATGGGATGGATGATCTCCGTGCAGTCCAAAGGACTCTCAAGAGTCTTCTCCAGCATCACAGTTCAAAAGCATCAATTCTTTGGCACTCAGCCTTCTTTATGGTCCAGCTCTCACATCCATACATGACTACTGGAGAAAACCATAGCTTTGACTGTATGGAAATCAAACCAGTCAATCTTAAAGGAAATCAACCCTCAACATTTATTGGAAGGACTGTTACTGAAGCTGAAGCTCCAAAACGTTGGCCACCTGATGCAAAGAGCCGACCCACTGGGAAAGCCCCTGGTGCTGGGAAAGACTGAGAGCAGGAAGAGAAGGGAACAGCAGAGGATGAGATGGTTGGATGGCATCACCGACTCGATGGACATGAATTTGAGTAAACTCTGGGAGATAGTGGAGGGCAGGGAAGCCTGGCGTGCTGCAGTCCACAGGGTGCAAAGAGTTGGGCGTGACTTAATGACAGCAACAACAGGATTGATAGATGGATGGAGAGATGGACAGACAGATATAGATGGACTATAGCTTCCCTGGTGGTTCAAAAGGCAGAGTATCTGCCTGCAATGCAGGAGACCCTAAGTCGGGAAGATCCCCCGGAGAAGGGAATGGCAACCCACTCCAGTATTCTTGCCTAGAGAATTCCATGGACAGAGGAGAGCCTGGTGGGTTACAGTCCATGGGATTACAAAGAGTTGGACACAACTGAGCTACTAACACACACATATAGATAATAGGTAGATAAGATGGATGGATAGGTACACACACACACATATAGTTCAGTTCAGTCACTCAGTCCTGTCCGACTCTTTGTGACCCCATGGACTGCAGCACACCGGGCTTCCCTGTCCATCACCAACACCCAGAGCCTGCTCAAACTCATGTCCACTGAGTCAGTGATGTCATCCAACCATCTCATCCTCTGTTGTCCCCTTCTCCTCCCATGTTCAGTCTTTCCCAGCACCAGGCTCTTTTCTAATGAATCAGTTATTCTCACCAGGCAGCCAAAGTTTTGGAGCTTCAACTTTAGCATCAGTCCTTCCAGTGAAAATTCAGGGTTGATTTCCCTTAGGGTTGACTGGTTTGATCTCCTTGCTGTCCGAGGAACTCTCACTGGTCTTTTCCAGCACCACAGTTCAAAATCATCATTTCGTTGGCTCTCAGCCTTCTTTATGTTCCAGCTCTCACATTTGTAAAATACTGCTAGAAAAACCATAGCTTTGACTAGACAGACCTTTGTCAGCAAAGTAATTTACACAGACATGTAAGTGTACTATAGGTCTTGAACTTCTTGAATCATACAGATCAAGTAATATGCACACAGGCATATATACCTACCTATCCATCTAGCTCTATATATTTGTGCACATATATATACATATATATACACACATCCATGCTTGTGAGGGCCTGGAAACTTTCAATAAAGATACCATTAACAGTTGTTACTTCTCAAGACCAGAGGTGAGGGGAAAGGTGATTTTTTTTTTGACATGCCCTTATGCACCATTAGTATTTTTTCAATGACATGCAGTAATTTTGCAATTTAAAACCAATTTACATTTCAAAATAATGATGGTATTTTTAAAAACTGGAGAAGCTTAAATATCCTACAATGGGAGACTGACTGAATGAATTAAAATGAGAGCAGGCTGATGAACAGTCTGACTCAGTCTTGTAACAAATGACGTGGGCCTAGTTTAATTGTCACTGAAAGATGTGAAGTGAGTAGAAGACAAGTTGCAAAATCCAGTGTGTGATCAGGACCTCGTGTGAACATGTCTGGATCTGTGCTCCCAGATGACTGTTTCCTGCTGGGGGGTTGAGAGTAACATCTCCTTCCTGTTTATCTGGAATTCCAAAGCATTCCTCAATGAACACATCGCTTTGTCAATAAAGGTCCATATAGTCAAGCTATGATTTTTCCGGTAGCCAGTACAGATGTGAGAGCTGGACCATAAAGAAGGCTGAGAGCCGACGAAACGATGCTGTTGAATTGTGGTGTTGGATAAGACTCTTGAGAGTCCCTTAGACTGCAAGGAGATCCAACCAGTCAACCTTAAAGGAAGTCAACCCTGAATTTTCATTAAAAGGATGGATGCTAAAGCTGAAGCTCCAATACTTTAGCCTTGTGATGCGAAGAGCTAACTGATTGGAAAAGACCCTGAAGCTGGGAAAGATTGAGGGCAAAAAGAGAAGGGGCTGGCAGAGGATGAGATGGTTGGATGGTATCACCGATTCAATGGACATGAGTTTGAGCAAACTCCGGGATATAGTTAACAGCAGAGAAGCCTGGCATGCTGCAGTCCACGGGGTCACAAAGAATCAGACATAACTTGACAACTGAACAACAACAATGAATACAATCTAATTCTGAAATTAGAAAGTTAAATCTCTGCATGCCTTACTGCTGTGTGTTTTCTCCCCTATGCTCAGGAACAAGAATTGTGCCTGAATCCCCAGCCCCTGGCACTGTGCCTGGCAGAATCAGGGGTGGGTAAACATCTGTCAATGTGAATTGAACTGGCTTGTCCAAATCAGCGAAGTCTGGACATGTACATAGTCTGCTGGACACACGGCATGTTCCGAATGGACCTAGCCATCTGCTTCGCCCAAACAAGCCACATGGACCCGTCAAACCATCCAGTGATGGGTGTTAGCATGCAAGAGATGGAGCTATGTTTGGGGATGAAATATTGCATAGATGAGGCCCTCTAGGAGCCCACACAAACGCGGTGGGCACAGTGAAAAAATAAGTAACAGCTGAAACAGAGGTGAGCGTCTGGAAGGAGAGGCAAGGAAGCCCTGGCAGGGGGAGGTGGGGGCCGCTTCCCGGGGAGGGGCGGTGGGCCCTCCAGGCACAATTCCAGGAGGAAGCGAGGGTGTGCCCTTGAGGGCAGCTTGTGGACTCAAATCAATGACACCGGAAGCGACACAGCGCATGCCCCTCTCTGAGCCCACGGTGGTCGCCACGAACCAGCCAGCTCAGGACAACAACAGTTGTTCTCGTAGTCCTGAAGCCCAGGAGTCTGAGATCAAGGTGTCAGCAGGCCAGACTCCTTCAGAGGCTCAAAGGGAGGCTCTTTCCTGCCTCTTCCAGCTGCTGGGGGCTGTAGCAGCCCTTGGATCGGGGCCACCTCCCTCAGCATCTGCGTCCTGTTCATATCCTCTGTGTCCCAGAGGCCACTCTTGGTGGATCGAGGGCGACCCTAGTCCAGCACAATCGCGTCTCAGTCCTTCACGTAATTGCATGATCTGCAAAGACTTTATTTCCAAGTAAGATCACTTTCTGAGGCTTCATATAGACATGAATTTTGGGGGGACTGTTCAAATGCCTCCATCAAGGCTCCATGACAAGGATGTGTTGCCAAGATGAATGGTACTGGCTCCCCACGGCTGTGCAGCTGAGCAAGCATGAAGACAGAAACGGTCTCCGGGAGTGGGGACCAGAGCAGCGAAGGGCTGGGGACGCAGAGGCGACACTGCCCTGGGCTCCCTCCAGACACGTGGTGGGGAAGAGGAACAGCGGCCCCCTCGGGACCTCCAGAATTTGCACTATTCATGGTTGACCTTTGACACCAGCTGGAAGGGTCCAGCAAGAACTACAGCAGCTGCCCTGAGGACCAGCACCAATAGCACCAATGAAGCGGAGGAGCCGGTCTGCTCAAGAGAAGCGAGAACTTAGGTCTGTACAAATTCCTGGACACAGATGTTCAAAGCAGCGTTATTCATGAGAACACAAAAGTGGGAACAAGCCAGATATTCACGAGTAATGAGTGGATAAAAAATACGATGCATTAACACAAAGGACTGAAAAACATTACAATCAGTTAATGTGATTTTTGAAAGTTGCTCTGCAGCCTTATACTTGAGAAGCCTAAATCCTTGGGGTTTTACAAACCACCAGGGCTCACCATGAATTGTTTTGTCCAGGTTGAAGGGGCAGCAGGGAACCCTCTGGAGGGGGTCCACCGATGTCATTGCCAGAAGCCCAGAAAGTCTCCACCCTCTGCACCCAGGAGGGGGTGGGGGGACGTTCTAAGAAGGCAGAAGGTGATGGAAGAGAAGCCGGACAGCAGTTCTCGTGGTCAGAGCTGGGTGCCCTTGAAGGGGACTCTGGGCACTGGTCATCGTGGGGAGTCTCTTCTTGGGTATGCTTCTTCTTTGACGGAACCATGTTCTCCTGAAGACAGAGGTCTCCCCATCCCGCCCCACCCCCATCACCACCAGCAGAAAGGACTGGGACCACACAGCAGGGAGGGTGCACGCTGGCCTGCAAACCCCTGTCCTGACCCCAGTGAGGACTTCACTGGTGGGTCCTCAAAGCGATTTTCCTTGAGACGCTCAACTGGCAGATTAGAATCAATGTCTATTTGCTGCCGCGCATTTCAGCGATCTCGAGGTGTTACTGATTGGCAAATTCAAATGCATATTGTCCTTAATTCGAGGTTAATTATATGTAACATTTCAAAGGAGGTAATCTCATTAATTTTGATTTGCTTCTAACAGTATTAAAGCACGCAGTGGAAGACAGACTCCATTAAAATGGAGGGCACGGGGCGAAACCCTGCTCTCCCAGCAGTATCGTTACAGGCACTTTGTCAGCCAGGGTGAACCAGGAAGGATGCTGGAGGTGGGACAGGAGCTTCTCCCCAAAGAGCAGCGCGCTCCACGGAAGCGCCCTGTGATGGGCGGATCCGCTCTCGGGGCGCGTCACCAGCTCGGTGCCTGTGGACGCTGATGTCCCATAAACCGCGTTTGGGGGGTAAATGAATGAATGGGACCATCACGGCAGTAGCCGAGGGGATCAGCATCCACCTTTCACGCATTGATTCAACCACAATGGAAGCACAGAGCGCCGCCTGCAGGTCGGGCATTGCCGTGAACAGGAACCAGCAAATGCAAAGGAGAGTTACTAAGTAAGGCCTTGGGTGCAGGCGACACTGTCAAAGCAACAATAAAGCAAGAGACCCTTTGGGGACGGACAGATAGCGACAGGTCAGCCACGTGGTGGGGGGAGGCTGTGGAGGAGGGGCCGGCCAACGGCTCACTCAGGGGACACAGACCCCAGGTGTCTGATGCAACCAGGAGCCTGAGCCGGCTTCTGAAGCAAGCAAAGTCCTTAGGCTGCACCAGAGCTTGTGGGGACCAGTGTGTCCAGACCTGGTCAGCATCCTTAGCGCGGCTGTTTGTGAGGAGGGAGTTGTGAGGAAGCGCGCAGCAGCAGCCAATGTATTTACTACCCCCAGGTGGCGCTAGTGGTAAAGAGCCCGCCTCCCAGCGCAGGAGACATAAGGGAGGTGGGTCGGGTGCCTGGGTCAGGAAGACCCCCTGCGGAAGGAACGGCAGCCCACCCCAGTCTTCCTGCCTAGAGAATCCCACGGACAGAGGAGCCTGGCGGGCTGCAGGGCATGGGGTCACAGTCAGACACGACCTAGCACGCAGGCGTGAGAAATTGAAAATAAGAAGACGATAAGCATTTCCAATCGTCAAATAACTCATCAACATCAAAGCACATGGTTAGGTGAGGATTTTTCCCCCAGGAAATTCTAAGCCCGCCGTTCTATAAACAGCTAAACTTGGACCCCTGTCTGCACAGAGGCTGCCCTTGCTGCATTCATAATGCTCTGTGAACACCCTTTTTTCCCTAGAAAAATAACAAAGTTTCCACATTTTAGATTATTTCCACAGGGTGTGAACGTTTTTTACAGCTTTTGTTACTTGCTGCCAGACCATTTTCTGAGCAAATGGCACCAATTTACAAAGCTACCAGCCACGAATGACACCAATTTCACTGCACCCTCCTCCACGAGAAATGGTTCTGCTGAGTTGAGAGTTACTTTCTCCTTTTTCATACATAAATTTATTTTTTAATTGGAGAAAAATTGCTTTACAAGGTTGGGTTGGTCTCTGTCATACAACAACACGAATCAGCCATAAACATACATACATCCCCTCCCCTCCCCTCCCCTCCCCTCCTCTCCCCTCCCCTCCCCACCCCGCACCCTCCCCTCCCGCCCTTCCAGGTCATCGGAGAGCATCGCATGATAGCCTGTATGTGTCAATGTTACTGTCTCCTCTCGTCCTCCCCCCCCTTCCCCTGCTGTGCCCACGAGTCCGTTCTCGATATCTGCCTCTCCACCCCTTCCCTGCAAACAGGTTCAGCATTTTCCAGATGCTGTATGTGTGCCTTAACACAGGTATCTGTTTTTCTCCTTCCGAGTCACTTCACTCTGTGTAACAGGCTCTAGGTTTGTCCGCCTCGCTGCCACTGACTCCGGTGTATCCCTGTTTGTGGCTGAGTCGTATCCCACAGGATATATGTGTCATAGTTTCCTTATGCACGCACCTGGCAGTGGACGTCTAGGTGTTGCTTCTATGCCCTGGCTATTGTAAATACGTCTGCAGTGAACACTGGGGTATCTGTGTCTTTTAGAATTGTGGTTTTCTCCGAGTATATGCCCAGTAGTGGGATTTCTGCTTTTAACCAATTTCAGTCAACTTCCTTCCCCCTCTCCTTTCCTTGGTCCCCTTCCCCATCTCCTCTATAACTGGTTACCAGGCAACCAGCAGCTGCGGAAGAGAGGCTGGGGCACAGAGAGCAGAGAGAAGCTAAGTCCTGATGCCTTGGGGAAGGCCCAGGGTCCACACCTCTGAGCCTCACTTGCCACACTGGGGATTCAGGTTTGTAATTCAAGAGCCACTGATTCATTTGGACTAGAAGGGTGTTTCAGTCCATTGCAGCTGCTAAAACAGAATAGCACAGACTCAGCCGTCTATAAACAGCAGATTTTGTTTCTCACGATTCTGGAGACTAGAAGTCCAGTGTCAAAGTGCCAGCTGACTTCACGTCTGACGGGAGCCTGCATCGTGGTTTAGACAGTCATCTAATCCCCATGTCCTCACGTGACAGAGAAGGTGAGGCCACTTTTACGAGGGTACTAATCCCCCTGGGGGGCTCCACCCTCAAGGCCTAATCATCTCCCAAAGGCCCCACTTCATGAGATCACCAAGGCTTCCCAAGTGGCTCAGATGGTAGAGAATCTGCCCACAATTCAGGAGACCCGGGTTGGAAAGGTGCCCTGGAGGAGGGCATGGCGACCCATTCTTGTAGTTTTGCCTGGGAAATCTCATGACAGAGGAGCCTGGAGGGTTACAGTCCATGGGCTTGCAAAGGGGCAAACAAGACTGAGGGGCTAACACTTTTTCACTTTCCTAATATCACCACCTGGGGGTTAGGTTGAAACACATGGGTTGAGAGGGACACAACAGAGAGTGGCTGGATTGGGTGTCATGTTGAAGGCACCCCTGTGACCTCCAGGCTCGGAGTATAGAGAGGGACCCCACGTCAGACCCCTCAGTGGGGAGGGGTGCTGAAAATAGAACGGGGATCCCCCAGGGAGACGAGGCTGGGCCAGGAGGAAGGACGCGGATGTGGTGGGGACAGGGGTTCAGAAAGTGACTGGAGACAAGAAGGCCTCTGGGACAGGTGTGCACAGCTAGGGGGCAGGTGGGAGGCCCTGGAGGAGAGGATGCAGAAGATAGCAAGATCAACGTACCTATCACCCTCTCCCCTCCTCGCCCCGCCTACTTCTCTGCAAAAAAAAAAAAGTCTACTCTGCACCAGCTCCCCACCACCACCACCCCACGGGCCCGGCAAGGGCGACAGAGCCGTGAGAAGACATTGCACCACGCCTTACACACCCTCCTGTAGCGCTGACTCTGGCCTGAGCGCAAGCAAAGCTTTCCTGACCGTGAGAACCAAGACATGCAGGCTGGGTGCTGAAACTGTCTGGAAGGAAGCTGGACAGACAGGCTCAGGAGTGTCTGGGGAATTCACAGGACGGGTGGCCATAATGAGCAGCTTTAACTCTTCATTCTAAAAATCACACCCGGACACAAACAGACCCCATCTGCTGACAGCCGAGGGAAGGCAAACAGCGAGCAGAAAATTAAATACCAATCAGGTTATTTGATTTGGGGTGTATATTTGTGGCAAGAGAACTCAATCATATCTTGATCCCAAATAAGGGCAAATTCAAGTTGTGGGTTTTGTTTTGTTTTGTTTTGTTTTAGATGCAAAATACTTCAGAGCCTCAGCCAGAAGGAAAAGACACACACAGAGGAAGCGGTGATTGTCGGCACTGAATTAGAGAGGCCCCTTGGTATTTGAATTGATTGAATAGAATTTCCACTTTATTTTGTTGGAGGGAAGTTCATTTTATGCCTTTGCCAGTTCAGCCAGCCCAGACAGACCCGGCAGGGGCCTGGGTGGGAAGAGTTTCATCCTAAGGACACCGCCCTTGAATCAGGCGGGTCAGGCGGAGACAGAAGGTGGGGGCGCCTCTGCTCTGCCTGCAGCTTCTTGGAAGCTTCCACTGAAGAGGCTACAGCTGGCCTTGACCAGCTGGGAATGTCCAGCAGGGAGAGGACAGTGAAGGAGTCCCGAGCAGAGGGGACAGCCGAAGCCGATGGTGGCTCGGGAAAGAGATCTGGAGGGAGAAGGAACAAGGAGAAATGATGTAGAAAGTTAGGTTCTGGCCAGTCGACAGGGAGCGCTCAGCGTCATTCAGAGGAGGCCAGCGTTCACTCACTGATTCCAAGTATTTGCTTTTGCAGACACTGAGTGAACTGCGGTGAGTATGGTTTCTGCCTTATGGATTTAATTTCCAGTTTGGGGGAGGGTGGCATATGTTAGGCATGTTTCATCCATATCCTTGCAAAATGATGAACTGTATAAGTACAGTAAGGAAAAAAAACCAGGTGCTCTGGGGGAGAACTGAAGGCGGGAGGAGAAGGGGACGACAGAGGGTGAGGGGGTTGGATGGCATCATCGACTCAATGGGCACGAGCTTGAGCAAGCTCCCGGAGATGGTGCAGCACAGGGGAGCCTGGCGTGCTGCTGGGCCGCCAAGAGTCTGACTCGACTGAGTGACTGATCAACAACAACATGGGGAAAAGTACAGAAAGGGTTTCTCTCGGGTTGGGGCTGAGAGTTCCCAGAGAGGCAGAGGGCAGGACGTCCCCACGCCAGGCTGGGAAGGTCGAGGAACAGAGGGAAGGAGTATGAAATTAGATTAAAAGGAGATGTTTATATCCACGTGCATGCTCAGTCACTAAGCCGTGTCCAATTCTTTGGAACCCCGTGGACCGAAGTCCACCAGGCCTCACTGGCCATGGAATTTTCCAGGAAATAATACTGAAGTGTGTTGCCATTTCCTCCCAACCCAGGGATCAGGACTCGATTGAGACTCAAACCCGAGTCTCCTACGTCTCCTGCACTGGCAGGCGGTTTTTTCACCTGCTGAGCCACCTGGGAAGCCGCTTTTATTTCCATAAACAACAGCCTTTAAGGAGAAAGGCAGAGCCCAAATGGGCATGGAATTACAACCGCAATAGATTCATTAATCACAAAATTACATTCACTCTAGATATTAAAGCCAATTACAAAGCTACAGTAATTAAGAGTATGATGTTAGCATCAGGAGAGAAGAAAAAGCAACGAACAAAAGAGAGAAAAGGTGAGGGTGGAAATTATGATAAAGGTGATGTTTCAAATCCAAGGGGAAAAGAGGAGGCTTTTTTTTTTTTTTTACAGTCAATATAATTAGTATAATTAGTTAGCCGCTTGGGAAAATATTGAGACAGATCTCTCTTTTACACTTACACCAACATAGATCCCAGATGAATTTAAGATCTAAAATATTTTTAAACTCTTAATCTGTAAGGCAATATTTACTTCTATAACCTACAAAGAAATTATACTTCTATCATCGCTGGGTAAGGAAAGCTTTCCTGCACTGTCTCTGCTGGCGAATCTACTGGCGACAGATACTATATGACAGTAAAAACAACAAGGAAAATAAAGGCCATTAACAAATTTAAAAGGCAAATGAACTGGTAAGGCTCTGTTTCTCTTAACATTTGAAGAACTCTTACAAACCAGGTAGGACAAAGACAGCTCCAAAAGAAGAAAAATGGGCCACAGGGAAAGCAATGACAGGTTTTATTTTCTTGGGCTCCAGAATTACTGCGGATGGTGACTGCAGCCATGAAATTAAAAGACACTTTCTCCGTGGAAGGAAAGCTATGACAAACCTAGACAGCATATTAAGAAGCAGAGATATCACTTTGCTGACAAAGGTCCATATAGTCAAAGCTATGGGTTTTGTTTTTTTTTTTCAGTAGTGATGTATGGATGTAAGAGCTGGACCATAAAGAAACCTGAGCACCAAAAAATTGGTGCTTTCAAACTGTGGTGCTAGAGAACACTTTAAGACTCTTGAGAGTCCCTTGGACTGCAAGGAGATCCAACCAGTCAGTCCCAAAGGAAATGGGCCCCAAATATTCATTGAAAGGACTGATGCAGAAGCTCCAATGCTTTGGCCACCTGATGGAAAGAGCCAACTCATTGGAAAAGACCCTGAGGCTGGGAAAGATTGAAGACAGGAAGAGAAGGGGACGACAGAGGATGAGATGGTTGGATGGCATCACCAACTCAATGAACATGAGTTTAAGCAAACTCTGGGAGACAGTGAAGGACAGGGGAGCCTGGCATGCTGTAGTCCTTGGAGTCAAACATAACTTAGCAACTAAACAGAAACAACAACACCAAAAATACATACAGACCCAAGAGAAGTCAAGCAGTTACAAGACACTTGTGTGCGTTGGCTTGGCCAGGATTTCCGGAATTCTCTCTCCCGCATTTGTGTGACACGCAGGTAAGGTCCTGAGCAGAGTCTGCTTCTCGGCAGAGAATCTCTAGAGAGCCCCTTAGAGAATGTTCACAAGGGACACCTCCTCCAACGTTCCAGGGCCTTCTGTCAGCAAAGGAGGGGTTGGCCAAGATGTTCATTCATGTCCTTCTGTGACAGCCTCTGGGGAACTCCAAATGAACCTTTGCCCAACTCGGTGCATCAGTAACGAGGAGGTATCAATACAGGAATGCTTACAGGAGCAACTCTATGATAACAAGTTAAACATAATCTAAACACAGGGTGTGCTAAATTTAGGTTTAGGAACCCAGCTAAAATGATGATACAAATAAACGTACTTACAAAACAGAAATAGACTCACAGACTTCGAAAACAAACTTACGGTTACTGAAGGGGAAAGGGAGGGGAGGGGGATGAATTAGGAGTTTGGGATTAACAGAGGCACACTACTACACGTAAGATAGATAAACAGCAGGATCTTCAATAGTCTGTGTTAATCTATCTGGGCAAAGAATCTGAAAAAGAGCAGATATATGTGTACAACTGATTCACTTTGCTCTACGCCAAAACTAACACAACACGGTAAATCGGCTACACTCCAATATAAAATGAAAATTAAAGAAAATAAAAACAACAACAACAACAAGTTTAGTGGAGCAGACAAGCTCCAGATACCAGAGCAGAGCCAACTCTTGTTTGGAAGGCATTTCCTCCACCCTGGGCTTTGGCAGCCACGTTCAGCTCTAGACGTTTCTATGGGTTGAACTCGTTTTCGCATTCTTGCTCCCCTGCATGCGATGATTCAAACGCTAATGCAGACAGTAAACAGTCCGACTGGAATCTCCGCCTTTCGCCTTTCGTCCCTCCCCCGGCCACGCAAGAAGCAAGGCCTCCAGGTCTGCGTGCAGCCAGTGGTCTGAGGACCTCATTAGAATGCACTGCTTTTCAGGAGGATGAAAGAACAGAAAGTCCCCGCCCTCCCGGGAATTCCTCAGACGCTTGTGGCGTGGCGATGTGAGTGACGGTCTGTCCTCTAGCCTCCATTTTATTAATTTTCTTTTAAGTGATGCCCAAACTGCAAATTTGTTTTTTTGTTTTTTGTTTTTTGTTTTTAATTCTTCAGGGATTCCCAGGTGGCACAGTGGTACAGAATCCGCCTGCCAATGCCGGAGATGCAGGAGACGGGGGTTCAGTCTCTGTGTCAGGAAGATCCCCTGGAGAAGGGAATGGTTACCCCCTCCAGTATTCTTGCCTGGAGAATCCCATGGACAGGGGAGCCTGATGGAGACAGTCCATGGGGCCACAGAGAGTCAGACGTGGCTGAGCACACACTGAACTGAATTCTTCATTTTGGCTGTTTTTGCAGTGTCGGAATTTTCTTCACAACTTTTTAAACGTTTATATTCTAATTTGTTGAATAGCGAGTTCTTGCTGTTCACTCACTAAGTCAGGTCTGACTCTTAGGCCCCACGGACCCCAGCAAGCCAGTCTTCCCTGTCCTTCACTATCACTCAGAGTTTGCAGAAACTTACTGAGTCGGTGATGCCATCCAACTGTCTCACCCTCTGTCGTCCCCTTCTCCTCCTGCCCTCAATCTTTCCCAGCATCAGGATCTTTTACAGTGAGTCAGCTCTTCATATCAAGAGGCCAAAATATTGGAGCTTCAGCATCAGTCCTTCCAATGAATATTCAGTATTGATTTCCTTCAGGATTAACTGGTTTGATCTCCTTGCTGTCCAAGAGATTCTCTAGAATCTTCTCCAGCACCACAGTTTGAAAGCATCAATTCTTTGGCACTCAGCCTTCTCTATGGTCCAGCTCGCACATGCATACATGACTACTGAGAAATCCATAGCTATTCTTCATACGGACCTTTGTCGGTAAAGTGATATCTCTGTTTTTTAATATGCTGTCTAGGTTTGTCATTGAATACTGTAACTATAGTCATTTTAATATTTGTTCTGACGTATCCAGTAACCAAATTTCCCGTGAGTCTGTTTTTCCATTGCTTTTTTTTTACTTAACATCCAATCAGCGTCTGCTCATCTGTTTCGAATGCTGAGCATGGTATTTGAAAGAGTGTAAATGTCGTTGGAGTCTCTGAATGACACTGTTCCACGAAGGCTTTGCTTTTTAATTCAGTGAGCAGGCAAGAGCAGGACTCTCTAATCCAATTAGAGAGCAAGATGACTCAAGCCTGGCCTTGTGAGGGCTGCTATTTCCCATTCCCCACTATTCCAGAGCAGAGAGTATTTAGGTTCTCCACCTAATGGCTCAGGTGATAAACAATCTGCCTGCAATGCAGGAGACCTGGGTTTGATCCCTGGGTCAGGGAGATCCCCTGGAGGAGGAAATGGCAATCCACTCCAGTATTCTTGCCTGGAGAATCCCATGGACAGAGGAGCTTGGCAGGTTATAGTCCATGAGGTCACAAAGAGTCAGGCAGGACTGAATGACTAACCCTTTCACTTTCTTCCTGAAATCCTAGCATGTGTGTGAGGTCCCCTATTTTTGCCAAGCCATGAACTCCAACTTTGACCCCAAAACTCGACTGGTATGTAGACAGAGGTCAGTTCCTCAGCCTTTGATGCATGGCTGGGGAGTCAGCAGCAACCTGGAAGGGAAAAGCCCCTCCAGACGTCAGGTTCTGCTCTCTGTTTCTCTCCAGAAATTCTCTCTGAGTTGTAGCCATCCAGGTCTTGTCAGCCTTCCTCCATCAACCTAGGCGTCTTACCTTTCACCAGCACCATTCTGTCACAGGGTCATGCTGTTGTAGCTTTATAGTAAGTCTTGAAATCAGTCAGAGTCTTCCCACTTTGTTCTTCCTTTCCAAAACTGTTTTGTATATTCTACTTTCCTTGATTTTCCATACAAACTTTAGAATCAGTTTCCTTATGGGCACACATACGTGTGGTGCTTGGCTGGCATCAACACTGCAATGGACATGAACTTGGGCAAATTCTGGGAGATGCGGAGGGACGGGCAAGCCTAGCATGGTGCAGTCCATGGGGTCATGAAGAGTTGGACACGACTTGGCGACTGAACAACAGCATGTATGTATGTATTACTGTGTACTTTAAATTTTCAAATTAATTTTCAATAAAGGTGCTAAGGCAATTCATTGGAGAATAATTATTCCAAAAATTAGTACTAGAATAAGTAGATTCTGTATGCGGAAAAATTAACCTCAATCCATACCTTGGACCATATAGAAAAATTATCTGGAATTAATCATAGATCAAAACCCTAAAACTATACAACTTCTAGCAGAAAATAGAAGAAAATCTTCATGGCTTTGAGTTAAGCAAATAGTTTGATAGGACACAGAAAGCATAAATCACAGAAGGAGAAAATGTTCCACTGGTCTTCATCAAAACTAAAAACTGCGTATTGAAAAGGAACTCTTAAGAACACAAACTGACCAGCCAGAGATTGAAAGGAAAGACCTGAATGTTTAGTGAAACACTGGTTTTAAAAAGTATATTGAAAAGTTTACAGATGTCAATAATAAGAAAATAGACATTCCGATTTGAAAAATAAAATGGATAAAAGATTTGAACAGACACTTCACTGAAGGAAACAGGTGGATACCAAATGAACACAAAGTCTGTGAGAAGCTACTTGGCATCACTGGGTGTCACGGAAATGCACGCACAACCCCCCAACCAGAACAGTTCAGTGAAATAAACTCTGTAAAAATACCGATCATATCAACTGCTGGCAAAAACATGGAGCACCTAGAACTCTCATCCTTTGCTGGTAGGAATGCAAATCGGTGACAGCCCCCCATTGGAAACCAGCCTGACAGTTTCTTTTGAAGCCAAACATACAGTTTGGGATTACCAAACAACCCAGTAGTCCCGTGTCTGGGTGTTTGTCCAAGAGAACTAGAACCATAGAGTCACACAAATGCCTGTATGTGAATCTTCACAGGAGCTTTGTTCACAGTTGAAAAAAAAAATGCTTTAAATAAATGTCCATCAGCTGGTGAACGAGTGAACAAGTCATGATATATCCCTATGGTGAAATGTGACTCAGAAAAAAGACAAAAGCACAAGCTATCAAGTCCAAAAGTATGGATGGCTCTCAAGCACGTTATACTGAGTTGAAAGAAGCCAGAGACCAAGGCTGCGTAATGCACGACTCTGTTTATATGGCAAATTACAAAAGGCAAACTGTGGAGGCAGCAGACAGGTCAGCGGCCGGGGACTGCGGGTGGGGAGGGGGCTTGACTCTTACGGGGAATGAGAGACCTTTAGGAAGGTAACAGAAGCATTCTTTATCTTGATTAAGGAATAAGGTATTGACACACGGCCCTCTGTTCCTGTCACAATTTGTAGAACTGTACATTTTTTTAACGGTGAGTTTTGCTTTTATATAAAAGAAAACTCAATAAACCTAACTTTTAAAATTGTTAATCATTTCCCATTACGATATAGCTATTTTTTTTTTAATTTCCTCTTCTTGTTGTCTCTTGTGCTCCATAATCCTCACTGGATAACATCTTGCATGGGTACGTTTGCCTAACAAACTAGGGCTTACATGATGAACGCAGTTCTCAACAAGATTTATGCTGTCACGACTCTGGCTAGGAGTGCAATGTCTGGCCCCAGCTTCTCTGAGGGGCCAGTTCTGACTGGTCTTGGGGTCATGCTCAGCTTCTGTTGTGTTGCCAGCTATACAGGTGCCCTGGCCCTCACTGGCCTCCACCTGCTGTTAGGCCAGTCACTTCTGACTGTACTTGGCTTCTCGTAGTTTCCACCTTGGTCGTTGGTCTAATCAAGCTTTGTATACGTCCTTGAGTTCCTCTTGGTAAAGTGCACATCTTTAGAGTATCATTTAAATTTATTAAATGATAAATACCTTTCAATTCATCATTTAATAAATTTAAACCATAATCATTTAAAACTACACATCCGTGCATCGCTGTCGCTAGGACCCGCATGTCACACCGAGCTTTCCCGGCCTGCTCTTCGGTGCTGCTTTGGGCTCGGGTGGTGTCTGTTCCACTCTCTGTCCTTGTTCATGTTTGATGATGCTTATTGACAGCATTGTTTTTGTTACAGATGGTAAGTTCTTGAGCACATTTACCAACTCTGTTTTTCACATCACCTGTTTCTGCTTCCGTCTTTATTACTTAGTCATCTTCCTGCTTCTGGCACGTGGTGGTTCTGTGGTTTTCTCCGCTTTCATTAAACCTTGCAGGAGGCTGTTGGCAGAAGCGGCTCTGACGCTCATCCTGCCTGTGTGCTGGCCCTCGGGAAGTCCCTCCCGCCCTGACGGCTTCGCCACGCGATTGACCTTGGCTGCTGGGTCTATCACAGAATGGACACAGCAGGGACTTGGAAAATGCTCTGACTGAGGCTCGTCCGGCTTGCTGCACCCAGAAGCCTGAGCCTATCATGTGAAGCAGACCCAGCTGCCCTGCCTGGGAGAGACCACACACAGAGCCTGTGTGCCCCAGCCCATGCCTGCCAAGCACCAGATGAGTGACCAGGGCAGAGATGGAGCAGCTAGCCTTCCCACCAGCAGACATGGGCATGTGAGAGCCCAGCAGAGACCAGCCATGCAAACCCAGGTCAGGGGAATGACCCACCGACTCACAGAGCCAAACACAAGAGTTGTTTGTAGGCGCTAAGTTTGGGGGATAGTTTCTTAGGCACCTTGGACATGGGGTAGCTCCTCATGGCTGCCTCTCCTGACCTTGGACGTGGGGTAGCTCCTCTAGCCGCTCCTGACCTTCGACGTGGGGTAGCTCCTCTCAGCCGCCCTGACCTTGGACATGGGGTAGCTCCAAGGTAAGCAGCGGCTGCACTTTGCTGGAACAGCTGTGAAGAGATACCCTATGTCCAAGGTAAGAGAAACCCAAGTAAGACGGCAGGCACTGAGAGAGGGCATCAGAGGGCAGACAGATGGAAACCACAACCACAGACAACAGGCCAATCTGATCACATGGACCACAGCTTATCTAACTCAGTGAAACTAAGCCATGCCATGTGGGGCCACCCAAGACAGGTGGGTCATGGTGGAGAGGTCTGACAGAATGTGGTCCACTGGAGAAGGGAATGGCAAACCACTTCAGCATTCTTACCTTGAGAACCCCATGAACAGCATGAAAAGGCAAAAAGATAGGACACTGAAACAGGAACTCCCCAGGTCGGTAAGTGCCCAATAATGCTACTGGAGATCAGTGGAGAAATAACTCCAGAAAGAATGAAGGGATGGAGCCAAAGCAAAAACAATACCTAGCTGTGGATGTGACTGGTGATAGAAACAAGGTCCGAGGCTCTAAAGAGCAATATTGCATAGGAACCTGGAATGTTAGGTCCATGAATCAAGGCAAATTGGAAGTGGTCAAACAGGAGATGGCAAGAGTGAACGTCGACATTCTAGGAATCAGTGAACTAAGATGAACTGGAATGGGTGACTTTAACTCAGACCATTATATCTACTATTGTGGGCAGGAATCCCTCAGAAGAAATGGAGTAGCCATCATGGTCAACAAGAGTCCGAAATGCAGTACTTGGGTGCAGTCTCAAAAACAACAGAATGATCTCCGTTCATTTCCAAGGCAAACCATTCAGTGTCACAGTAATCCAAGTCTATGCCCCAACCAGTAATGCTGAAGAAGCTGAAGTTGAACAGTTATATGAAGACCTAAAAGACCTTTGAGAACTAGCACCCCCCAAAAATGTCTTTTTTCATTATAGGGGACTGGAATGCAAAAGTAGGAAGTCAAGAAACACCTGCAGTAACAGGCAAATCTGGCCTTGGAATGCGGAATGAAGCAGGACAAAGGCTAACAGATTTCTGCCAAGAGAACACACTGGTCATAGCAAACACCCTCTTCCAACAACACAAGAAAAGACTTTACACATGGACATCACCAGATGGTCAACACCAAGATCAGGTTGATTATATTCTCTGCAGCCAAAGATGGAGAAGCTCTATACCGTCAGCAAAAACAAGACCAGGAGCTGACTGTGGCTCAGATCATGAACTCCTTATTGCCAAATTCAGACTTAAATTGAAGAAAGTGGAGAAAACCACAAGACCATTCAGGTATGGCCTAAACCAAATCCTTAATGATTGTACAGTGGAAGTGAGAAATAGATTTATGGGATGAAATCCGATAGACAGAGTGCCTGATGAACTATGGACGGAGGTTCGTGACATTGTATAGGAGACAGGGATCAAGATTATCCCCAAGAAAGAGAAATGCAAAAAAGCAAAATGGCTGTCTGAGGAGGCCTTACAAATAGCCGTGAAAAGAAGGGAAGTGAAAAGCAGAGCAGAAAAGGAAAGATATAAGCATCTGAATGCAGAGTTCGAAAGAATAGCAAGGAGAGATAAGAAAGCCTTCCTCAGCAATCAATGCAAAGAATAGAAGAAAACAATAGAATGGGCAAGACTAGAGATCTCTTCAAGAAAATTAGAGATACCAAGGGAATATTTCATGCAAAGATGGGCTCGATAAAGGACAGAAATGGTATGGACGTAACAGAAGCAGAAGATATTAAGAAGAGGTGGCAAGAATACACGGAGGAACTGTACAAAAAAGATCTTCATGACTCAGACAAGCACAATGGTGTGATCACTCACCTAGAGCCAGACATCCAGGAATGTGAAGTCAACTGGGCCTTAGGGAGCATCACTACAAACAAAGCTAGTGGAGGTGATGGAATTCCAGTTGAGCTCTTTCAAACCCTGAAAGATGATGCTGTGAAAGTGCTGCACTCAATATCCCAGCAAATTTGGAAAACTCAGCAGTGGCCACAAGACTGGAAAAGGTCAGTTTTCATTCCAATCCCAAAGAAAGGCAATGCCAAAGAATGCTCAAACTACCACACAATTGCACTCATCTCACATGCTAGTAAAGTAATGCTCAAAATTCTCCAAGCCAGGCTTCAGCAATACGTGAATCATGAACTTCCAGATGTTCAAGCTGGTTTTAGAAAAGGCAGAGGACCAGAGATCAAATTGCCAACATCGCTGGATCATGGAAAAAGCAAGAGAGTTCCAGAAAAACATCTATTTCTGCTCTATTGACTATGCCAAAGCCTTTGACTGTGTGGATCACAATAAACTGTGGAAAATTCTGAAAGAGATGGGAATACCAGACCACCTGACCTGCCTCTTGAGAAATCTGTATGCAGGTCAGGAAGCAACAGTTAGAACTGGACATGGAACAACAGACTGGTTCCAAATAGGAAAAGGAGTACGTCAAGGCTGTATATTGCCACCCTGCTTATTTAACTTCTATGCAGAGCATATCATGAGAAACGCTGGGCTGGAGGAGGCACAAGTGGGAATCAAGATTGCAGGGAGAAATATCAATCACCTTAGATATCAGATGACACCACCCTTATGGCAGAAAGTGAAGAAGAACTAAAGAGCCTCTTGATGAAAGTGAAAGAGGAGAGTGAAAAAGTTGGCTTAAAGCTCAACATTCAGAAAACGAAGATCATGGCATCCGGTCCCATCATTTCATGGGAAATAGATGGGGAAACAGTGGAAACAGTGTCAGACTTTATTTTTTGGGGCTCCAAAATCACTGCAAATGGAGATTGCAGCTATGAAATTAAAAGACACTTACTCCTTGGAAGAAAAGTTATGACCAACATAGACAGTATATTCAAAAGCAGAGACATTACTTTGCCAACAAAGGTCCATCTAGTCAAGGCTATGGTTTTTCCAGTAGTCATGTATGGATGTGAGAGTTGGACTGTGAAGAAGGCTGAGCGCCGAAGAACTGATACTTTTGAACTGTGGTGTTGGAGAAGTCTCTTGAGAGTCCCTTGGACTGCAAGGAGAGCCAACCAGTCCATCCTAAAGGAGATCAGTCCTGAGTGTTCATTGGAAAGACTGATGTTGAAGCTGAAACTCCAGTCCTTAGGCCACCTGATGCTAAGAGCTGACTCATTGAAAAGGCCCCTGACTCTGGGAAAGATTGAGGGCAGGAAAAGAAGGGGATGACGGAGGATGAGATGGTTGGATGGCATCACCGACTCAACGGACATGAGTTTGGGTAGGCTCCGGGAGTTGGTGATGGACAGGGAAGCCTGGAGTGGTGCGGTTCATGGGGTTGCAAAGAGTCGGACACAACTGAGCAAGTGAACTGAACTGAACTTTTAGGCACCCAAAGCTAACAAATAGAATGTTCATGTTTGTAAAATTGTTTTCTGGTAAAGTAACTCCAAGTTCTGGATTTTCCTTTGAGGGTTATCTGGCTGAATGCCGTACGTTAGGATGCATCCTATCAGCATCGTCTGTACTGAAGTCTGTCTTTCTCTCTCACTCTTTCCTTCTTCCTCCCTCCCTCCCTGCCCCCTTCTTTCTTTCTCTTTCTTTGCTTCTGCTAATAATGAATTAATAGAACATTTACATTCCATATATTCTTAGTTTAAAATATTTTTATTATTTTCTAGCTTTATGACAGTGTGGTTTGCAAAAAGAATATGAACTATTTGTGATTTTGTAATAGATTGCTGATTTCTTTCGAAGAAGGCAGTGGCACCCACTCCAGTACTCTTGCCTGGAAACTCCCATGGACGGAGGAGCCTGGTGGGCTGCAGTCCATGGGGTCGCGACAGTCGGACACGACTGAGCGACTTCACTTTCACTTTTCACTTTCCTGCATTGGAGTAGGAAATGGCAACCCACTCCAGTGTGATTTCTTTATGGCTTAAGAATTCATCTATTTTTACAAATGTTCCAGTGGTTCTAGGAAAAAATAGATATTCCCCCACAGGAGTCATATTTGAATGATTAATGTTTCTTCAGTCCACTTGCCCCAGACTGTATGCTTCATGGGTCGGGAGGGCTGTCCTCTCTTAGCTATGCCTGGCAGGTGAATATCACTGGCATGCAGATGGGTACTCTATCCGTGTGTATTTGCTGAGTGATAAACAAATGCACCTAATTAACAATACTCATCAGAGCCTATATTGCCTCACTATGACTCATTATTTATGATTTATTATGATGATTTATCTTACCAATATGGTGAAAAGTGAACTACACGTATTAACTGTTTTCCTACCATTCTGCTACTGCCAATTGCTCCTTGGATGTATAATCCTCTTTCTTTTGCCTTGTTCGACTTTATCTGTTGATCCCAAGTTTCCCTGCGCCAGTGAGGTGAGCTTTCATATTTATAAAATCATAACTTTCTCCTTTGATGCATCTTTCCATGAATTCCTCTTTGCCTGATACTAATGTTGGGACGCCTGTAAATCCACGGCCTGACTTACTTCTGTAAGCCCTACTGCCCATCCGTGGCGTAGGTAGCAAGTTGACCACCCAACACCCATTCTCTGTTTTATCCTCAGTTTAAAAAAAAAAAAAGAAAGAAAATGTTTTAAACGTAATTTTTCCTTAAGGCATCAGTGAGCCCCTCTCAAATGTCACATTTTCCCTGAAATAGGGATGGTGACTTGACTAAGTTTGGCCAATGAGATGTAAGAGGAAGTTGCCGAGTGGGACTTACGGAAGATTCCTTAAGAGATGGCCAGGGAGTGCCATTGCGTCCCTTGACTGTGCCTGGCTGCCTGGAAGACAAATGAGGTGGTCGGTGCCCTTGCAGCCATCTTGGATGCTGAGGCCCTCTGGGAGCAAACGCCCTGCACTAAATGCTGGTGCAGCAGAAAGATGGAGCGAGTCTAGTCTCCAGGCATCTCTAGTGTTCTGACACCTGGACTGATATTACACAACAAGGTAAATCTCATAGGCATATGGTGCAGCACCTCATCTCAAAGTCAACTCACTCCAGTCCACAGTCAAATTGTAGCTGAGCAACCTGAACCTCAGACAGAGAAACGAAAACGCTCTCCTCATTGTCTTCCCTGGATCCCATATCACAGCACATCTTCCCCACTCGCTTCATATTCCCCCAAGTATGCTATTTGCTGGAGAAGGCAATGGCAACCCACGCCAGTGCTCTTGCCTGGAAAATCCCATGCACGGAGGAGCCTGGTGGGCTGCAGTCCATGAGGTCGCGAAGAGTCGGACACGACTGAGCAACTTCACTTTCACTTTTCACTTTCATGCATTGGAGAAGGAAATGGCAACCCACTCCAGTGCTCTTGCCTGGAGAATCCAAGGGATGAGGGAGCCTGGTGGGCTGCCGTCTATGGGGTCGCCCAGAGTCAGACACGACTGAAGCGACTTAGCAGCAGCAGCAGCAGCAGAAGTTAAAATAACTGTTCTACATTTAAATAATGCCAATGCTCAAAATAAACCCTGTTCCGCCATCACTTCACCATTGTGTGTGCATGCAAAGACGCTTCAGTCGTGTCTGACTCTTTGCAACCCCATGGACTGTAGCCCACCAGGCTCCTCTGTCCGTGAGATTCTCCAGGCAAGAACACTGGAGTGGGTTGCATGCCCTCCTCCAGGGGATCTCTCTAACCCAGGGATGGAACCCGCCTCTCTTACATCTCCTGCTCTGGCAGGCAGTTTCTTTACCACTAGTGTCACGGGGGAAGCCCCATTTCGTCCTCACTGAGCTCTTTTTTTATCTATTTGTTGATGGTCACAGATCCCCAGGTGATATCTAAAAATGGCTACACAGAATGAGTGAGTGAGTGAGTGAGTGAGTGTGTGTGTGTGTGTGTGTGTGTGTGTGTGATTCTCTGCTTATGGCTTTCACACCTTAAAAATCAATCAACCCAATTCAATCAACCTTCACTGGAAATCAAATTATTGGATTATAAAGGTTTTCTCTTGGAATCTTGGCAGAGCCAGTGGACGCCTTTTTCCTTTCCTTCTATCTCTGTAAGCCTGGCTGAGTGAGCAGATTACACAGTGTAGACAGACTCCCAGGGAGACCGGCTGGGACTCGAGCCTAAGCAGAGCTCTCTGGACCAGCGCCTTGTGGGCAGCAGGCCCTCAGGAAGTCTGGGTGAAAGATTCAGTTCAGTTCAGTTCAGTTCAGCCGCTCAGTTGTGTCTGACTCTTTGTGACCCCATGAACGGGTGAAAGATTATAAGTCAATAGGGCCATCCTAATAAGACCATCCTGACTTGGCCTCGGGCTCGCATCCAGACCAGTCTCTCTGTACCCAGAGGGTCCCTACTGGGGCCACAGCAGTGGGGGAGGGTCCCTCCCCCGTAGGCATCGTGGCTGCTGCCCCGGCTCTCAGAGGGGAAAGGCTGGCCCTGAGATCATCGCGTGTGTCCTGCTGACGCTTGGAAGGCAGGGATGCATGCCCCACAGGAACCCGGGCTCCACATTCTCCCCCTGGGGAAGTGCCCAACCAGACAGGCCACTCCCGAGACTGCGCTGCCACTCCACCGACATCCTGGAGGAGGATCTTGCAGCTGAGCTTGGGCAGAAACTTCACTTGGGGCTGTTGCAGCTTAGACAGAGGCCCCTGAAAGATACGTCAGTGTCTCAACCCTGGGGACCTGGGCATGCGACTTTATTTGGGAAGGAGATCTTTGCAGATGTAACAAACTTGAGGATCTCCAGACAAGATCATCCTGGTTTAGGATGTGTGCAGGCTTCCCAGGTGGCACAGGGGTAAAGAATCTGCCTGCCAGTGCAGGAGACAGGGGCTTAGTCCCTGGGTCGGGAAGATCCCCTGGAGAAGGAAACAACAACCCGCTCCAGTATTCTTGCCTGGAAAAGTCCACGGACAGACGAGCCTGGTCGGCTACCATGCATGAGGTCATAAACAGTTGGAAGCGACTGAGCACACACACTCTTGCACCCAAACCTCTGCGGGAGAGAGGCAGAAGGAGATTTGAGGCGCACACAGGGATGAGGCCACATGAAGATGGAGGCAGAAATCGGGTGACGCTCACAAACCAAAGGCCATCTGAAGCCTCTGCAGGGAGCGCGGTCCTGCCAACACCTCGAGTTCTGACTTCTGGGCTCCGGACAGTGAGGGAGTGAACGCCTGCTGCTTCTGGCTACCAGGTTTCTGGTGAGTCATTACCGCAGCCCCAGGGACACTCACAAGGGGACTTGATTCTTTAGGAGCAGCTTATTAATAAAAACGCGGGTTCGAATTGTTCAAAGTCGGGGCACTTCACGCTGCCATCTGGAGATGTTTGCAGAGCCACCTCTGTTGATCTGAAATAAGATGAGGAATCGGGGGCATGCCTGTGGCCAAGCGGACGGAGGCCGCCCCCCGAGGGTTTGGGCCTTAAACGTGGGAGGGGTCCACAGCCAGAAGGACCCTCATTCTCACTGGTGCTCCTTCTCTCTTCCACCTGGACGTTTACACGACAGTTTTCTTTATCTTTGTCATTTACAAATTTCACTGAAAGGGTCTCATTTTGAGCTTAGCGTAATCAGCTCTTTCTAACTGACGAATGAGCCGTTTATTCCAGCAGAAAGCACACCTTCCACCCCTCCCGTTTTTGCTGGATTCTGCATCTTCAGGTCTCTGGCCAGACACATCCATTGCCTGCACACTGGCTCTCTGACCTCCGTCCACCACCCTGGAAGCTACTCCCGTTCCTCCTGCCTCTCCCGCCCTTTCCTCTCCAAACAGGAACAATATCGAGCAGCTTCCCAGGGGCCGCCAGCTTGTCAGGCTCTGTGTTTTACGCCAGGGTGGTTATTATTGTCAGATCTGTAGATGAAGCAACCCGGGAACAGAGAGGTTAGGTAAACAGCCCCAGGTCAACCAGCTCGTAGTGAGACAGAATCCTCAAAGGAAGTTTTCTTAGTCTCTGAGGATGAACAGAACTGACTATGCCCCCGCCCATCCGCACAGATGGTCCATCCCCTTCTGAGCATCGTCTCTCTCGTTCCTTTCAGAAACTCGATCCCCAGCGGTCCAGGGGAGAAACCTCTGCAGGGCAGCAGGGTTTGTGTTAGGAGGAGCAGGACCCCCGAGGGATGTGAGATCACTGTCTGCAGAGAGCACGTCCCAGCTCATCCGGGGTAATTAATAAGACCCTCAGCCTCCACGTCCTGCCGGCTGCACACATTCTAAAACGTTCTTCTAAACCTTAAACACGTCAGACACTGGCAAAAACAAAAACACCACCCAAGCAATCGCTTAGAAACCCAACCTGTTTTTTTTCCTTTCCCAAGCTGAAGCCTGTCCACACACTTCAGTGCTTTTACAGCCTTTATTAAGAGAAGCGAGAACTCAGTCTATTTGATTTATAATTGAAAATCATAAACTATAGCATTCACCTGCTGTTCCGAGGCACCGGTGAAATGATACAAGGCTATTTCATCACTCAGCCTGGTAATTGGCATGAGCCGGCATCAGTATGCACCGCGGCGTTCCCAGAGGCCCACTAACAAGTTGATACAACCGCACAGGCTGGAGAGCAGAAATTTAGTAAAAACATTATTTCGTGCTGATTTGTGCTCTAACTCCCGCTTCGTGACGAGTCACCGGGACGCACAAGGGCCCTTCATTAGTAGGGACAGCAGGAGGCGCTGGCCAGGGTCTGGGGTGGATGCGTTGACCCCATCCTGGGCAGCAGGGGGACCCCGCAACCCCAGCCCACCCTCACCACGCCAGGAGCGGAGCCCATGTTGTCCAGGCAGCCAAGGACACAGTCTCCACCCCAGGGACCCTCCTCTGGGGTCTGCGGGCACCACCAGCCCCAGGAGGGCTGGTCTGCTGCTGGGCATGGTCCTGCCTCAGCCAGCGGATCCTCAGAACACAGAGCAGACTCAGACGCCAACCCCACCTCCCCTCGGAGCTCCCGGGCTTGGGGCAGGGGGGTTGGGGGATCCCTTGCAGCAGCGGAAATGGAAGGAACCATCCAGATGAACTGCTGAAGGTGCGGTCAGATCCCCTTGACCTTGTTGTCCCAGAATCTCTGTGAGCACGTCATTGGTGTTGCTGGGGTCACAGCACTGGGCACTGCCAGTCAGGAATCTTCCCTGGTTCACAGCGGAGATGCAGACCTAGAGAAGGGGCTTACGGACCCTGGAGGGGAGAGGGTGGAGAGGGCGGGGCAAACGGGGAGAGCAGCTGGAAACACGCACACCACCTGTGTAAAGCAGGAGGGCCTGGCAGCCCACGCCAGCGTGCTTGCCTGGAGAGCCCCATGCACAGAGGAGCCCCGCGGGCCCCAGTCCATGGGGTCGCAAGAGTCGGACACGACTTAGTGACTAAACCACCACCACCGCCGTGTGTAAAATAGACAGCCAGAGGGAATTTGCTGTATGACTCAGCGAACTCAAACCCAGGCTCTGTGACAACCTAGAGGGGCGGTGTGGGTGGGAGGTTCAAGAGGGAGGGGACCTGGCTGATTCACCTTGCTGTGTGGCAGAAACTAACACGATATTGCAAAGCACTTATCCTTCAACTGAAAATACGTTAATTCTTTTAAAAAGAAAATAAATAAATAAATCCACTTCGTACCTAAAAAGAACAAAAAAAAAAGCCCTCGCTTGCCCAATAATATCTCAGTAGAAGCTTTTGAACAGTTTTTTAATTGATAACAAGAGAAATGACACCAGTCTTGCATTATGTACACCTACGGGTCAGGCATTTTTGCTTTATTATATCATCTTTCTTTTCAGTTTTGGTTTTTAAAAAGTGAACAGGGAGCACAATTGACGTCTATTGGCCGACAGCTGCATGAGCTTGCACGCCCGTGGAGACTCGTGTGACCACCGCCACACCCAGTGGAGAGCAGCCTCCTCGCCCCAGGACGCCCGCTGGAGCCCTGTCCTCACAGTGACACCCCTGTATCCTACTGGCAGGTCCCGCCCTGTCCTGGTCATTCTGGATCAGCCTTCCCGGAGAGCAATATAGATGAATTCCTCAGCGAGACGGGCGTCTTCCCAACAGCCCAATGCTCTGGAGAAGTGTACAAGTGGTACGTGGATCCATCTTCACTCATTTCTTAACACTCAGATCGTGTTTCATTGTATGGGCATAGCAGTCTGCTTATCCGCTCACCAGCTAAAGGACCCTGGGGCTGTTTCCACTCGCTGCCGATGATGAACAAACCGCTGTAAGCCTCCGTGCTGTGTGGCGCTTTGGGGGCTCTGCAGTAGTTATCTAGGAATGGAATTGATGGGCCATACATAAATGTGCATTTACTTCGGCAAGAAACTGTCAAGCTTCTTGCGGAAGGGCTGCGTGCACTATTTCTCACTCCCACCAGCAAAGTGTGTGAGTTCCAGTTGCTCACATCCTCACCAGCAATTGCTGTTGTCAGACTTCTTAATTTTAACCTTTGTGACAGGTGTGTTGGCAGCATCTCGTTGGGGTTTTCATTTGCATTTCCCTGATGGCGAACCAGGTTGAGTATCTCTTCATGGGTACATTTCCCGTCAGTGTATGCTCCCTGAGGAAGAGTTTTTCTTCCCCACCGGGCTTGTTTCTAACTGCTGAGTTTTGCAAGCTCTTTGCATGTTCCCGAAACAAGTCCTTTGATTTGATACGTGATTTGCAAAGACTTTCCCCAGTTGGCAGCTTGCTTTTTCATCCTCTGAACAGGGGTCTTCTACAGAGCAAAAGCATTTTAGTTTTGGTGAAATCCTGTGTATTTTTCTCTTTAGATCATGTTTTGGAAATTTCTTGCAGAACAGGTTGCAAATATTGACCCCAGTTTTTACCTTCTAAAAATTGTTTACTTGTATATTTCGATTTATGACCCTTTAAGAGTTTTTATATGGGGCATAACGTTTAATTCCAGATCTTTTTTGCATATGAATGCCCAAATGTTCCAACACCGTTTGTTAAAAAATTCTGCTTCCTCCTTTGCACCGTGGCAAGCGTCCCTTGGACATATTTCTGTGCGTCTGTTTGTTTCTGCTCTCTCCCCCTGGTCTGTGTGGTCACCCGTTTGTCACTCCTCCATCTTGAGGACTGTAGCTTTATGATAAACCACACCACATTACGTGTGAAGGCACAGTCCCCTGACCAGGGTTGGAACCTGCATCCCCTGCCTTGGAAGGGAGATTCTTACCCACTGGACCGCCAGGGAAGTCCCATGTGCTAAGTCATAGAATCAGCTCATGCGCAAAGGTGTTTTGGCTATCCTAATTCCTTTGGTTTCCTATACACAATTAAAGAAAAAAAAAAAAAAGGCTGTACCACGCAGCTTGTGGGCTCTTAGTTCCCCGACCAGGGATTGAACCTGGGCCTTTGCCTCTGAGAGATGAGAGTCCAAACCACTGGACCACCAGAGAGTTCCCTTACATATATATATTTTTTTGAGTCTGTTTGTCTATGCCCACAACAGAAGAATCCTGCTGGGATATTTGTTGAAACTACAGTAAATCTCTACGTCTGTTTGGAAAGAATTTAAACCTTAGCTACATTGAGTCCTCCCATCCACAAACAGTTCCTCTCTCTCCCTATCTAGATCTTCTTTGATTTCTTACACGCGTGTTTTATGGTTTTCAGTATATTGATCCTGTATATGTTTTGCTAGATTTAAAGCCCAGTATTTCATACGCTATGGAAATATTTTAAATGGCACCATTTCTATTAATTTTGGTTTCAAAGTATCCATTGAAAGTACATAAAAATATATAATTTCTGTATGTTGACCTTTGTATCCTTGTTGTTATTGTTCAGTAGCTAAGTTGTGTCCGACTCTTTGTGACCCCATGGACAGCAGCATGCCAGGCTTCCCTGCCCTCCACTATCCCCCAGAGCTTGCTCAAACTAGTGACCATCGAGTTGGTGATGCCATCCAACCATCTCATCCTCTGTCACCCTCTTCTCCTGCCCTCAATCTTTCCCAGCATCAGGGTCTTTTCCAGTGAGTCAATTCTTCACATCAGGTGGCCAAAGTATTGGAGCTTCAGCTTCAGCATCAGTCCTTGCAATGAATAGTCAGGACGGATTTCCTTTAGGATTGGCTGGTTTGATCTTGCAGTCCAGGCCCAGCACCACTTCTTCGGTACTCAGTCTTACAAAACTCACTCATTCTGTGTGTGTGCGTGCTAACTTTTTTGTTGATTCTTCAGAATTTGCTTTGTACATAATCAGATCATATGCAAATAGCTACCATCTTGTTTCTTTTCTTCCAGCCTGCATGTCTTTATTTTTTCCCTGCTTTCACGGACTGCCTAGCAGTTTCAGTCCCATATTAACTAGAAGTGGTGAACGTGGGCATTCTTGTCTTGGTGCTGACCTTAAGGAGGAAAGCATTGACTCTTTCACCGTGACTGTGATGTTAGCAGCAGGTTTGGAGGACACTTTTTTTTCAGGCCAAGGGAGTGTCTTACTTTTCCTAGTTTGCCAACAGCTTCTATCATGGGTGGAGTTGAATTTTGTCTAATGGTTTTCTGCAGAACTGTACTTGATCATGTGGCTTTTCTTTTTCGTCTTTAGTGTTCTGGATTAGGGCTTCCCAGTGGTCCAGCGCGCGAGAACCCGGCTGCCGATGCAGAAGTCACAGGAGATGCAGGTTCGGTCCCTGAGTCAGGAAGACCCCCGGGAGAAGGAAACGGCACCCCACTCCCGTATTCTTCCCTGGAGAATCCCATGGGTGGAGGAGCCTGGTGGGCTACAGTCCATGGGGTCTCAAAGAGTTGGACAGAACTAACCGACTAAACAACAGCAACATTCGGGATTAAAGCGACTAGGTTTTGAATGTTGAACATGTCTTTCTATGTTTGGGGGACTCAATTTACTATTTTGTTGGCATTTGAACATCTCTGTTCATGAAAGATATCAATCTTTTTTCATACTCTTCTTTTTTATCAGCGTAGGTCTGGCCTCATAAAATGAATTAGGAAGTGGTCCTTCCTCGTTTACTGTCTGGGGAAAAAAAATTACATAGATATAGTGTTACTTTGTCTTTAAATGTTTGACAGAATTCACCAGTGAAATCATCGAGGCTTGGGTATGTGTTTTTCTCTGTTTCTTTGAGAGATTTTAAACAATAAATTCAATTTCTTTGATGGATATGGGACTCTTCAGGTTATCTGTTTCTTCTTGAGTGAGTTATGGTACTTTGTGGCTTTGGCGGAATTGATCCATTTCATCAAAGTTGTCAAATGTTTGTGTGCAGAGTTGCCTGTCGTGTTTTCTTATTAACCTCTAAATGTCTGTGGAGGGTGCAGCTGAGAGCCCCTCCGTGCTCAAGCTGCCCGTGTGCCTTCTGTCTCTCTCACTGTCTTCCCTTCCCTCCTTTCTTCCTGGCTCCCTCTCTTCCCTGCTTCCTTCCTTTCCCAGTCTGGCTGCAATCTTCCCCCTCTATTGACTGTTTCAAGCCTCAGGTTTCATTCTTCTCTGTTTTCAGTGGCATTGTTTCCACTTCAGCATTATTTCCCCTCTCTTCTCGTCATTTTGGGTTGGCTGCTCTTTTCTGTAGTCTTAAGGTAGAAACTTGCGCTTCTCTATCCTCCGCGTCTCTCCCTCCCTCCTATAAACTTTTAGTGCCGTGCGTTTCCCTCTAAATGTGGAATTAGCCGCATCCCACTCGTCTAACTTGTGCCCTTTATGTTGCACTTTCATTTTACTTGTTGAAAGTGTTTTTCAGTTTCCCGTTCTTCTTTGACCCATGTCTTACACGTGCACTGCACCATTGCAAGTGTTTGAAGATTCCCCAGCTGTCTTCCGTCAGTTCCTAACTCCGTTCCGTTTTGTTCAGAGAACATACTTTGCATGATTTCAAGTTTTATAAATGCATTGAGATTTGTTTTAGGATTAGACTAAAGCCTGTCTGGTGGCATAGTCCCTGTGCTCCTGAGAAGAACATATATTCTCCTGACTCTGGTTAAAGTATTATTTAGACAGTGCTTAGATCCATTTGGTTGCTGGTTTTCTCAGTCTTTCAGGCCCTTGCTGGTCTTCTCTTTGCTCCCTCAATTCCTGACTAGGGGGTGTGTTGCAGTTTACAATATAAACGCCTATTTGTCTGTTTCTTCAGTTCTGTTTTATCAGCTCTATTTTTTATCAGTTTTTGCTTCATTTATTTTGAAGCTCTGTTTTTTAAGCCTGTTATATCTTCCTGGTAGATCGGGCCTCTTATTATTATGTAACATCCCTTTTTGTCCGTGATACTTTCCTTTGCTCTGAGGTCTACGTGGCCTGGTATTAATACAACCATCCCGGGTTTCTTTGGATTAGAGAGTAGGTGCCATCGGGGGCTTCCCAGGTGGCTCAGTGGAAAAGAATCTCCCTGCCAATCCAGGAGACACAGGAGATGTGTGGGTTTGATCTCTGGGTCAGGACAATTCCCTGGAGGAGGAAATAGCAACCCACTTCAGTATTCTTGCCTGGAAAACCCCATGGACAGGGGAGCCTGATAGGCTGCAGTCCATGGGGTCACACAGAGTTGGACGTGACTGAGTGACTGAGCATGCCGTGTCTTTATAGATTGTTTTATCAATTGTTTTTAACTCACCTGTATCATCATTTTTGAAAGGGCATATCACTATGTCTTTTTTATCAATTCTGATAATCTCTAACTTTAAAAAGATAGAACTGATTGTGACATTAATCCTTTTAAGTCTTTATTGAATTTGTTGCAATACTGCTTCTGTTTCATGCTTTGGATTTTGGCCCTGAGGCACGTGGGGTCTTGAACCTGCACCCCTCGCATTGGAAACTCGGAGTCTCAGCCCCTGGGCCACCAGGGAAGTCCCCACTAATGCTTATTTTCTAATTCACTAATTTTTACAGCATTATTGAAGCCTTATTGAAATGCATTTCACACCCCTTGAAATTCTCCCATTTAAAACATACGACTCCTTGGTTCTCAGTATCTTCGCAGTTTGCGGTCCTCAGAGCAGTCTGAGTTCAGAATGTTCTCAGCACTCCAGAAAGAAACCCCACACTCACTGGCTCGCAGCCCGTGCCCGCCTCCCCTGGCCTCAGCCCGGGAACCGTGGGGTCACGGCCTGTCTCTGTGGAGCGGCCTGTTCTGGGCGTTCCGCCCGCACCGAGTGGGCTTTACGGCGGACTCCGTCTCCCTTAGCCTGGCTGCTTTCTGTCTTCCTTTCCTGTTCCCCTTTTTCCGAGTCAATTCTTTTCATCGTTTTTTAGCGCTTCCTTCTATTCTGTCTGCTGAGGTTTTGACTGTATCTTTTGTGGGAGTTTATTTTAGTCACTACTGAGGAATTATAAACACAACGAACTTTTCCCAGTCCATATAGAATCAGTATCTTGCCCCCTTCAGGCGGAATATTAAACCCCAGCATCACGCAGGCTCCTTCACACCGTCTCTACATTGTATTATTTTCAGGGATTACATCTGCAGTCCCTGAAAATCCCGTCAGACAGCATTATAATTCTTGCTTTGGGGGTCTTATTTTAAAGCATTTCAGAGAATAGTCTATTTACCGAGAAAGTCGTCATTTCCTGTGTCCTTCCTTTATTCCCGATATTCCAAATTCCCCTCCCGTATAATTTCCTTTATTCCGAAAACCTTCCTTCGGCCTTTCTATTAGAGCAGCTCTGCTGGCCGCAGATCCCCTTAGGGCTCCTTTATCAGTCTTTTCTCACCTTTACTCTTAAAAGACACACTTTGCTGGATATAGCATTCTGGGCCGACAGTTCTTTCCTTTAATTTAAGATGGTTTTTAGGTGTTATTTCAGTTCCTCCTGGCCTTCCCATTTTCGTAGAGGAAATCTGCAGTCACCTGAACCATGGCTTCCTTAGGCGTTATTCAGGGTCTCCCTGGCCGCCTTCATTTTCTGTGTGTGTTTGTTTGATTCTGGTCTCTAGTTTGGTGATGGAGTTATCTTCAGTTTACAGCAGTTCAATTATGGTCAAGGATTTCTTTGAGTTTTTCTTCTTGGAGGTTCTAGAACCTGTGAGTTTAGGTATGCCCCAGAGTTGGGGATTTTTCAGCCAAATATTTTTTCAAATATTTTTTTCCTGTACCATGTCCTTTTTCATCTCTGGGACACTGATGGCACAAATGTTGGAGCCTTTTTACTGTCCCAACGACCTCTGAGGGTCTGCTTGCTGGTGTCCAGAGCAGATCACTCCTATCGGCTTGCCTTCCAGTTCACCCACCTTTCTTCTGTCATCTCCGACCTGCTAGAGACTCCATCTGTGACATTTCTACTCCTGTGATTCTATTCTTCAGTTCTAAAACTGCCGTTTCATCCTTCTTCTTGGCTGCTATTTGCTCACTGAGACTTCTAATCCTTCCATTTGTTTCCAGAGTGTTTGCCCTTACTACCTAAACCATGGTTGGTAAAGCATTTTTGCTAATAGTGCCAATGTCTTTGTCATCTCAGCATTGATGTCTGTTGACTGACTTTTACCTCAGAAATTATCTTTTCCCTATTGTTCCTAGGTGCCACGTAATTTTGGATTGCGTCTTGGACTTTTTGACTCTTAGGAGACTCTAGGTCCACTTTAAATGTCACGGATAATGCTGATGCTTTGTTTAGCTGATAATTCACTATGTCCAGAACAAAGTTACGATGCTCGTTCTATGGGTTGGGGTTTCAGCATCAGCTGTTTTCAAAGCCTCTGTGGCCCTGTTCAGACCTGCCCAGCTATTCGGCTGCCAGGTGGCCAGTCGGGGGCTTGGGCAGTTCTGTGTCCTGTAGTTTAGTTCTCAGAGTCCACAGTCTGCTCTTTAAGGTTAGATCCATGTACACACAACTTAGAGTTAGATTCATGTGAACACAGCACACACAACTGGTTCCAAGTTGGGAGAGGAGGACGTCAAGGCTGTCTATCGTCACCCTCCTTGTTTAACTTCTATGCAGAGTATATCATGCAAAATGCTGGGCTGGATGAAGCACAAGCTGGATCGAGATTGCCGGGAGAAATATCAATCACCTCAGATACACAGATGACACCACCCTTATGGCAGAAAGTGAAGAAGAACTAAAGAGCCTCTCTATGAAAGTGAAAGAGGAGTGTGAAAAAGTTGGCTTAAAACTCAACATTCAAAAAACGAAGATCATGGCATCCGGTCACATCACTTCATGGCAAACAGATGGGGAAACAATAGAATCAGTGAGTGACTTTATTTTCTTGGGCTCCAAAATCGCTGCAGATGTTGACTGCAACCATGAAATTAAAAGACACTCGCTCCTTAGAAGAAAAGCTATGACCAAGCTAGACAGCATATTAAAAAGCAGAGATATTACTTTGCCAACAGAGGCCCATCTAGTCAAAGCCATGGTTTTTCTAGTAGTCATGTATAGATGTGAGAGTTGGGCTATAAAGAAAGCTGAGTGCTGAAGAATTGATGCTTTTGAACTGTGGTGTTGGAAGAGACTCTTGAGAGTCCCATGGACTGCCAGGAGATCAAACCAGTCTATCTTATTCATTGGAAGTCCTGAATATTCATTGGAAGGACTGATGCTGATGCTGAAACTCTAATACTTTGGCCACCTGATGCAAAGAGCTGACTCACTGGGAAAGACCCTGATGCTGGAAAAGATTGAAGGCAGGAGGAGAAGGGGACAACAGAGCATGAGATGGTTGGTTGGCATCACCGACTCGACGGAACACGGCTGAGCGACGGAACAGGACTGAACTGAACACCGAGCTTGGAGGGAGGCTAGGAGCTCATGCAGTGCTACACAGGACAGTGGTCTCAGCTTCCTTTCTCCTCGTAACTACCCCACACTTTCTGGCTCTCTAAGGCCCCCTTTTGCAGCCTCCAAGCCAGAAACCTGGGGTTGCCCTTTTTCTGCCCTGCCATTTATTTTCCACAGCTGCACTTGTGTCTGAGCCAAACACCAGGAGGGCAGAGAGGACGAAGCCGTAGGAACTCACCTGTTGCTCTTAGGGTCACCGCTAGCAGAGGGAAAATCACCTCCTTGTGCCTATGACGTGCCTGCTCAGCCCACCCAGTCCTGCCACGTTCCCCTGAGATTGTGGTCGGGCAGAAAGGATAGAAGGAAAAAGGAAACCAGTGGATCCCTCGCTGCATCTAAGCCTCAAGAGTCTCCTTTTCGGTTCCTTACCCTCAACAGTGAAGGCTTCTCTGGAGGCTCTTTCTGTCCACGCCTGCTTTATGCATTCCTGTTTCATGCTGCCTTTAACACCCGTCTGGGAAACATCAGGGGGAAATAAAATGGGAAACTCGCCACCTGTTTGGTGCTGGTCCACTTCCTCCGTCTGCCTCCCGCCACGTCCCTCTCTGAGAGTCACAGAAACTCCGTCCAGTTTCCAAATTTGCGTTCAGTCGGATGACAAGATGGGGTGGGCTTAACACTTCTTGCTCAAAACGAGAAGTCAGAATTTTATCTTTAACCTTCTTAGCAATCTTGAAGGGAGGTCATCGCTATCTCCCGATTGCAGATAAGTCAGAGGAGTCACATAGTGGACCCAGGATGGCACAGCCCGTGAGTGGGACTCAGAGTCGGGCGTGTGTGACGTCAGGCCCTGTGCTGTGTCCCCACAGCGCTGTGGGGAGGGGCACGGTGCCTGGCCTGCAGCAGGGAGCCCAGGTCCTGCACCCACTCACTGTCTGTGGGGCATTCCCCGAGTCAACGCCTGTCTTTGAACTCACTTCTACCACCTGCGAAATGAGGGAGGTTCTCAGGTGCTTTGCAGGTCAGACATCGTATGGATTTCTCTTTGAACAGGTTATACTGAAGGCAGCTTGTGGAAACTTCTGGTTGCTAGGGGTAACCTGCCCATCTAAGATGAATCCTCGGACTTACTTTGCCCTGAGAGCACCCCCACCTCCAGGCTACCTGGGCTTTGCTCTCGGGAAGGGGTTAATGGGTGGACATCTTTTCTTTCAATGTTTATAGAAAATCAATGATGCCTACTTTGTGTTGGGAGAAGCCTGTGATCTCACACACAATCTTGGCCACAACCTTCCTTGGCACTGTGGCCACACAGACTGTGTGGCTCTGGGGACAGAGGCTGGGGTGGCAGCGGCCGTGGAGCGAGGGTTCCGAGGCTCCTGGGAACACACGGTTGGTATCGACATGGACCCTACTCCCAGGCATGAAAGTATAACTGTCAGTAGCTCACTTGTGTCTGACCCTTTGCAGCCCATGGACTGTAGCCCGCCAGGCTCCTCTATCTGTGGGATTCTCCAGGCAAGAGTACTGGAGTGGGTTGCCATGACCTCCTCCAGGGGATCTTCCCGACCCAGGGATCGCACCCAGGACTCCTGCCTTGCAGGCAGATGCCTAACCGTCTGAGCCACTAGGGAAGCCCAGGCATGAGGCACCAATTTCCAGATGGAGCCCCAACCAGCCTCCGCCGCTCCCCTGGTGTGTCTCATCCCTGCCCCTCCCAGAGTCCTCTGCCCCGGCCCCCAGGCTGGACAGGCCCAGCTCCACAGCACCTCCTGAGGGGCCGGCTTCTCTGCCCGCATCATGCTCCTTCTGAAGACTGTCTTTCATTTCCTTTGAGCAGGAAGGTAAACCCTGCCTCTTGCCAGGGTCCCGAGGCCCCACAGTCCCCGCTGCCACGGGCCTGGCACCCGGCGCTCTGCCCCTCCGCTCAGTCCAGAACTGGCCGCTGCCTCCCACCTCTGCCTTCTCCACCCAAAGCTCGGGGTCCGAAGGGACACATTATGAGCTCGTGGATTCCAAGCAGGCAGGAAGCTTTGTGCTCCATGAATGGGGCTTTTCCAGGTCATGGCTTAGAAGGAATAAAGGATTCTGATGCAGTTACAGAGCGAACTGGACGGAGTCCAGCGTCAGTCGCCGGCCTGATGCGATAGCGCCGAGCCCTTGGCTTCTCTGCTCGGCGGCGATAAGGAAGTCAGCTGGAGGGGGACCAGGGGGCCTCACGCTGGCCCACCCAGCCTCGAGCGGACCCTCGCCTCGCTGGGCCCCCCTGCCTGGTCGTAACAGCCCCCAGCCCCACATTGCAATGGGGAGGTCACGCCCAGGGCACTCCCAGCTCAGCATCTGTCTCACCCTCAGTTCACAGCTCAGAAGCTGTTTGCAGCCCCAGACACTTTAGCGCTGGAGGGGCCTCGGCCAGCAATTCAGAAAACACCAGCAGCTCCCATCCTTGGGCCGTTTCACACACGGAGAAGCCCTAGGTGGGGCACGGCACGTGGGCAGTTTGGAGGGAAAGCTGGAGCTCCTGCCGGGGCGTACCCACAGCAAGGAGGCTGCCTCTCAGGTCCCCAGACTCTCCTCCTTCTCGACACTTCTGAGCATTTAACTCAGGCCCAGGCCTGCCGTGGGCTTTAAAGTGAGAACCAACAGGCACTCCTCCAGTGGTCCGGCGGCTGGGACTCTGCATGCCCAAGGCAGGGGCTCCAGGTCAATCCTTGGTCAGGGAAATAGATCCCACCCGCCACAGCTAAAACCCAGTGCAGCCAAATAAAGAAATAAAATAAACAAATATATGTAAAAAATTAAGTGCCAACACTTCTGCCCTAAAAGCCTTCCTCTGGCCCACAACCCTCTGCTTTCCCCCCTTCCCCCTCCCCTCTCCCTTTCATTATTCAGTTCAGTTGTGTTCAATTCAGTCACTCAGCCGTGTTCAACTCTTTGCGACCCCATGGGGTGCAGCACGCCAGGCTTCGCCGTCCATCACCAGCTCCTGGAGTTTGCTCAGGCTCATGCCCATCGAGTCCATGATGCCATCCAACCATCTCATCCTCTGCTGTCCCCTTCTCTTCCTGCCCTCAATCTTTCCCAGCATCAGGGTCTTTTCTAGTGAGTCGGTTCTTCGCATCAGGTGCCAAAGGATTGGAGTCTCAGCCTCAGCATCAGTCCTTCCTCCACATTATAATAGACACTTAGTAGCAGCCATGGAATTAAAAGACGCCTACTCCTCGGAAGAAAAGTGATGACCAACCTCAATAGCATATTCAAAAGCAGAGACGTTACTTTGCCAACTAATGTCCGTCTAGTCAAGGCTATGGTTTTTCCGGTGGTCATGTATGGATGTGAGAGTTGGACTGTGAAGAAGGCTGAGCACCGAAGAATTGATGCTTTTGAACTGTGGTGTTGAAGAAGACTCTTGAGAGTCCCTTGGACTGCAAGGAGATCCAACCAGTCCATTCTGAAGGAGATCAGCCCTGGGATTTCTTTGGAAGGACTGATGCTGAAGCTGAAGCTCCAGTACTTTGGCCACGTCATGCGAAGAGTTGAAGAGACTGAACTCAGTTCCAAATCCAGCAAGGACAGCCAGAAATCTAGGGTCCACGGGTGGAGAAACTAAGAGGAACCTAAGACAGCCCGGGATGGGGGGATCCTTGCCAAAGGCCCCAGGGTGATCAGCTATGAAGGGTGGGGATCCCCAGTGAAGTAGTTCAGCAGGATTCTGCCCAGTGGCTCTGGTCGTTCAGCCTCCTGGGGACTCAGGGGTGAGGGCTCCGCTGGGGGGCCAAGCTGAGGCCATTCTGAAGAAGCGTTCCTAAAGCCAAGATGAAGAGCAGGCACTCGGGAAGGTGCCGAGCGATGGAGGAGATGAGGTCAGGTCCCGGAGACCCAGCCAAATAGCCCAAGGGCAGGGTGGGAGGCAGGAAGCCACCCAGACCCGCTTCCCCAACAAGAGAAAGGCCAGGAGGCCCACAGTGGCTGCGCAGCAGAGGGGTCTCCCAGGGGCTGGCTCACACCCGGAGCGGATCTGAGCACCCCGCGTGGGCCCCAGCCCTTCCCCATCGCTCACCAGAGACCAGGACCAGACCATTGAAACAGCCAAACGCAGCTGTGAGAATAGTTATCCTTTGGGGAGAGATAAGGGAATGCCATCAATCAATCAGAGAGAAAGAGATATTCATGCAGATTAATTAAAAAGCATCTTCAGAGTGTAATTGCTAAACACTATTTTGTTATCATCTGCTTTTTCAAAACGGGGTTATCTACTCACATCTGTGCGCTGCTGCCGCTGTAACCACCCCTTTGATTGATCCACCCGGGCCCTTGTTCACCCCACAAGAGCCTCCCTGAGAGGCGGCACTGACGAAGCTGCGGAGGCTCAGAGTTGGGGTGGCTGGCAGGGAAAACGGAAACTGAACAGTCCTCCTGCACCACGGCCTCCTGCCCGACCACATAGGAACCACCACCCCCACCCCACCCCCAGCATCCAGTCCTCTCTGGGACTGGCCCCCACGAGGTCGGCTGGAGAACCGGGGCCCAGGCACCTCCCGCCCAGAGCACCAGTCCTTCCTGGACCATCAGCCCTGAGGCAGGAGGGGAGGCAGCATCACTCACTCTCCCCTCCGCCATCCAGCCCTTTGAGCGCCCCCGCTCCTGACGGCCCCTCCGTAAGGAAGGGCGGGGGAGCGAGGACTCGCAGCCTCATCAGTTCACTCAGCGCCCACCGCCTGCGCCCCGCTGGGGCAGGCCCTCCGCCAGGCGCTGAGGACGCACTGTGAGCAGAGCAGCCATGTCCCTGCGACCACGGGGCTGGCGTCAGGGTGGGGACAAGACGCAGGTGTGTGCCGCTGGCACACCTGCCTGGGATGGAGCAAGACTGTGGTTCACTCGCTCAGTCGTGTCTGACTCTGTGACCCCAGGGACTGCAGCACGCCAGGCTTCCCTGTCCTTCACTCTCTCCCAGAGTTTGCTCAAACTCATGTCCATCAAATCAGATGCAAAGAGCTGACTCATTTGAAAAGACCCTGATGCTGGGAAAGGTTGAAGGTGGGAGGAGAAGGGAGCAACAGAGGATGAGATGGTTGGATGGCATCACCAACTCCATGGACATGAGTTTGGGTAAGTAAGCTCTGGGAGCTGGTGATGGACAGGGAGGCCTGGCATGCTGCAGTTCATGGGGTCATGAAGAGTCAGACACAACTGAGCCACTGAACTGATTTGAACTGAACCATCCAACCATCTCATAGGAATAACGCCCAACACACATGGCAAGTGAGTCTTCAGGACGTGCTCAGCTTCACAAGCTTAACACTGAGCAGAGGGGGAAACTGAGGTTGGGGAGTTGAGGCAAGCTGCCAGACCTCACGGCTGGGCCAGGCTGCAGCCTGGCGGTGGACCCTGAACGGCTCTGCCTGTCGCCAGCGTAAGGAGCCCCAGCGCAAGCCGGGTGTGCACAGCTTTGCATTTCATAGCAGGCGCATCTGAAAAAGTCAAGAGAAACAGATGAAATTAATTTCAATAACATAGTTCACTAAACCCAACTGATCCAAAGATTTATCATTTCAATAAGAAGGTCATATGAAAAAAATGGTCGAGCCATTTATTTCACTTTCTCTTTTTTCAAAATAAGTGTTGGAACTTCAGAGCGTGTTTGCATTCGCAGCGCATGGCTCAGCGCAGGCCAGCCATGTCCAACACGCACAGGGGGCTCGTGGTCACCCGCTACTGGACTGTGAAGAGGCAGAGCCCAGGAGCAGGGTGGGGGTCCTGGGGCCGGCATGGAAAAGGGGATCAGGACGAGGTGATATTTTATGTGAGTTTTGGATACTGGGAAAGAGTCAGCCTCGAGAATCTCTGTGGGGACAACTTCAAGGGCAAAAGCAACAGGGAAGGCATTGGGTCCCAGCTAGGAGTAGTCCTGGCATTTTTCAGAGGCAGGAAGAAGAGCGCTGCGTGTGAGTGCCCTGGACCAGGGGGGACGTAGCAGAGGAGACGTGTCAGGGGTCAGGGTGAGGGTGGAGACGGAGGAACAGGTGGAGGACACGTGGCTGCACATCCTCCACACTCAAGAAGCTGCTAGAGAAGCAGCCAGCCAGGAGAGGGCAGGCTCGGGGAGCGGAGGTCAGACCAGCACCCTGGGGTCCCGGGAGCCATGTGTGGCTGTGAGCAGGCGTGGCTGTGGTCCACCTGCTGCTGAGACTCAGCATCTGAGGCAGGAGTGCTGGCTTCATAAGAAAGGGGATGTGGGGAACGTGATGACCTTCAGCTTTCCCCCCCCCCCAACTCTCAGCCCACACAAACACAATTAATCCAAAGAGAAAGCTCTGAGGGGACCCACATCTCCTTCTTGGGAGTTGTCTGGCCAGAATGACCTCTTTCAGACTGATGGGAAGGAAAGGGAGGTCATAGGGCAGGAATCACTGCTCCCAGCCAAGGCTGCTGCTGGCAGGGCTCACGGTCAGCTGGCGTGGCCCCATCTCTGCTCACTGTGATATTTAATAAAGGCGACATCTGCCAGCAGCTACCATACAAACCAACACGTCTCCTTTGCCTGTAAGTTTAATGGGAGTCTGTACCTTTTCTGAGTGTATGTAAATAGCCAGTTACTCCAGGGGTGCAGCGCTCAGCCTCTCAGCTTGTAAATCAGCCTAGCCCCTTATCCTCTGGTGCCACCGGAAACGGCTCCAGATCTTACTGCCAATAACCACGCCACCGGGGAGGCGGGCTCAGCCCCTCACCAGGAAGACGCTTCCAGCAGGTAGCCTGGGCCTGGAACCTGGAACACATGTAGAGGGTTCTGGAGGCTCAGTCACCTTCCCTGCAGAGCTCTGTGCGGGCAGAGCTCAGGGAACCCCTGCAACCAGGCCGCACACGGGGGAGGTGGTGAAGCCGACAGCTGTGAGGCGGGGGGGAGGGTGGTTTCCGCTCAGTCACTCAGTCTGTGTGCACATCTTTGTGGAGCGGCAGGGACTGTTCTAGAGCCAGGGATGCACGCTCATGCTTGGCTGTGTCCAACCCTGCAACCCGACGGACTGTGGCCCGCCAGGCTCCTCTGTCCATGGGAGTCTCCAGGCCAGAGCGCTGGAGTGGGCTGCCATGTCCTCCAGGGGATCTTCCCGACCCAGGCATCGAACTGGCATCTCTTACGTCTCCTGCATCGTGGGCGGGCTCCGTACCACTGTTGCCACCTGGGAAGCCCCCAGAACCCAGGATGCTGGGATGAATAAGCCAGACCAAAGCCCCTCATCTGTCCAGGCAGACCTTCTGCTCGGGGTCCAGCTGCATTCATTGCCGTGATCTCTCTATTCACCGCTGACCTCCAGGAGTTTAACTCCTCAACCATGGCCTGGAAGCAAGGATAACTCAGACGATGCTTCCTGAAGCCCCGGTGTTGTCACACTGAAGCACTGTGCGAAGTACCCACAACCGCCAAGAGGAGGAAGCGACGCAAGTGCCTCTGCGTGGAGGAACGGATACGCAGAGCCCAGCACAGCCACACGCCGGAAGCTTGACTGTAAGGAGGATGGAACTCTGACACAGGGGTGAATCTTAATAACCCCTCTGCTTCATATTAAGGGGCCTAAGTCAGTCACAGAAGGACAAACGCTGTACAATTTCACTTGCATGAGGTCCCCAGAGCAGACAGATCCATAGACAGAAAGGATGGTGAGGGTCAGCGGCTGGGGAAGGAGGAGGGGGACGCATGGTTTAGTTGGGGCAGTTTCTGTTTGGGAAGATGAGAATGCTCTGAACTAGAGAGTGATGACGGCTGTACAACATCAGAATGTCGGCAATGACCCTGAATTGTACACCTAAAAACAGTTAAAGTGGTACATTTTATGTTATGTATATTTTACCACAGTAAAAAGAAAATTAACACATTTTAAAGTATTTTTAAGTGAGGAGTTATTATTATCATCCCCTTTATTATTTGCAAGATGGTGGTCGAGCATATTCTCATGGGTTCAAGGTCACTGCCCTGCTGTTCAGTCACTGCCCAACATCTGTGAGGGTCCATGAAGAATGGGGAAGTGTCCCAAGTGCCAGGGACACAGACGTGAGTCACACAGCCAGGGTGTGTGTCTGGGAAACTTCACACGGGGAGGGTCACACTACCAGTAAACACGCATGTAGTTATAGCTGTTGCTCAGTCGCTCAGTCGTGTCCGACTCTTTGCAACCGCATAGACTGCAGCACGCCAGGCTTCCCTGTTCTTCACTATCTCCTGGAGCTTGCTCAAATTCACATAGAGTCGGTAATGCCATCCAACCATCCCATCCTCTGTCATCCCCTTCTCCTCCAGCCTTCAATCTTTCCCAGCATCAGGGTCTTTTCCAATGAGTTGGCTCTTCACATCAGGTGGCCAAAGCACTGGAGTTTCAGCTTTAGCATCAGTCCTTCCAATGAATATTCAGGGTCAATTTCCTTTAGGATGGACTGGTTTGATCCCCTTGCTGTCCAAGGGACTCTCAAGAGGCTTCTCCAGCACAATGTGAAAGCGTCAGTTCTTTGACGCTCAGCCTTCCTTGTGGTCCAGCTCTCACACCCGTAGTTACCATAGTGCAGGTTTTAGGAAGGACTGAGAAACGTGGGCGAGTGGTGAAAGGATCTCTAGACGGTTGAGGGTCTCCACTGGGAGAGTCAGAAAAGGCTGCGGCTGGTGGAGGCTGGAATCAAGAGACCCACAGGCGGTGGAGGCGGGTGTGAGGTCCTGGGGGTACAGGAAAATGCAGTGCCTCAAGCGCTGCAGCAGAAATAAGGTTGGAAATACCTCAAAAAGTGCTCCCCTGCAGGGGCTGAAGAAGAATGGGGTGAGGCTCAGAAGGCAGAAAGAAGGAAACAAGGCAGTGTTATAAAAGCTCAAAGGATAAATGGAAAACAAAGAGAACAAACGAGCCGGGCATTCTCCTGATTCTACAGGAAAACAAGGTGCAGAAGCATGATTAGGCAAAAATGCTTCAAATGCCAAAGAAGTAAGAATTACCAAAAATAAATGAGCTAAACGTTCTACTGTAGAAGCTGAAAAAATAGAGTGAACTCAAGAAGGCAGAAGAAAGGAAATAAAGAAGATAATGATCTCAAATTTATAAACAGGAAGCAAAGCTAAAATAGAAACAATCAGCAGAACTATAAGCTGGTTCTTTGGGAGGCCTGCTGATGCAGATGCAAACACAGATAACACAAACCTCCTACAAAACGGCTGAGAGAGAGATGGGCGGTACTGAGCAAGGAGTGCGCTTCGCAGCCCATCCACTGGGCAGTCGCTCTGCAGACCAGATCAGCAGCCAAGGTGAGGGTGCAGCCAGCGGGCTCAGTCCCTTCCTCGTGTCTGACTCTGCGACCCCGTGGACTGTCGCCCACCAGGCTCCTCTGTCCATGGGAGTCTCCAGGCAAGGATGCTGGAGTGGGTTGCCATGCCCTCCTCCAGGGGATCTTCCCAACCCAGGGACTGAACCCACGTCCCTTGGGTCTCCTGCCTTGGTAGGTGGGTACTTCACCAGTAGTGCCACCTGGGAAGCCCAAGGTGAGGGTGTCTGTATCTTATGAATTAGAAATTGCATCTTTAGATAAGTATACATAAGAAGCTCTGCATATGCTCACAAGGAGACTAGTGTAAAAATGATGGTTGATTGTATAGAAAACGTGAGCCAAAAGTTTACCAAAAAGACAAGATGTGGCTAAGCTGGTCGAGTAGAAAGACCCTGAGTTCTCCTCCTCCCACAGGTACACCAAAATTACAATTATTTATAGAGCAATACGTGAACCGTGAACTTCCTGATGTTCAAGCTGGTTTTAGGAAAGGCAGAGGAACCAGAGATCAAATTGGCAACATCCGCTGGATTATGGAAAAAGCAAGAGAGTTCCAGAAAAACATCTCTTTCTGCTTTATTGACTATGCCAAAGCCTTTGACTGTGTGGATCACAACAAACTGCGGAAAATTCTGAGAGAGATGGGAATACCAGACCACCTGACCTCCCTCTTGAGAAATCTGTATGCAGGTGAGGAAGCAACAGTTAGAACTGGACATGGAACAACAGACTGGTTCCAAATAGGAAAAGGAGTATGTCAAGGCTGTATATTGTCACCCTGCTTATTTAACTTCTATGCAGAGTACATCATGAGAAACACTGGGCTGGAAGAAGCACAAGCTGGAATCAAGACGGCAGGGAGAAATATCAATAACCTCAGATATGAACATGACACCACCCTTATGGCAGAAAGTGAAGAGGAGCTAAAAAGCCTCATGATGAAAGTGAAAGAGGAGAGCGAAAAAGCTGGCTTAAAGCTCAACATTCAGAAAACAAAGATCATGGCATCTGGTCCCATCACTTCATGGGAAATAGATGGGGAAACAGTAGAAACAGTGTCAGACTTTATTTTTGGGGGCTCCAAAATCACTGCAGATGGTGACTGCAGCCATGAAATTAAAAGACGCTTACTCCTTGGAAGAAAAGTTATGACCAACCTCGATAGCATATTCAAAAGCAGAGACATCACTTTGCCGACTAAGGTCCGTCTAGTCAAGGCTATGGTTCTTCCTGTGGTCATGTATGGATGTGAGAGTTGGACTGTGAAGAAGGCTGAGCACCGAAGAATTGATGCTTTTGAACTGTGGTGTTGGAGAAGACTCTTGAGAGTCCCTTGGGCTGCAAGGAGATCCAACCAGTCCATTCTGAAGGAGATCAACCCTGGGATTTCTTTGGAAGGAATGATGCTAAAGCTGAAACTCCAGTACTTTGGCCACCTCATGCGAAGAGTTGACTCACTGGAAAAGACTGATGCTTGGAGGGATTGGGGACAGGAGAAGGGGACGACAGAGGATGAGATGGCTGGACGGCATCACGGACTCGATGGACGTGAGTCTGAGTGAACTCCAGGAGTTGGTGATGGACAGGGAGGCCTGGCGAGCTGCGACTCATGGGGTCACAGAGAGTCGGACACGACTGAGCAACTGAACTGAACTGATAGAGCAGCTGTCTGTGGGAATGGTCTGAAGACTAGCAGAAAAGATTTTTCCATGACCAAAGATAAGAAGAAAGAACCACAGTGAGATACTTAGGAGGAGACTTAGTGTAGTCAAGACCAGCAAACCCAGGCTGATGAGTCACAAAGAGGAGGATCAACATAATTGCAGGGGTTTTCCCCGAGGAATGAGGGATCTGAGCCTCACATGATGGGTCCTGCAGAGAGATGAGTCCCCAGAATATCTGACCTTGAAGTCCAATAGGTCTTGGCATTTGGAAGAGCCAAAGGGCTATGGGAAACATAGACCCCAGTCTTCGAGGATGCACACAAAATCTCGTGCAGTGAGTCCCATTTGAAAGGAGTCTGGGTCAGCCTGTTTGCTGATCTTGGAGAGCCATGTCTCCATCCATCAGTGGACCCAAGATCACTCAATAAAAAATCAATAAGGAAACAATGGCCTTACATGACCCATTAGGCCAAATGGATATACAAATTTTTCAAGTGCACATGGAACCTTCTCCAGGATAGATCACATGATGTTCAGCCACAAAACATCTCAATAAATTTAAGAAGATTGAAATCATATCAAGCATCTTTTCCAACCAAGACACTGATGAAAGAAATTGAAGATGACACAAAGATATGGAAATATATACTGTGCTTGTGGATTAGAAAAATTAATGCCGTTAAAATGACCAAGTACCGAAGGCAATGGACAGACTCAATGCAACCCCTCTCAAAATACCAAGGGCATTTTTCACAGAACTAGAACATATAATTCTAAAGTTTGCATGGAACCACAAAGACCCCAAATAGCCGAAACACTCTTGAGAAAGAAGAATAAAGCTGGTGATATCAACTCCCTGATTTCCAGTCATATTTGTGAAGTTATAGTAATCAAAACAGCATGGTGTTGGCCCCAAAACTGACACATAAATCAATGAAACAAAATAGCCCAGAAATACACCCACACTTCTATAGTCGATTAACCTATGACAAAGGAGGCCAGCGTGTACAGTGGAGGAAAGACAGCCTCTTCAATAAATTGTTGGGAGAACTGGACAACATTAGGTGAAAGAGTCAAACCGGATTACTTTCTGACATCACATACAAGAACGAACTCAGAATGGATTAAAGACGTAAGAGTTGCAACCATTGAACTCCTGAAGTAAGCGCACACAGTGCTCTCTTAGACATCAGTCTCAGCAATCCTTTTTGGATCTGTCTCCTCAGGCAAGGGAAATGAGCAAATTAATTAAGGAATGGAACCTAACCAAACTAAAAAGATTTTGCACAAAATAAAAACCCAGCCTACTGCACGGGAAAACAATCTATCTGACAAGGGGTTAGTAGACAAAACATACGAAGAGCTCACAAACTCAACATCAAAAGGGCAAACAGCGCGACCCCAACGTGGGCAGAGGATGTGAGCGGACAGCCTTTCAAGGAAGACTTGCGTATGCAAAAAAAAAAAAAAAAACACATGAAACGATGATCAACATCACTAATCCTCAGGGAAATGTAAATGAAAGCCGCGCGAGGTACCGTCTCACACCTGTCAGAACGGCTGGCAGCAGACAGAGAGCGTTGACGAGGATGTGGGGAGAGGGGAACCCCTGTGCACCGCCGGCAGGAATGCAAATTGGTGCAGCCGCTAATGAAAACAGTATGAAGTCTCCTCAAGAAAATAAAAACAGGACTACCATACAATCCAGAAACCCCACTTCTGGGTATTTTTCCAAAGAAAACAAAAATACTGATTCAAAAGCATGCGTGCACCCCAACTTTCATAGCAGCACTATTTACCTACGTGTCCATCAACAGATGACTGGATAAAGAAACTGGTATATATACGTGTGTGTGTGTGTGTGTGTGTGTGTGTGTGTAAAACAGAATATTACAGAGCTTTAGAAAGAATTACATCTTCTTGTCATCTAGGATAGCATGATAGACCTAGAGGATATTAAGTTAAATGTAATGTCAGACAGAGAAATAGAAATCCAGAGGACTGCACTGAAATGTGGAGTCTAAAAAACAAAACCAAGGAACCAACACACAAAGCCAAACAAACTTGCGACGCAGAGAACAAGCCGGCGGCTGCCGGTGAGGAGGGGGTTAGGAGGATGCGTGAACTCAGTGATGGAGATTAAGAGGCTTGAATCTCCAGTTACAGGATAAATAAGTCATAGGCATGTAATGTATAGCATGAACATAGCAGATGCTATCGTAATAACTTTGTATGGTAACAGCTGATAACTAGGCTTATCGTGGTGATCATTCTGTAATGTATGGAAGTACTGAATCTCTTGTTGTGGCAGAAAACTAATAGAAAACTAAGTTCAGGGCTTCTCTGGTGATTCAGCGGTTAAGAATCTGCCTAGCGATGCAAGGGGCACTGGTTTGATCCCTGGTCCAGGAAGATCCCACATGCCAGGGGGCAACTGAGCCCTTGAACCACAGCTGCTGGGGTCTGAACACCTCGAGCCCAGGCCGCACAGCAAGAGAAGCCCCCCGGTGGGAAGCCCACGGCTGCAGCTAGGGAGTAGCCCCCCGCGCCGCGACTAGAGCCCACACCCAGCAACCACCCCCAGTGCCGCCGAAGATCCATTAAAAAAATACTGTAGTCAATCATATTCCAGTAACATAATTAAATTCAACACCTTCAGATTTCACGATCATCAGTACCTGTAGAGAAAGAGAGAATTGATCACAGGAGGGAAAACACTGACGACTCCAGTTTTATCAGGAATGCCCCATTTGGTTTAGAAAAGAGTGGAAGGACCCAATTACAGAATGTTAACATTTGCTCATTTTAATTCACGGGCTCTTGGGTGTTGGTCATGGGGTTGATTCTCTGTTCCTCCCATGTTGTTCAAAGAAGAAAGAAACACTCTGTAAAGTAAGACTGTTCAGAACAGTTTGATACAAGGGCAGGAACGTAAGGAGTAAGAAGAAAGGTCGGAAGCAGAGGCTTCTACACAGAAGCACTGGGGCCTTGGGACAAGCTGCATTTCAAACCAGATGGGACTGTACGGGATTGTCAAACTCCAGGCTGGACTCTGACCTCAGTTCATCGGCCAGTTAAAGATCTGAGTGCCACGTGGGGTGGAGGACAGACCCATTCAAGCTGTAGAAAGAAAGGGTGATGACTGTTTGTCTGACTCAGGACATGAGGCCCTGACACATGAAACCACAGACTGCTAGAATCTACTATTTGACTCCATAAAAATGAAACGCTATTTACCTTTTGCAAAAACACTGTAAGCAACATTTAAGGAAATGACAAATCCTGCACGGTGAAGAGCTGAGATGAGCCCAGGCAGACGGCAGAGAGGCCTTCAGAGGAGCAGGCGGGGCCGCAGGGCAGGGGAGCACAGACGGGGCATCTCCCAGGAGGGGAGACCCCTGGGGAGATCTCTCCAGGGCCTGGGCAGCCCCCTCCCCATCCCCATCCTGCCCCAGGGCCCCTCTGTGGGCGGACAGCCTCCCTTCCCCAGGATCTTGGCTAAGCACCAACACCCAGGGGACTAATGAAGTGACTCAGGAACAGTGAAATCTCAGAGAGAGCCCCTGGGGGTCATCGCACTTAAGTGTCCCCTCTTTTAATGCCCTTCCTCCTGTGCTGTAGCCTTTAAGCTCGGAAATAAGTCAGAACATCCAAGATGCATTTGTCGAAATCTTCCTCTAAAAACCCTCAACTCCGCATCCTGGAGCATGTGAGTGCCAGTCAGAACTTCAACCCCACCATCCTTCCATCCTGTAGATGACACAGCGCAGGCCTCCAAGGGGTCCCCCCAAGGAGGTGAGGGCCCCGGGCACGCCTCCTCCAAGCGTCCAGGGCCTTGCCCACCTGGGCCTCAGTGGCCAGCATCCTCAGCCTGCCCTGGGCAGGGAGGAGCGTCCACACGGGCAGCCCTCCATGCGCCTAGAGCAGAGAAGCCAAGGGCAGACGAGGCAGCAGCCGCGCCTGCTGCAGGCGGACGGACGGAGAAGCAGGAGGAGAAACCGCACAGTCACAGCCGCCACAGCCGTGACGGGGACCCAGGGAGCAGCTCAGGTTGGCAGGGGCCTCGCTGCCCAGAGGGGCGGCGTCTGAGCTGGGGGAGAGGGGGACAGCTTGGAGGCAGTGATCGACCGAGAGCTGAGTGATGCTGAAGGTGTCTGCCTGGGCAGGGGCGCGCCAGGCACCAAGGCTGCTGGGGTGGCTTGGTGACACGCTCACTGCCCCTCCTCCCTGGACAGCGTCTGCCCTGCAGAGGGCGGACAGCTCCCTGCTGGGTGGTGGGGCGGTGGGCTGCGTCTTCTTCCCTGTCACTCACTTGGAATGCGGTGCCTCTGCCCCAACAGGCAGCCTACCCCCCGCCCCCGTCACAGTGATGGAGTCGCCTGGCCTTGAGAGGGCGCAGGCCGAGCGGCGGGCCCCACAGAGTGCCAGGGGTGATGCCCCCTGCCCCCAGGAGGGTCTGCTCAGCCTCCCTCCAGCCCTGGGTCAGCATCCGCCCACCCGACTCCTGGCGCCACGTAAATATAAATTCCCTGCTTTTCTTCATAACTGGAAGCAAAAGTTTGTGTAAACTCGATTGTCGGCACGCTAATAATCCGATTTCTCTCTGCAGGGTCAGTCCCCCGGGCTCCATCTATAAAATAAATGTTTGTCATCCTCGGGTAAGCACTTCTCAGGGATAAATAAATAATCCAGGAGCAAGTCTCGTGTACACCTGGCCACACGTTTATGTATTCTTTTCTTCGCACATCAATAACCCCATTGGAATTGGATTTATAAATTTAAATCATCTCCGCTAATCTTTCTTTCCAATGGCGAAGTCAGCACAGAGGCGAGGGGGGCTGCATGCTCTAGGGATCGCTGGCCCCATGTTCTGCACATCTCCCCACCCCGGAGCTCAGCTGCCCCCCACATCTCACCACCTGGCTGGCAAGGACGCACCTCAGCAGGATACCCGCTCTGTGCCAAGACGGGCTGTGGCCCTCTTCGGCTTTTTTGGGGTCAGTTCCTCTTCCAGGACTAAAGGGGCCCAAGGTCAAGGAGAGAGACAGGACAGTCAGGCCGTACGAGGCAGGGGTCCTAAACACCACGTGGGCACTGACCCCACCTGCCCCAAGTAGCACGGCACCAAATTCAGCGCGGCGGGTGGGGGTCTCTGAGCTGGTGGTCCCAGAAGCCCCCGGGGTGGGGTCTCAGCCGCCCTTGCCTGAGCGCTCAGTGGCCCAGCTGTATCTGACTCTTTAAGACTCTATGGACGGCAGCCCACCAGGCTCCTCTGTCCATGGGATTCTCCAGGCAAGAATACTGTAGTGGGTAGCCTTTCCCTCTTCCAGGGAATCTTCCTGACCCAGGCTTCCTGTATTGCAGGCGGATTCTTAACAGCTAAGTCACCGGGGAAGCCCTGAGCTGCCCCTGGGAACCAGTGGAATCTCTCTCTTCCTTCCCTTCTCCCCTCCCTTCCTCGCTCTCTGCCTCTCTGTCACTCTCTCTGTCTGTCCCTCCAGGACCCCGGTGCCCCAGGGAGAGGCCCACGTGGCAGCCGGGCCAGCAGGAGACGGGCGTCTGGGGAGCAGGGCCTCCAGCCTGAGGCAGGGTGCCCGGCACTGTGTCCCCAGCCAACAGGCTGACCTCAAGCCCACGGGGAAGCCCCACCAGAGCCCTGGGCTCCTGACTTCAGACTCTGCCGGTGGAGTTTGTGACGTTAAGCCAGGGGTAGAGGGGAAGAGGCAGTGCAGCAGCAGAGACCCCGAGCACCTCTGGCTGGAGAGGAGCGACTGGGGGCAGAAGGGTCAGTCCTGGAGAAGAGGGACCAGAGACGAGCAGCCTGAGGGGAGAAAGGCCCAGAATCCTGGGCTGACCACACCAAGACGGAGAAGCTGGCCCGGGGCACGGGGGCCGCTGGAGCTTGGTGCTCAGAGAAAGCTTTGGGGGTCTTTAGCTGGCTTAGGAGTCTTTAGCTGGTGTGGGAGTCTTTAGCTGCTGGGGGTCTTTAGTTGGCTGGGGGTCTTTAGCTGGTTTGGGAGTCTTTATCTGGCTTAGGGGTCTTTAGCTGGTGTGGGAGTCTTTAGCTGGCTGGGGGTCTTTAGCTGGTTTGGGAGTCTTTAGCTGGCTTAGGGGTCTTTAGCTGGTGTGGGAGTCTTTAGCTGGCTGGGGGTCTTTAGCTGGTTTGGGAGTCTTTAGCTGGCTTAGGGGTCTTTAGCTGGTGTGGGAGTCTTTAGCTGGCTGGGGGTCTTTAGCTGGTGTGGGAGTCTTTAGCTGGCTGGGGGTCTTTAGCTGGTTTGGGAGTCTTTAGCTGGCTGGGGGTCTTTAGCTGGTGTGGGAGTCTTTAGCTGGCTGGGGGTCTTTAGCTGGCTGGGGGTCTTTAGCTGGCTCTTGGCTGTTTAGCTGGCTTGGGGTCTTTAGCTGGTCCAAACCGGACGCGGGAGACACCGCTTGGCACTCTCCTTTGTGAGCCTGTCGAGGGCCACACGGATCCTGTGAGCTAAGACCATCAGCTCCCCACTGACAGGTACACTGGGGCACAGAGAGGTTAAGCAACCTGCCTGAGGTCACAGAGCTGGGATTGGAACCCAGGCATTTTGGTTCCAGAGCCAAAGCCACAGCCAGAGGAGGTCGTCTGAACTGAGCCCTGCCCAAGCACCCGCCATCACAGCCTCCGTCCGGCAGGCCCTTCAGTTCTGGAAAACATTCCGGGCCCAGGGAGGGCAAGCGGGCTTGGGACCTGACGGTGCCCCGAGGCAGAGCCTGTGAGAAGGGAGGGGAGGGGCCCCACGCTGGGGGCAGATAGGAGGTCTCGGGGGAGCGCTCTGCAGGCAGATCCCTGGGCTGCCCTGAGCCTCACTCTCCTCAATCCTACACTCAAGGTGCTCCCAGAGGGACCTACGAAGCTTTGTCCGAAAGTCACCAAATATTTATTTTAATGCGGGGCACCTGGGGCATTCACGTTGGAGCAAGACAAGGTCCCCACTTAGAGGGCCAGTAGACAAGGGTTGCAGGAAAGGTGCAAAGAATGCTGGGAGCAGGGTGGGCTAGTTCTGACTCGAGTGTGAAGGTATAGAGGGAGGGGCTGCAGAAGGACCCACCAAGGGAAGGCAAATCACCAGACCCTGAAGGAAGAAGAGAGCGCACCGGGAGCTGGAGAAGCAAGAACAGAGGCGGGGACCTGCGCTGGCAGGCGAGAGAGTGGGTCTGCACAGGCGGGCCCCAGACAAGGAGCAGGCTGTGGGCACTGGCAGCTGAGACGGCCTCGCGCAGGAGAGCGGTGGGTGGGCCAGCCCAGGGCGAGCCCCTGAGTCCCCGCCAGAGGGCTCCTGGGTGGGCCCCGCGCACGCGCTCCGACCAGAAAGGACCCTGTCTTTCTGTGCCCGGGTCCCCTTGTTTGGGGCCAGGAGCTGCCTCCCACCCACATCTTGCGTGCATGTGTGCTGAGTCACTTCAGCCGCGTCTGACCCTTTGCGACCCCATGGACTGTAACCTGCCAGGCTCCTCCATCCATGGAATTCTCCAGGCAAGAATACTGGAGTGGGTTGCCATTTCCTTCTCTAGGGGATCTTTCCCACCCAGGGATCGAGCCGTCCCTTATGTCTCCTGCATTGCAAACAGGTTCTTTCCCGCTGAGCCACTTGGGAAGCCCCTCCCCGCCCCGCCGCCACCCGCCGCCAGCAGCGTCTGCCATCTGCGGGGAGCCTGGCTGGGGTGTCGGGCTGGGGTGCGGGTCCATGGAAGCAGTCCCAGCTTTGCTGGCACCCAAGTGCTTTTCACAGCCCATCTCCCGATGTCCCCAGGGGGCAGACAGGGCTCAGCAGGTATCCCCCCTCCCTCAGGAAGGCAGAGGAGGGTGGTCAGAAAGGACAGCCATGTGCCCAAAGACCTCAGCTCACCCACTGCAGAGCCGGGGCCCAGGAGCAGGCTCAGAGCCTCCTACTCCCTCTCTGTGGCCGCTTCGGGTGGCAAGGGTCTGGGGGGCCCTTGGGACTTCAGGACACCCCACCAGGGCCTGGACCCTCTACAGATTCAGCCTCCTCCAAACACCCCAGTGCTGTGAACTTGATGGAGCTGCCCACACCCTGCAGAACCCACTGCCCCCGTCCCCCCAAACCCCAAGGGCTCCGCTGGAAAAGACTGTGTGTCATCAGCTGCCAGGGCCAGGGAGGAAGCTGGCGGGCTCTGAGCTGTGCACTGCCTGGCAGGGCCTCCTTTCCGAACCAAGTAAATAACACAAGCAGAGGCCAGCTCTCCCACTGGCCTGCTCCCGCAGGCTGAAATTGATTCTTTTCTCTGCCCTGTGCCCCGTATCTGTGCTTACTGAGAAACATATATCTGTAGCAGTGGGTTTTTAAACTTGTCTGCAGGCCTAGCACTCTCAGGAAGCATCTTTCTTGCTTTTGAACAGCCGGGCTCTCGCGGCAGGGGTCTGCTGGGCCTTTTTATAAACTGCAGAGGCATTTTTCTTCCCTGAAATGAGAGCCTAGCCGGAGAGTCTCCAGAAGCTGCCAAGGCCATTGGCGAAGCAGGTTTCAGGCTAGACCGCCCTCCCAGGGGTCGTCCAGACTCTGGGGCCCCAGCGGGGCTGCAGAGTGGGTGTGGCCGGATCCTGACGTCAGCGATGAGCGGGCCTCCTCCCCTGCCCCTGCCCCTCCCCCCACCCCATGTCTGCAGGGCGGGGGGCAGGAGGGCAGCGCTCACGGACAACTGGACGGCAAGAGCTCTCTGGGACCTCTGGGCCGAAAGAGGAGACTCTCCTCAGGCAGGATGGGTGGATCCTGGGCCTCAGCCCCCAGCCAGGGTGGGCTGCTCCAACAGCATCCTTATCTCTGCAGAAGCACCATGAGCTGTGTGCACAGCCAAGGTCAAGGCAGACTCTTGATTAATTCGGGGAACAGAGCAATACTCACAGCTGAGAGACGGGGTGGTCTGTCTGGATGCTGGGTTTTGTGCAGTAGAACAGCTGTTGTTCAGTGGCTCAGTCATGTCCAACTCTTTTCGACCCCCTGGACCGCAGGTCACCAGGCTTCCCGGTCCTTCACCATCTCCCGGAGCTGGCTCAAATTCATGTCCATCGAGTCGATGATGCCATCCAACCATCTCATCCTCTGTTGTCCCCTTCTCCTCCCACCTTCAGTCTTTCCCAGCATCAGGGGCTTTTCCAATGAGTATGTTCTTCTCATGAGGTGGCCAAAGTATTGGAGCTTTAGCTTCAGCATCAGTCCTTCCAATGAATATTCAAGGTGGATTTCCTTTAGGACTGACTGGTTGGATCTCCTTGCAGTCCAAGAGGCTCTCAAGCATCTTCTCCAACACTCCAATTCAAAAGCATCAGTTCTTCAGAGCTCAGCCTTCTTTATGGTCCAGCTCTCACATGTGTACATGAGGAGCTTAGATTATACGGACCTTTGTTGGTAAAGTGGTCTGTTTTTTAATATGCTGTCTAGATTTGCCATGCTTTTTCTCTAGAGCTCCCACACACACCTCCCCGTGGAGCTACATTTTCCAAGAAACTGCACTTGGGGCATTTCATCTCACCTAGCAACAGCCTTAAGAACCTGGTCTCTTCTGTACGTTGTATAATCTGTGAAACCGTTACCTAACAGAGCCAAAGGCAGAGAAGTGAGGTGGCCTGCCCGAGCTCCCCAGCCGGGACGGGTCGGAGCTGTGACCTGCCCCGGCATGTCTCCCCCCTGACCAAGTCAAGATCTTGTCTTGAAGAGCTGGCCCCAAGCAAGCTGATTCGGTGCTTGCTCGCTGCGCCTCTCGGCCCCACCTTTGCCCTTCAGAGAAAAGCAGCCTGAGCTCAGAGACGCTGACCGGGAGCCCAGGGCCGCACAGCCAGGGAGGGAGGGCCGTGGGGCACGTTCTCACCTGATCTGTCCAGGGCCCCTTCCTCCCCCGGCGGCCTGCCCCCTGCAGACAAACAGGTCTGCAGGAGACAAACTAAAGACCACAGCGTGCGGTTACGAGGGCTTTACTTCACCCACACGGGGCCACGAGCAGAGTCGTGATGGCGGGAGCACCAGCTGAATCAGGAAGATGAATAACTCCTACGGTTATTCGGATTATAAAGTATTATTGAGTGGGTTCCTGTAATGTAGAGCATACAAGATGGACATAATTAAAAAGAATTGATTCAATTTTTTTTTTTTTTTTTTGCCAAACCTCAGGGTGAGAATATAAACTGCTCATGATGGAGAAACGCCAGACTTGGAGTGACCCGGGAGAAGGCAATCTCTGTGACCACGCAGCTGCCATCAGCGGGGAGGTGGCAGCCCCCGCAACGGGAGTGAGGACCCACACGCATACCTGGCACAGAGGTGGCCCATGGGCTCCCAGCAGTGAATGGAGGGGCCCTGCACCCTGAGACCCTGCGTTCATGCCTGCAGCCCCCACCACTCCTCCTCTCCACCCGCAGCCCCTGGCACTACCCCCTCACAAAGGCAGTGCACGCCCCCCCCCCCACCTCTGGTCCACCCCTGTGTGGTGGTCGCCTCAGCGAGCTTCATGGATGCACAGCCTTCTCAGGACCCAGCTTAGAACTGCTCGGGCACCTCCCAGCGCCTGGGAAAGGTCCACAATCTCCATGGAGACCAGCTCGGGCTGCCTGGTGATGGGCGCATGGAGCCCATCCGTCCTGTCCCCCCACCTCGGGCCACTCCTGGCCATGCCTCCTTCTCCACTTCTCCCGTCCATCCACATGCAGTTCATACTCGGCGGGTGCCCCTCCTCCTGGCCCCGACTCACACCTCAAGTGTCAGCTTCCAGCACTGCTGGCACCCCCTGCTCTGGGTCAGAGGCTTCCTGTGCCCCCCGTGGCCCTCTGTCTCCCCTTTGACGGTGGGTGCAGCCCGCGGCTCTCTGCTGAGGGTCCTGACACCGGGGGAGTTTGGGGCATGGGACAGACGCTCCTCCTGAGTTCATGGAATGAGTGAGCGCGCAAGCGATGAGAGACGCAGCGGAGCCCGTGTGCCCTCCGCGGGGGCCCCGGGGGCCCCTCCTCTCCAGGGTGGCACCGGCCTCCGGCACTGCCGGCCCACGCCTGCAATCTGCAGCCCAGTGTCCATCTTGTCCCCCCAGTTACGTTTATTCTTCACCCTGTGCCTTCCCCAGCAGAGGAGAGGGAGAGCCTGGCGATGCGCATACAGCAGACGCTCAATCAATGTCAGACGAATGAGGGAGGCAGGGAGGCCAGTTCTCAGGCCCACACCCTCCACCTGTGTGCAGACAGGAAGGGTGTGGGGTCACAGGAGCGGGTGATGGGGAACTCCGTGCGTACCAGGGACACAGAGAGACTAAGCGAAGGGCTCCTGGAGGTGGGTGGGCGCAGGGGGCAGCTGGGGACCCTGAGTAAGGACCCCCCATGCCAGGGCTCCCGGGGAAGCAAATCTGACTCCAGGTGCTGCCCGGGGCTGCCAGGCTGGGCTCAGGTGCTGCCCGGGGCTGCCACTGGACCCACCCTGCCCTGGCTGAGATGAAAGATCTGACCTCCCACCCAATCCGAAACCAGGCAGCTGTGGTCAAGGGGAGAACAGCCCCAGAGGCCCCAAGCAGCAGGGCTGGGTCCCGCCACCTTCTGTGTTCCAGCCTCACCGGTGGGGCCCAGGGTGATCTAACCTGGCCAAGGTCACCAGGGCGGAGACCTGAGGGGAGGGAGAGACACATAACTTCCGTCTCAAAGGGCTTCTGAGCTCATCACATCCAGGTCCCCGCCCTCCACCAGCACCAGCCCAGACGGGCGTTCATCCCCCAGGGCCACATGCCCCAAACACGCCTGGGCAAAGCCCACCAGCAGCCCAGCCCACATCCACATAGACCACAACGTGCACAAACCAGGAACCCAGAGCCCAGGACCGTGAGCCCCGCCGCGCCAGCATCTGCCCGGAAAGGACAGGGATCACACCGGGCTCCACTGAGAGCCACGCACTGCTCTGAGGCACTCGGGGGCACCCTGGGGGCACAGGGCGGGCAGAGGGCCAGAGTCTCACTGGTATAACCCTAGCACCCGCTGCAGAGGGAGGAGGGGGTGACCCGAGGAAGGTCGCATCTGTCTGGATCCTAAGCCATCCGTGGAAAGCAGAGGAGGACACAGACAAGGCTGCTTAAGGAACACCCACACACAGCTTTGGGATCTGCACCAGGTGGGCAAGGCTGGGGCAGCCCCAGGCCATCCACCCGAACATTCTCTGGTGCCCATTGTCTGGCCTCAGAATCATCCCAGGCCTCAGGGCTCTGCCCAGGTGCCCCCAGCCTCTCTGAACCACCTGGGCAGCTGACCCATCTGGCCACTTCCGTGAGGACGTTCGGTGTGAGTTATCCCCGGAGAGTGGCCGAGGCTGACCCCAGGTGCCAGGCTCCAAGTCGAGGATGTGGGCCATGGAACCAGGTCCGAGAGGGCGGGGGCTGGAGCACTCGTGATCCGGGGTGTGCATCTCAGGTGGCGTGGCCCGTGGACAGTGTACAGTCTCCTTCCCGAGCGTCTTCACCTTCCTGCCCCATGGGGACAGCCCAGCGGCTCACAGAGTCCATCCCCACGGAAGCTGCTGGGGCTTCTCATGTCGGATTCAGAGCCGAGATGACATTGAGGTGAGATTCCCTACGATCCATCTGCATAGTAATTGAAATTTTTTCAATTTTTATTTGGAGTTGTCGGGTTCTGATTCAAGGCTGAGGAGAAGGAAGGGCGAATTCTCATTTCCTTTGCTCACCCCTAATTTGTACCGTGGGGTGTTTTAATTTACAAGTCAGAGTTAATAACTGGTGTGTGTCCTTCCAGACGTCACGGCCCTCCTGACTCGTTTCCCAGCCTGCGGGACAGCACCAGGCAGCTCCCCAGGGCCAGAGCTCAGAGGACGCTCGAGTTGCAGCCTGCCCCATCCTGCGGCCGCCTCCCCACACCCTGGGGTGCTGTCCTGGGAGCCCCTGCAGAAGGGAGACCGGCCAGAGGCCTGGACCTGGGTCTTTGTAGTCAGGTTTGAGTTAAATAAATAAAACATTAATATATTAATGAATAATTTTAAAAACATAGATGTATAACTGAATCCCTTTGCTGTACAGCAGAAATTAACACAGCATTGTAAATCAATTATACTTTGGTAACATTTTTTTTAAAGGATAAATATTTATTCCCTCCCAGTAGTAATATGTCTAAGTGATGGAAAACACAGATTAACAAAAATACACATTTGGAAACTAAAAAAAAATTTTTTAAGAGAAATGAAAATGTTATCAATGATAATGATAACTGCTAAGACTTACTGCTGTGTAAAGGGCGAACATACTCAGCATTTCGACAACCCCAGGGAAGAAGGTCCTGCTAGCGGCCTGTGGGGAGAGGCATGTGGCCACAGGGACACAGAGCACCCAGGGGTGGGGCCGGGCTGGGGCCCGCAGCTGCCGAGAGCCAGCTTCGTTCCCAGACCCCACAGAAAGCCTGCCTGTACGGCTCCAGTGCTGACGAGGCTGAGCCGGCCCAGAGGCGCCTCGAAGCCAGCCCTCTTCTCGGAGGTGAGCTCCTGAGATGTCCTGGACTCGGGGCTGATCAGTCTCCTCCTGAGTCTCCACGCTGAGTGCTGAGCAAGCATGCTCCTTCTGCAGAGAGAATCTGCATTCCCAAAGAGGCTGAGAAAAAACGATCCAAGAAAATTCCTGTCTACAGGCGGAAGGAAGGACACGCAAGGCCTGAAAACTGTAACTCTCCATCCATCCTGATGACCGCCCCCCCCCCTGGGGCCTGTTGCCCTGTTCTCACCCCCACCCTTACACAGGCTGTGTCCTCATCAGGGCTGCCCATCCCCTCCCACCACTGCCTGTGTCCACCTGGCAAATGCCCAGAGTCTGCCTCAACTCAGGCCAAAGTGCCACCTCCTCCAGGAAGCCTTCCTGGCCCACCCACCTTCCCATCCTCTAATTTCCCCACCTCTTCTCCACCACACTGTTTACCAAACCAGGTTATAATTGTCCATCTACGTGCCCCTCACAGTACCAAGGCAGGGGCCCAGGCTTGCTCTGGTTCCCATATGAACAAGAGGATAGAACTCCCCAGGCCACCCCTAAAATGTGCAACCAAACAAGGCCCTTATAGGAGAGAAAACCCTTCTCCCCTCGTGGTATTTTCTACCTTCCCCAGTTCTGGTACAAACCTTTTCTATAATTTCCTGGCTGATGAGAAGGGTGGAGAAGCTGAATCATGACAGACAGAGGCAACCAGCCCCTCCAACCTCCTCTTCTAAATTCTCATTCACTCAAGCAACGGCCAAATTTCTGCTGAGCACCTCCATGTCCCAGGCATGTTCCAGGCATCGAGACATGACAGTGAATAGGATGTGGATGGTCCCTGCCCCCATGGGGTTTAAGCCTCAGTGAGCAGGTGGACAATCAAATAAGCAGAAAGCGCTGGGCCAAGGCAGCTCCCCAACTCCTCCACTACAAACACAAGAGCTGGATAAAGTACAATTTTTAAAGTTATAAATACAGTGAAGATTAAAAGGAAAGGGCCAGATCCCTAAAATAGAGTAGGAGCTCCAGGAAAGAGCATTGCCAGGGTACAAAGCCCAGGAGGGCTTTCATATCCATTCTGGTCAGAAGACGTGGCCTTGTATAAAGGCAGGACATTGAAACTCAGACCCCTGCATAAAGGCAGGACTCAGGATGAATGATCCACCCTGAAAAGTGGACAGAAACAGCCCACCACGTTGGGAGCTGACAAGGGAAGTCATCTCTGTCCCCCGATGTGGGTGAAAACAAAGGATCTCATGAAAATTAAACACATAAGCCTGAATCACACACAGCAATGGGGCCCGAGCTCAGACAAGCAGTATGAAGTACGAGTCCTCAAACAACAAAGGTCCTAAAAGCGTGAAAACTTGGGGTCCCTCGGCAAAAGGAAGGAAAGAAAGAAAATATACACCAGTAGATAGATATCCGCCCTCGAGTCCATAAGAATCCCACAGTTAAAACAAAACTCACAATGGGGACTTCTCTGTGGATTCAGCGGTCAAGATTCTGCTCTTCCAATGCAGGCAGTGTGGGCTCAGTGTTTTGCTGGGGGACTAAGATCCCACATGCTGCATAGTATAACTACCTCCCCCCCCAAAAAAAATTAAAAGTTAAAAACTTCACAATGAAGATAGATTCAGAATAACAAAATGACAAGCTACATGAGTAATGAATCCACCATGAACAAGTGCTCGCAGATAACACAAAAGCAGAGTTAGTACCTACTCCAGCCAGCTCAGACTAAGCTATTGTTGTTCAGTCGATAAGTCATGTCTGATTCTTTGTGACCCCATGGGCTGCACCATGCCAGCCTTCCCTGTCATTCACTGTCTCCCAGAGTTTGCTCAAACTTACGTCCGTTGAGTCAGTAATGCCATCCAACCATCTCGTCCTCTATTGTCCTCTTCTCCTATGCTGTGCAACAAACTAACCCCAACTCCCAGGGCCTTAAAGAAATAACAGATGCTTTCCCACTCACATGGCATAGCATCCTGCAGGTTGACTTTAGCTCTATTCCATGAATCTTCTCCATCCTAAAATCACGTCTGAATGAATGGCCACTATCTGGGACACATTTCTAAAGCCGACTGTTAAAATATGGCACTTGAGCTCACATTCATTTAGTAATGTAATTTCTAAACTGATGTCAGGAGGTGCGAACGTATGTCTCCCTACAGAGAGGCATTGCAAGCCACGAGACTGCAGCCTGGATGTATATACGTATGACTCTTATGAAAGGCAGAGACTGACGGGGCAGCATACTGAGGGCCTGAAACCCTAGAATTCTGTGAAACCGTAAAATTATTACGTTTAAAAGAATTAAAGAGATCAGATAAGGAATAGAAACCACATGGAAAGGAGATTCCAAGCAGAACACGCAGATTTGGAAAAAGTCAAAGACAATCATCTCAGTTAAGAAGTTAAACAGTCATTTCAATGGTAGATTGAAGCTGCTGAGAAGAGAATTAGTAAACTGGAAGATAGGAATGAGGAAATAGCCTAGAACGCAGCTTAGAGTCAGAGGATTTGAAAATATGACGGAGAGATTACGGGAAGTGGAGCCTAATGTGATCCTCACCCAGGTCTCATCTGAATTCCAGATGGAAAACACAGAATGAGTGAGATGGCCAGTAACGGCCAAGTGATTGCCAGAACTGCCGAAAGGCCTGAATTCTCAAGTTGAGGTGCCCACCAAGTCATACACAGGACAGGTAAAAATAAACGTGTGCCTAGACCCAACATCAAGCAATGTGAAGGAAAAAGGCAAGCAAAGGATTGTGAAAGCAACCAAAGAGAAAATACGAGACTTGTCTACAAGAAAATGGGAAGGATGGTGAGGGCAGAAGAGGAGGAGAAGGAGGAAGAGGATGCCGTTTTCTCCTTGACCGTGGCATTGCTGGAAGATAGCACATAAGACCTTCAAAAGTCCTTGAGCAGGATGGCCTGAAGACTGGAGTTGTCCACCGAACCAAACCAGTGAAGCCTCTTTAAGTCTGATGTATGATATTCCAGACAAAAGGGAGCATAATTTGTCCCTGGGTGACTCTACTGAACAGATAATAAAAAGAGGCAGCCTGAGACATCCCTGAATCCTGGGCAGCTTTTGTTCCAGAGCTTTAACTGAGAACACACTGGCTCATTCCAGGTTAGCCACTGCCATCACCAGCAAAGACAACGTGCTTAAGGAAAGTCTGAAATAGACACTGCATCGTGGCCCAGAGGCTGGTTTTGTCCTTGGTTACATTAACCAAGACACAGCAGCCAACGTGAGGGAGGGGACAGACCCTGCTGGAGCAGATGCTTTCATGAGCTGTATCTTCAGATTAGGCGACTCCTGTCAGTCAGGACTCAGCCTTCAAGACGAGTACAGATGGAGTTTCCTAGTGTCTACTTACAACACTCATTCTCTTCCATCTTAACGTGTTTAATGAAAGGCTCCAGACCACAGAGATTTGCCCTGGCTCACAGACTTGAAAACAGGAGACTACCTCCTGCTCTGCAGCAACCAGCTTCTGGACGAAGCTACTGGAGAGAACTCCTCAGCCCGTGGCTGTCGGAGCAAATATCCCCGTTACTAACGATGTAGCGAAACCTCCTCCCTCCTGTTTTTCCCTGAGTTCAGGGTCATTTTCTAAAAATCTCAAAGAAAGGGGCTTGAAAAGGCATAGACAACATTTGCAGCCCGTGTTAAGAAGCGCGCACCAGGAGACACTAATTCATACGAAACTAAGTGAGATTGTTACAGTGGAATGCATTGCCCTAACCTGTAAGCCTTGCACAGACTTCTAAAGATTAGAGTTGGCATCATAAAGAAAGACATAAAGGAAGTGTAACACAGCTGCACAGAAAGAGCGGGCAGGAAGGAAGAGACGCGCTGCTTCCGGGCCGCCATCGCTCAAGGTCCACCGCAGCCCCGAGGCCCCGGAACGCGGCTCTGTCTCAGGTGTGGTCATTCATCACCACCCGAGCTCCTCCTTCAGTCAGCGTCCGGCAGGAGATGAGCCTTGATCCAGATATTGTTTTCCCGGTTGTTTGCTGTCGGGTCAATGAAGATGAACAACACACAGTGTTGCTGCAGGGAATTAATAACCTATCAGGAGACAACAAGCATTCCTGGGTTCACATCAGAGGCTCGTTTAACTTCTGTGGCCTGAAGTCTGCTTCTTGGAGAGAGGCTGCCAGGGACAGAGGACCCCACCCACCACAGACCTCAGTGCGTTTTCACCCCAAACACGGCGTGGACAAGACAGAGCTGGCCAAGCCAGCCAGCAAGCTGCAGAGAACGTGGGGTCTTGGTTTCTCTCTGATCATTGACATAAGCAAGGCAAACACCATGCTTAGGGGGCAGGCAAAGGTTTCCTTGATATCCATGAAGAATCAAGAAGGCACATTGAGGGTCTCAGCAAACCACCACGAACCAGGTCAGAGCAACGGGCAGCAGCCATTGACACAAACCCATGCATACTGCTCTTTATGGGCAATTGAAGGAAATTTCAAGAGTAATTTTGATTACGAGCAATTTTCACCTCCCAGGTGACTTTAGAACCAGACTCTGTACGAGACACAGCGCCACTGTAAACAAGCAATTACATCCAAAGCACCGCATGTAGTAACAGCAGGGGGTCTGTGGCACAGAGAGAAGCGCAAAGAGGGGTGATTATCTCTGTTTGGGGTTTTTAAGAGAGACTTCTGACAGAGGGTGAGGACTGAATAGGGTTTGGAAAATGAAAAGAAACCTTTCAGGTCCTGAGTTCAGGGCAGAGAACACGCCAGGCAGAGGGCAGCCTTTGGAAAGCACAGACGGGAAGCAGCGTGATGGGAAGCAGCGTGGGGCAGCCAGGACTGCAAGCAGCTAGGTGTTTATGGAACACAAACGCAAGAAGGGCCAGCAAGGAGGGCAGACAGCCCCCTTACAGGCCCCCCAAGGAGCTCGGTGCCTCCCAGAGGCACGCAGAGGAACAATGCTTCTAGCAGGGCAGGGGTGTGACTCTGCACTTGCAAAAATCCTTCACGGCTGCCTGGTAAAGAAAATTATTGAAAGGGTAAAACTGGAGGGAGAAACCACATTGGCAGTTTTGATGGCCTGGGGTAAGACGCGGGAGTGCAAACAGCCAGGGCGGCAGGGGTGGCTGGAGACGAACGGGACAAGAAGCACCGCATCAGAGCGTGGTTTGGAGACGATGGCGGGACAAGAGGAAGGACCTGGTGCCTGGCCATACGCCTCATCCACAGAGGCCACTGATCAGCTGATTGGGGCACTGTCGGCTATGGAGAAGGAAATGGCAACCCTCTCTAGCACCAGGGACAGAGGAGCCCGGTGGGCGGCTGTCCATGGGGTCGCACAGAGTCAGACATGACTGAAGCAACTTAGCATGCATGCATGCATTGGAGAAGGAAATGGTGACCCACTCCAATGTTCTTGCCTGGAGAATCCCAAGGACGGAGGAGCCTGGCGGGCTGCTGTCCATGGGGTCGCACAGAGTCGGACACGACTGAAGTGACTTAGCAGCAGCTGCTACAGGCTGAGATGGTAGAGAATCCACCGGCAGTGCAGAAGACCCGAGGTCGATCCCTGGGTCAGGATGCTCCCCTGGAGAAGGGAATGACTACACACTCCAGTCTTCTTACCTGGAGAACTCCGTGGACAGAGGAGCCTGACCAGCTACAGTCCATGGGGCTCAAAGAGCTGGACACGACTGAGCGAATGGCACTTTCTGTACAACGGTACTTGATCAGACTGCTGCACTTCATCATCATGTTGTAATCGCTGTCTCTTTCTCTGGCTCCACCAGGACCAGGACCACATCTGTGACACCCCTTGTCCATGAAGGCCCCCGATCCACACATGTTGAGTGAGCAAATGAATGATGAAACACAGATTTGTAAGGATACCAAAAGGTGTCTGAGGTTTGTTGGGTTTAAAATGTGTGGCCTCCTGGGACACCCACTGCGACCAACTCAGGGAAAATGCAAACCGGCCCACGGATCACGTCTGCTCTGAACACAGCAAATGGAAGGAAGAGTTCGGGCCAGCCCAGTTTGCTCAGGGGCGGCATCACAGCGAAGCAGAAGGGGGAAATCTTCCCCCACATCTCCCCATGGGTGGAGCTCCAAGCAGACAAGCTCACGATTTACCGGCAAAGGGAGACGGCCAGAAGGGCAGGCCCGCTAGTCATGACCTCTAGTGGTCTGACTGGTTGTCCAGGGGCCCCAAGGAACAAGAATAGGGGCTGAGGACAGAATGTTTCGGGGAGGCTTGTAGCTAGAACTTTCAGAGAGTGGAAATGCTTGGCTCTCTCTAAATGGCCCCGCAGAGCATCCATGGTTTACAGGTGTGGGCTCCGCCACCCTCGTTCCCGTCCTTGGCATCATCGATGGCACGTGAGCAGAGTGGGCCTGGAGGCAGAGATGGGCTGTCCAGGAACTGCCAGGTGACCTCTGCTGAGAGTGCGAAACGCCGTCAGCAGTGGTCAATGCTGAACAAAGTTGTGTGTCCGGTCCCTGCAGCTCAGGGCTCCTCTGGTGTAGACATGTTGGTCCTGAGACCCTGAGAACAGTCCCACTGACTTAAAAGTTGAGGCTACGGGCTCCCTATGTCCCTGGCAGCTGAGCGGGGAGGTCATCATGCTGTCGGGGCAGCCCATCCTGACCATCACAAGATGGTCCTCAGCGCTGGTGACAGAAAAACATGTCAGGAGCCCAGGCATCCTCTGGGGCCCCCCCTGCTGCTTGAAGGCCCAGTGACAGGAGCTAGGGGATGACTGGAGTGACCCCCACACACAGGACACCAAGGGCTCAGGCCCCTTGGGAATGAAGGATGGGGCCAGCCTGTAAGATAAAAAGCTAGCGCTCTGACTGGTATTGGTTAAGGACACATAGAACACTAGTGATGGATAAAGGAGGCTTTATCTGCCCTCCCTGGCTTGTCGCCTGTTACAGATACAGGAATTTCAGCAGCCAAGCATATCTCTCCTTGCTCATCGACCACGTGTGTAGAGACAGATAGTTTCTCTCAGTTTTTCCATCTCTTTCCACCTCCTGTGTCATAGAGGGTGTGTCGTGGGCGTTAGCTCAAATATGTGGTCCATGGATTGTGGATATCAAGATGGAGTCATAATTGGATAATCATCTCTCGGAACTGGACACAGATGACAACGAGGGGCTCCCTTTCAGGGCAGGAAGGGTGCGTTATCTGTGCACAGGAGCTCCGGGAGGCACAGAGCTGCAGCTACGCTTACAGCTGGAAGTTTGAAGACGGAAGAAGGATGTGTGTGGATGAGCAGAAAGAAGGGGGCAGACTGCAGACCCTGGGACACTGCACCAACCCCACACGCAGCAAGGGTAGAGCTGTGAAGACGACCACCCTGATCTCCCACGAAGCTAGGGTTCTCAGGCGACACCACCTCCACCTGGGAATGTAGTCACCTGGGATCTGGACATCTCAATAAAGCATGGGGGCAGGGGCAGCAGCAAAGCCTCTGCCATGGCAGCGAGTCTGGATTCCAGGGGCTGGTCCTTCACTTGGTGTTTGCCACACAGTGGTGGCATCAAGGGTGGAAATGGCCCTGAAATGGCCCTGTGATTTGACTGGAGTCTTTTCCTCCTTCTTGGCCCCTTAAAGAGTAACATCCAAACTGAATTCCTGTCCTTCCGAGAACTCCTATAACGCAAGTACCCTTCCACGGAAGACAGCCTTGCACCTCCGTCACCCTGCAGCTAGGACCCCCGGCTGACAGATGGGTTTGTGGAACACCCACTAGGCGATGTCATGACTGAATTAAGTGAACGTTACAGGAGAGGTTCAAGGCAGTGTTCTAGAAGACATCACAGGCTGTGGGGCCAGCTAGGGTCATTCAGGGTGAGGGATGAGGAGCCAGCCAGGAGGAGAAAGCCAAGAGCAGACCATGTCCCCTGGGTGCCTTGAGAACCCCGCAAAGTGGTGCCAGTGGGTGGGCGTGGCAGAGCGTTAGGAAGCAAGCCCTCTGGAGAGAATGTCAGTCTGTTCTTGATACCTGAGCCTCCCAAGAAGCAGAAAGAGTTTTAGCACTTAAAGGGAGAGCTTTGGTTAAGCACAAGACCGTTTTTCACGCGTCCAGTCACTTGGACAAATGCATTGTCCAGCACATAGTTATGGAGCTTCTCCGGGAAGCCGTGCGCTCACCAAGGACATCAAAAGCACAGCCATGCTTCCTTGTCCTTGAAGAGCTCACTCGACTGGAGAAGACGCACCGGCTACCCCAAGGCCCGCGTGGAAACCTCAGTCATCTTCGGACCACCCTTCATGGTCCACAGTCACTACAAAGATGAAGGAGGGATTTCCCTGGTGGCCCAGTGGTTAAGACTCTGTCCTTCCACTGCAAGGGGCACAAGGCCCACTCCTGGTCAGCGGATATCCCGTGAGCCTCACAGCCAAAAAGAAAACAAACAAAAGATCAAGGGAATGTGTTCCTGTCCTCAAGGAGCCACGCCTGCAGCTTTGGAAGTGCGGGCTGACCTCTGTATTCTACGATCCTACGGCGCTCCAGTCTACAGAGTGGGAGCAGGAGGGCAGGCTGGCTGGCCGGGGTGGTGAACATCCAGAAGCTTCTAAGAGAGGGTGGGAATTTGGCTGGGGCTTGAAAGACGGGTGGTAGGGAGAAAAGTCCAGGCAGGAGGCACCACTTACATGGGTGTGGATCCAGAAGGCTCAAGGAATGGCAAATACGAAAAATAGCACGGCAAGTTTACATGTGGCTAAAGCAGGAGGAGTGGGGAGTGAGAGGTGCGACCTGAGGAGGTGAAGAGCAGGCGGGGGAGAGCAAGTCTGCTCAAATTAGGGAGCTGAGGGAACTCCCTGGGGGTCCGTTGGTTAAGACTCCGCCCTTCCAACACAGACAGCACGGGTTCCACCCCTGGTCGGAGGAAATAAGATCCCACGTGCTACAGGCAGAGGCTGAATTTTCTTTAATTCATTTTAGAAAAGAGGAGTGAAAGGTATCTTTCTGGCAATGGGAGGACATCAAACATGATCAGCTGCCAACTAGCAAAACAAGGGTGGGCTCTTTTTGGCAGAGGGCGCCACCCAGGGAAAAGCAAGGAACAGGTGGGTCACGTTCCAGACACAAGAGGGAGAGAGGAAAAAGATGCTCACACTCCCTGCGCCTGGAGAGCACTTCTCGTTGGTATCTCCTTCCCTGCCTGGGGCCACGTCCCCTCCTCCTGTATGTCCCCTGCACTTAACCCATTCCAGGAATACAGCTGATGCTCCATAAATGCTGAAGGTCCATGATCTGAAGTCAAGGGCAGACTCAACAGAATCAAGACAAAGAGAAGGTGCCACAGGCAGTGGCCATCCGCAGGCATGTGATCACTTAGTAGGACTTTTCAAATGAAACTGAAATTGACAAGCTTGAGTCGACAAAGGCGCTTAGTCTCTCAACGGTGTCTGACTCTTTGCAACCCCAGGGACTGCAGCCTGCCATGGACTGTAACTCCTCGGTCCATGGGGATTCTCCAGGCAAGAATACCAGAGTGGGTTGCCCAAGTGAGGTCTTCCCCAAGTGGTCTTCCCAAGCTTCGGATCGAACCTAGGTCTCCCGCATTGCAGGCGGATTCTTTATCAGCTGAGCACCGGGGAAGCCCTGAATCGACAAAACACTGGTTGATTTAGTTTTGGTTGGTTGATTGGTTGACTTTTGGTGGGTTAATTTGTTTCCAGCTGGTTGGTTGGTAGAACAGTTGATTAGTTGGTTGAGTGGTTAATTGGGTATTTGGTTGGTGGGTGAGTGGATGGATGGTCAGGCGGATCGGTTAGCTGGTTTTGGTGGGTGAGTGGATGGATGATCAGGTGGACTGGTTAGCTGGTTTTGGTGGGTGAGTGAGTGGATGGATGGTCAGGCGGATCGGTTAGCTGGTTTTGGTGGGTGAGTGAGTGGATGGATGGTCAGGCGGATTGGTTAGCTGGTTTTGGTTGGTGGGTGAGTGGATGGATGGTCAGGCGGATCGGTTAGCGGGTTTTGGTGGGTGAGCGGATGGATGGTAAGGCGGATCGGTTAGCTGGTTTTATCCTAAATGACAAGATTTTGGTCCTCTCCTCTACTAGGAAATTTTCTGCCTTCACCAGTGAGTGAGAAACCTGAATCGAGCATTTATCCAAGTGGCACAGTGGCAAAGAGTCCGCCTGTCGATGCAGGAGATGCAAGAGACACAGGCTTGATCCCTGGGTCGGGAAGATGCCCTGGAGAAGGAAATGGCAACCCACTCCAGTATTCTTGCCTGGAGAATCCCATGGGCAGAGGAGCCTGGCAGGCTACAGTCCATGGGGTCACAAAGAGTCGGACACAATTGAGCAACAGAGCATACATACAAACACAGCAGAGACGTGCAATATAAGAGTTTAATTTACCTCACTTCTGGTCTCTATTTTCTTGGCACAGAAGAAAAGGGGGGAAGAAAGAACTTAGGTGGTGTGGTTTATGTTCCTGCCTTTCCATCCAATCACATTTGTTCCCACTCACGGACATCCCTCACCGTGTGAGTAGCTCATCAGCTATGTGTGAGTGTAGCGGTTTAAAATAGTAGTTTAATACAAATAGCCCCTAAACGCAAAGCAATGATTTTATCCAGCTCTCCACCAAAGAGATACCCACCAGTTAGAGTGCCGTAAGCCTCTGAGAGATCACACTGCAAAGAAGTTTTTAGCTGCTTTGAGGAATTATCCAAAGAAAACTGGCTTATTCAGGACTTCCATCATCACAAAGAATTTAAATCCCACGTAAGGATCTCCTCGACTAGCCCATAAAGGATGCTCTTTCTGTGGGTGTTTATTGATCCTGCACAGCAGATGGGACTTATGTCAGCAAAATGTGCCCAGCCTGATCCTGCCCTCAGGGATCTTAGTGAATTTCCCACAGAAATGTGTCCTCAAACTGGACAAGTGGATGATCCAGAGATGCCCCTTCCCCTCACTCATCCCTCCAGTAAACACTGTCTGAACAGGATGTACCAGGATCTGTTCTGAGCCCCAGAAGCTGAGGGATAACCAGCCACATGCCCACGGTGCTGGAGACTTGCAGACTCCAGATGGCTGCAAACCCTGGGCTGGTTCCACTGTGAAGTCAGCTTCTGGGCTGGGTCCTTCAATGTTCACTTAGGTGGCTCAGGTCTGCATGTTTGACAAACATCGCCCCACGTCCTGGAAGCCATGCAACGCATGTTAAGGAGCAGCAATCCAGCTCTGGAGGGACCTTCAAACCGAGCGGTAGAGAGCGGCTGGCCCCCTGACGTGTCCTTCACAGCAAGGGCCAGTGCAGCCTCTGCCAGAGCTGGTGCCGGTCCCAGGCCGCCAGCCCCACAGGCGTGGGTGCAGAGGAGAAGCTGTCGCTCTCTACTCAATTAGCTCAGAAGCAGTTGGAGGCCCAAGTTCAGAAGTAAAATTCAACCTAGGAGTCTTTTTTTAAAAAAATCCCTCTCCCAGTGGGAGATTCTGGAAACAAAAGCACACCCATTTAACTTATTATTGAAATTGATTATCCATTCCACAAGGCTCTGGGTTGCCGTTTGCCTGAAAAGAAGGCACAGGACTAAGCCAGAGGGAAGATGGGCCGGGCCGGAAGCAGGCGGGACTTTCCAGTGGGAGGCCCCTCCCGGCGACTCCCAGCCACCCTCTACCCTGTGCCCAAGACTGCGGGGAATCGGAGCAAACGTGCGCAGGCTGCAGGACTCGAAAAAGCCCTCCTGTGGGCGCTGCCACCCCCGTGGGCACCAGAGCTCCAGGGCCAAGCTTGAGATGACCACCCTGAGCTGGCAGAGGAGGCTGGTGGAGCTCTTGCCCATCACCCACAGGACTCAGTGTGGCTGGGGAGGCTCCATCAACCCAGAGATGAGGGTGCATTGAGCTTGCGTGTTTGACCAAGTGAATGAGCTGCTAAGGACTCACAGGAAAGGGGAGTGGGGGCTGGAGGAGACCCTCAGGGATCACACACTTCAGGGGCTCCAGGCGGGCGGGGCCACCCCCACCAGCTCGCACAGGGACCCTGCCATCCCCACGGTGGTTCTGCTCAGAGGGGCTGGGCTCGAAACGTGAGCTACATCCCCATACCTTACTAGCACCTCACACATCCAAGCCAAAAGACGGCTCTCGCCCCGTCCCCGGGCCAACAGAACGCTGAGTGGAGAGCTGCCCGGTAAATCCAAGGCAGCCGGAGGACAGGGCTGCTCACATCTGTCCTGGGGACTGCAAGGGGCAGCGGCACTCAGCTGGCGATCCACGAGGGACAAACTGTGATCAGGGCCAGAATCCACATCCTCGGGGGAGACCCATTCCAAGCTGGCCACGCTTTAATTCCTCCATCTGTGCCCCGAGCTGTGGAGCAGCCCAGCTCTGTGCGGGGCCCCCATGGGGCAGCAACCTCGCACACACACTGGAACCCAGCCCTCACGATGGAAAGGGCTGGTCCCTCTGTGCCCGCAGTAAAGGTCAGGAGAGCGGTTCCAAGTCCTGGGGTTTCCAGATCCCAACAGAGCCAGTGACTCTGGAGGACAGGGTGGCCAAAGGTGGTGTGTGTGCTCGACTGAGCAAAGTGCAGAGAAGAGGCTGGGGAACACGAGTGATCAAACCAGTCCATCCTAAAGGGAATCAATCCTGAATATTCATTGGAAGGACTGATGCTGAAGCTCCAATATTTTGGTCACCTGATGCTCAGAGCTGACTCTCTGAAAATGACCCTGATGCTGGGAAAGACTGAGGGCAGGAGGAGAAGGGGACGACAGAGGAGGAGGTGGTTGGATGGCATCACCAACTCGATGGACATGACTTTGAGCAAACGCCAAGAGATGGTGAAGGACAAGAAAGCCCGGCGTGCTGCAGTCCCTGAGGGTGCAGAGAGTCAGACGCGGCTGAACGGCTGAAGAACAAGGGGCGTGAGTGACAAGCAGCGGGGCGCCCAGTGGCCTGGGCCCTCTGCACCCTCCCTATCAGTGGCATGCGGGTCCCGGAAGGGGGCCGACCTGGCATGGACCAGCAGGCAGGAAGGGGTCTCTGTAGCCAGAGACGCCCAAGCTAGCCTGGAGGGAGGAGAGTGTGAGCCTAGCAAAGGAGAGATGATGGCCTTTAGTCATTAAACACATCAATTAATCATGATGTCACTTCAGAAAAATAAGGTTCCGAGCTGCAATCAGGACTCCACTCCGAGGCTGAACTGGAGAATTAATGAGGCTATTTACAGAAGCAAAGGCAGGACTGGGGAGCCGCCCTGGAGACTGGAGCCGAGGCCTGGGACAGAGGGGAGGCACAGACACGCCTAGTGAGGGGCGGTGGGAAGAGGATGCTGAGCCACAGGAGGGCGCAGGGCTGGAGGGGACTGGGACCGGCCAGAGGCGGGCGGGGGTGGGGTGGGGACGCACCCTGTCCTGCTCCTTCCCCGCGTCTCCTGCAGAGCTGCCCGTAGCTGCAGCCACAGGGCACAGGGCAGGGAGAGACAGGAACTGGGAGCAGGTGGAGCGTAACCAGGTGCCCTCTCACCTGGAGAGGCATCAGAAAGGCCAGGGAAGCCCCGGGGGGACCCTGGCTCCCTGAGCAGAGGCCAGCAAGACCCCCAGCCCCTCGGGCCCCTGTGTGTCTCCTACTTGGTCCCTTACTGAGGGCCTGGGCTGGGGTCGGGGTGGGGTTCCCCACGGCTGCTGCCCAGGACAGGGGCCAGACTCTGCCAGCCCACCCCAGGGTGACAGCTGGGGGCGGGGACAGGGAGGCGCTGGCCTTGCTGAGGGCGGCACCGAGGTGCTGGGCCCCATCCCCATGGAGTCCTACCAGGCTTTGAGAGGCAAGCCTTGCTTCCTTGGGTTTGCAGATGACGCTGGGAGCTATTTACGGTACATCAAGTACATGACAAACAGAACCAGGGTCCTGGGGGCAGTGCTTTGCCCTCCCGTCGGGGCTCCTACAGCATCTCGGGAGCCCCTTCTCTTCTCAGAAACAGAGGGAGCTGGGGTGTCCGTAATGGGGGCACCCTGGTGTCCAGCACACAGCTGGAGCTCACAGCACCATCACCTCCCTCACTGGACACCCGGGACAGACACGCCATCCATGTGCCCTCAAAAGCCACCAGCACACATTGCTACTGACTCGATGGAGGGATGAACAGATGCTTTGCCAGGCCACAGGGCCCTCCCTGCATTGGGGCAGCACCAGTTCTCCTGGTCAGTCATGAGGTCAAAGAGCACCTCCCATTCCCCATCTGACCTGTAGGTTGGAGGACGGTGCCGCACCCTAGAACCTGTGCGGGTGACTGTACCTGGAATAAAGGTCTTTGCAGATGTGATCAAGGTACGGATGTCTACGTGAGATCAGCCTGGGCTACCCACCTGAGTCATTATATCTCATAACGACAACTGTCCTTATAAGAGACTCAAAGAGAGATGAGGTACACGGGCAGGAAGGGGAGGCCGCACGATGACAGAGGCAGAGACTGGATGATGCAGCCACAGGCCAGGAGAGCCTGGAGCCCCCGAACCTGCAGGATACAAGGCGGGACCCTCCCCTAGAGCCTCCAGAGGGAGCAGAGCCCCTGACGCCCTGATTGTGGATTCCGGCTCCAGAACGACGAGCTCTGCCCACCACTGTGGTCACGTCCAGCCCCAGGACACTGCAGTGTTCCTGGAGGTCGTACCCCTCTGGAAACCAGTAGAGTCTGGGCTGGGCCTTACAGGAAGCCAGCAGCCCCTTCTGCAGCCCAGAACCCTCTGCAGGGTCTGGAGAAAGGCAGGTGAGCGGGGCTCTCTGACCTGGAGAATCGCGGGGTCTCAGGACACAAGACGAGGGGTCAGAAGTGTGAACTCTGCGCCTGATACGCCGAGACGCTTGACTCAGGGGAGCCTTTGTCACCAGAAGTTTAGAAACAAGAGCAGGAGCGCCGAGGCCATGGGGAGGACAGCTGAGAGCAGAGGGGACCAGCGCCCAGCTCCGTAAGGCGGGACACACCTGCGACAAAAATGAGCCCAGGGCCAACCACGTGATGGAAGGAGCCAGCCTGCCGTTTCGTGTTGATAAACGGCTCATTAATATCAAACTTGCTCCGTTTAGTATCACTTATTGCCAATTAGCAGTAATGTCCCCACCACACTTTAGCCGACTGCAAATTAGCGGTGATCCATTGTCCTAGGGCCAGCGTGGCCCAGGGCTGCCGTGGGGCATCTCCGGCCTGACCGGCTGAACTTTGCAGGACACCACACCCCGAGCGAAGAGAGCTGCGGCCTGGGAACCGCCAGCGCGCTAGGCTGCAGGGCAACCCTCGGATACCCTGCAGCCACAGGAACCGGGGGCAGTCCGAGTTCCCAGCCCACTTTTCAGTCCAGCCACTGACTCCATCTCTCTGCCCAGGTGATGAATGATAGCAAGCCTGTCACCAAGTGAACAACGGAACTGTGCTACTGAGAGTTATGGGGCACATAAAGCTATCTCTCTCCTGGCCCCAACAGATAGCGGGAGTCACGGCAGGGCATTCAGCAATCTCAGCAAGGTAGAAGTATGTCGATTTATGTTTCATGCATCAGGCAGTTTACATGGTTGGCCATCAGAAAACATGACCCCAAACGCTCAGCCGGTCCACACTGGGGGCTCCAGAAACATCTCCTGAAAAGGTGACAACACCCTCCTTAAAACGTATGGACAGGCCGTCAGAGCTGTGTTCTAGCTCCCTGTGTCCAGAGGGGCGTCCCTTCTCAGAACCTCGGTTTCCCCATCTGCACAATGGGGCCATACCAATCGAAGCTCCTCAAGTGAGATGAGAGCATCTCCTCATCCTCTAGAGGAGCTGGCAGAGCTACGGGGAGGCTCCTGGTGCCCTACACAGAGCCGCTGGGGAGCGGGTCTCCCCAGGCCCAGCCCCACCCCAGCCCCACCGGCCACACGCCGCACCACGCTCATCTGCACACTCCATGGAGGTGTCACACAGAGGTGGACACACCCACCCTCCAGTTCCCATCCCATAGGCTCCTGCTCCCAAGGGCTTCCTTGCAAGCCTGCCTTCCGCGGGGAACTGAGTTCTTGGGAGCAGGTCCTGCCACTAGCCCAGGACTTGTCTCTGAGACCCTAGCAGCAGCCCAGAGCCAGGCACACAGAGGGAAAAACAAACATTGGATGGGTGGGCAGACACACTTAACGACCTCAGTGCGTGAGCCTCACACACCTGCCAGAGGCTGGCACGCCTGTGCCCCACGGCCCCGCCCCCTCACCTGCTGCCCGGGCTCAGGCAGGACCTGCCTCAGCGTCTGCACCTGCCGCTCGCAAGAATGGGCGCCTTCCTCCACCGGGAGCAGATTCCCCAGGGGGCCGAGTCCCCATCACCTTCTCTCTTCCGCCCCTGCCCTCCTCCTGGGGGCAGAATCGAGAGTCACTGTTGCTTCCAAACCAGCACGGACAACCATGCTCATTCTGTGGGGCTGCGTGCCCTCTGGCCACTATGACCAGCTTAGCGGCATTACCTACAGGGCCCACGTCCTCTAGGAGGTTCCTGCCTGACTGCTGTCTCCCCCGTGGACTGTGAGCCGTGAGTGCAGACAGCGGGGGCACGTCTCCCTCCTCGGGCGCCCCCACACAGGGCCCAGGGCCTGGCCCATGCAGGCGTGTGGGTGAGGGGCCAGCGCCCTACACCATGGAGAGCGAAATTTCTAAAATGCACCCTGAAGATGTCCCTGAGCCCCCAGAGCCTGTGACTAGAGTGCATCTCTCCTGGGGATCTGTTCTGTTGTAGCCTGACCTTGACCTTGGAGAGGGTGTGGCTCTGGGCCAGACCTGACCAGGTAGGTGGCCCCCAAGAGCAGAGTGCTCTCCAGGGCTGAGAGCAGAAGAAAAGAGACAGGATAAGGAGGCAAGCTGGGGGGGTAGTGGGGAGGACACGTGGGAAGGGGTGGGGGAGGGGTCCATGTGGGAAGCCATGGGGGAGGGGTCATGTGGGAGGGGTTGGGGGAGGGGTCATGTGGGAGGGGTTGGGGGAGGGGCCATGTGGGAAGGCAGTGAGGAGGGGCCCCGTCTTCTCTGAGACCTGAGAGGTCGGGGAGGAGACAGTCACGTTCTTGTTTTACAACTGAGGAAACTAAAGCCTGGAACATTCTTGGCAACCCTTCCAGACGGCATTCCTGATGGGTGCAGACCCCGAAATCTGCTTGGGGTTTTGCTCTTAAATAATGAGCTGTGTTGGTGCAGTTAGGTGGACAGTGCCTGAGGCATGGCCGTGGTGGGTTCGAGTCCGTACCCTCTTTCCCATGTGCTCACTGCCCCACCCCGTGCCAGGCTAAGCCTTTCGAGCCATGCAGCCCAGGGTCCCCACCCGGCCTCAGGAGGGGCCTCCCCCGGCCCCACGCTCTGAGTCTCTCATCCCGGCCGTCACTCGAGTGGGGCGGCTGGCCCTGCGCTGACTCCAGCCTCACACACTATGCACTGCAAAGGGTGAGCCCTTCCTCTCCTGCCTCTTGTGCCCATGGCCCAGCTGGCATCAGCAATACTGGCCGTGCGTCCAGAACCATCTGACGTCCACCAAGCGAGGTATCATCCAAGCGCCTCCAGGGTACCCTCCTCCTGGGGCTGGTGGGGCTCTCAGAAAGCTCCTCGCATGAAGTCTGGAGGGTGGGCTCACCTCACGCTCAGAGCGTCTGTGCCTGCCCCCACATCAGTGCTGTGGGCAGACCAGCACAGCCCTGCAGACCAGCTCCCCGAGGTCGGCGTGACCCCGTGAGAGGGGAGTGGGGGGCAAGGGAGGCCCACCCTGCCTGGGGAGCCTCCAGCTGGCCTCAGCGGACACCCGGCCTCAGTGGCCTCATCCAAAGCCCTCCAGAGGAGCCTCTGAGGAAGGTGATTGGAAGCAAGTGGACGTGGTGAAATCCAGGCCTCCCCAGGACTGCAGAAGTCCAGCTGACACTCAGCAAACGTCCTGGACTGGGCCCAGCAGAGGGACAGGCTGGGCTAACATTAGGACCCTAGCCCGTCTACTCTCACGAGGGAAGCATGTGCCAGGTGAGCCTGCATCCGTCACCCACAAGTCCAGCAGGATACGGACTTGGTGTCAAAACCAGAAAGGAAGCCTTTCTGGGATGGCTGATCTCACCAGGCCAACTCCCAGCCTTGACCCCTCCTCCACCTGAGAATGAAATCAGGGCTCTGAGGGGCTCCACCCCTGCTGCTGCCCCTCCCACGCAGACCCCTCATTCCAGCTAAACGAGTAGGGGCCTGGGGCAGGGCTGGGGGCCGGTCAGCCAGCACGAATCTGAAACAAGTTCCACAATAGGGTTAGACATCACACCCACCAGTTTCGTCAACCGACTCGTCTGAAAGCTGCCCCCTAGACATTCCATCCAATTATTTTAATCCCAGCCTGTTGGCTCTCTATGAAGATTGGACAGGATTGGACATTTATTAGCTAACTGAATGGCTGTAATAAGATAGCAAATCCAGAGGAGCAGAAAATTAAATGTTCCTGAGTTATCTTATTGAAATTTCCCTTCTACGGCTTTTATTGGAGGCGACAATGCCAGAATCTCAAAGATGCATTTGAAGAGACTGCTTTACAGGGTTACCCTGTGAAAGCCGAAGCCATCAGGAGGCAAGCTGCCCGAGAGCCGCCAGCCTCGCCTGCCTCCTACCCCTGGGTGAGGCGGGGACGCCAGCCTGCATCCCTGCCGGCGTTTGGCAGCATCTCCCGCACTCCTCACTGGTCCCCTGGGGACCCGGAACAAATGCCAGTGTGCTCAGCGGATGGTTCTGCTGATGCAGACATTGCATTTTATTAGGAGAGTTCACTGTTTTATTCATTGAATTTTGATTGCTTATTATCATACGGAGATACTCTGATTTCATAAGCAAAGCAGGACACTGAACCACAAGGAAGATGCCGTGGGCTTGGGTGGGGGCATCCCTCAATAACCAGGACCCCCCCATCCCAAGCACAAGGTGGGCACGGGAATGGCATTAGGAGGAAGAAGCAGGCTGGGAGGGGGCTAAGGAGCACCGTATGGGGGGCTGTTTGAAGCCCCAGCCCCGCAGTGCACCTCTCCGGGCCAGATCTGTTGAGCCAGACTCAGTGGGTCCTGCCAGGCTTCCTGACCCCACCTCTACCCGGGTCAACCTTTCCAGAAAATTTCACCCGGTCCCCCATGATTGCTTGATTTCCCCTGCAGTCCATGTAGTGTTAGGAATGAAAGCAGCAACAATATGACCTGCCCCCCGTCTTAATTTGTGAAGGGGACAGACTGCTGCCATTAAAAGTGCAGTGTATCTCACGGTTGCCCTGGAAACGAGAGACGAGCCCTGCAGGCCCACAGGGAGAAGCACCAGAGTCCAGGAGGAGGCAAGAGGGAGGGTGGGCCCTCAGCCTGTGTCAGGGCCCCTCGGTAAAGGAGCAGTGAGGCACGATAGGCAGGTTTGGGGTCGGCTAGTGTGAACTATGGTGCAGGCCTCGGGGCAGAGGTGGGCCTGGCCCTGGCTGGTTTGGGGTGGCAGGCACCAGCTTGCTGTGTGAGAGGCACATGAGGAGGGCTTGGCGTGAGGGGCTCGGATTGATGGGTTTGCATCTGAAGGACGCGTCAGCAAGCCAGTTGCTTACGATCTCTAGGAATTAGCTTCCTGGAAGGGGCATCTCTCCCAGCCAGCAAGGCCCCCCAAGACATCAGCCACCACAGAGCGCAGAAAGTGAGCACCATGATGGAAGCACAGCACCACTCCCTCGCTCCCACAGGCAAAGGATTCACTCCATTTAAGGGAAAGTCTCCACAGCTGAGAATCCAGTGCTGACGTGTGCACAGGACATTGCCAGGTGATGGCCAGGACAACGAGGGACTCAGAGGAGGGGTCGGGGAAAATGGGCCTGTGTGTCCCTGGATGGCCAGGGAGCTTGCGTTGGGTGTGCTGGGCGTGGGGACCGAGGGCTGCACCTGGGCAAGTGGGCAGGTGCCGGGAGAGCCCTTGGTGGCAGGTTCCACTCATGCCAACATCCCCCGAGCCCTCTCGCTGAGCACCTGCAGGGGTAGGGTATGCAGGGTGGGCCGTGAGCCCTGCCTGGCAACCTGGCCGTCCTCAGGGAGAGACAGACACGTGTGCAGCAGCACACGTGCTTACAAAGGGCAGCTGCAGAGGCCCTGCACACAGTGGGTCCTCAGCTCTGGCTAGCTTCGCTTCTCCCACTGTGGACAAGGAGCTCCCCCAAGGGGGAAGAGGCATTCAGGCAGAGATGAAGACGACAGGACCACCCTGCTGTGAACTGAGAACCTCGGGATCCAGGCAGGGCGGGGAGGGCTCTGGTGGCCCTCAGCCCACTGGGGTTGGCTCATGTGCAGGAGAAAGAAGGTGGTCCCAGGTGATGCTGGAGTAGCAGGCCATGATGGGGAGGGCAGACTTGACCCCCAGCCTGTGATTGGTTTTCAGCAGCTCCATCATCCTTGAGAGTTAGCCCAGCAGTGTATGAAGAGCAGAGGGGAGCAGGGCAGGTGGGTGGGTGGAGAGACTGGGGTGTAGGGGATGCCGTGGTGGGTTGGATTAAGAGCTGGATTCATGACCTGCTGGAGAAGTGTGAATGCCAGGCCTGGCGGTCAGTCAGACGTGGTGGGTGGTGGACCGCCATCCTGAGTGTTCTCCTGACCACCTAGAGTGGGTGCCTGAACTGGTGTCTCACAGCTGTAACAAGTGACCAGACTGAGTGTCTTTCCAGAGACTGGGAGCCTTACAGGTGGGAAGCTCTGCGCTCCTTCTGGAGTCTCCAGGGGACCATTTGCCTCCTGGCCTTTTCCAGCATCGCCAGTCTGCCTGCAGTGCTTGGCTTGTGGCCTCCCCGTCCGTCTTCAAAGTCAGCGATCACACTACGTCTCCTCCCTGACCCTGACCCCCCGCCCCTCCCCCACGAGGACCTTTGTGATGACATTGGACCCACCTGAATAACCCAGGCCCATCTCCCCATCTCGTATCTCTAAAGACCGTAATTCCAAATATGGTCACGTTCAGGGTTTCTGGTGGATGAGCACTTTTGTGAGACATGATGTGACCCCTACAGATGGGAAACACAGTGAAATGGGAGACAGCAGACAGCTGTCTCCCAGGAAAGGACAGGCCATTAACTCCTCCCCAGTTGTTCTACAGAGTTAAGAATCCCTGCCGGGGATGGAAGGGGCTGGGGAGCTGAATGCAAGGCTCCGAATTCTAAGCAATAAAAAGTTAACTGCGTGAGTTTCACCAAGAACTTTTATGAAGTTGCATCCATCTGACACCCATCCCTGCGTTCTGTTGACGCCTGCTAAATCTGTCCACACTCGGGGCCGGGAAGAGCCGTTCTTGCTTCGTGCATCACACAAGACATCTGTAAATTGGATACTCTTTTCCTCCCTTTAAAAAATAATTTCCCTCAACCGTGATACGCAGACAATTTTACACCGAGGAGTCCCGGCCGCGAGGCTGGAAATGCTGAGTGTGAGTGGAAAAGGCAGATGTGAAATGATTCCCCCAGTCACTGAGGTGCTTTCTGGAAAATGCAATCAAATACTTGATAACTTGCTAATAGTACCGTTATTAAACAGGTTGCCTTCATCTTTCCCAGAGAGCAAAAAAATGTACACGAATTTGCAACTCAATGGAAAATGGGAGATTATGAAAACAGCCTTCTTGTTGTTAATATTTATAGCGCTTTACATTTCTAAAGAGTTCATGATCCCCTTTGAGCTCCTGTCCGCCCCCACCAGCTCCTGGGAAGATTCCTTCCGAAGACTGGGATGTTGACGACTCCACCCCCACACACGCTTGCTGCCGCTCCAAGTGGGGCGATCCTGGGAGCCCCGGGAGCCAGGGGCACATGCAGGCCTGCCCCCAGGCTGACTCTCGCCAGTTAGGTGGCCTCCTGGCCCTGGGCCAGATGGGTAGACTCTCATGCCTCAGTTTCCCTGTTCCCAAAGTAGGAGTGAAACTAGTGGCATCCTTGACGGGCGAAGCAACGAGATGGGACAAGTGGGATGCGCTCAGAGGAGGTTCTGAGATGGTGAGTCTAGATAAGTGTCATAGGGCATCTGAAGTCAAGGGTGGGGAAAGGGAGCCCATTGCCCTTGGACTAGAACACTCTGGCTGGCACAGAAAACTGTGCTGCCCCTCTGAAGACGAAGGTGGGAATGGCAGGAATCACGTGCCGGGAATTGCCAAAGAGAGGGACCAGGGCTCCTTTACCTAAATCAGATGATTGGCTCAGGGATGTTCAAATCCACTCACTTATGCGTTCATCAGAATATGCAGGCTCCTTGCTAGACACAGAGCATCAGTGTCCCAAGGGCTCTCGCGGCTCCCCTGGTCCAGCCTCCGTCCCTCCTCCAAGCTGGGTCTTCACTCTCCCCCCACGGCCAGCATTCTACAGATCAGTAAACTGAGGCGTGGAGAAATAATGTGATTATCCAGGCAGACATGAGACCCTGCTCTCTGGAACCTGCTCCTCCACACACTGCCATCCCAGATGCGAGCACCCCACAGGTGAAGGCTTTCTTTCAGAATCTGTACAAGCCAAGTTCTTGGTACCTTCTCACCCATTAACCTGCCCACCACCACCCCCTGGAAAGGAGCCCTGGGGTGTCCCCAGGACCAGCATAGCCCCTGGGGCAGAGCAACCAGGCAGGGAGTGCCCCCCAGTGCGGTGAGGCAGGGAGCAGAGCCTCATCCAGGGTCTGCCTCTGCCCCGGAACTATTCTACATTTCAGGGCATCTCAGAGCCACGTCATTCTCACCCCCATTCTCACCTTGGCCCCAGTGAGCTGGTGACTCCATGAGCTGCAGCCCTCCCCCAGGACTGGTCTTCTCAGCGGCAACATCAGCCCTCTTCCTCTCCATAGCAACCAATCACCCTCACAGAGATATCACCGATGCTGTTGGAAGGATTATCGTCTTGATTTTACAGATGAGGAGACTGACCCTCAGCCAAAGCACTGGAGTTGCAATCCTGGCTCGAACTCGGGTCTGCTGCCTGGGTGCCCTGCCCTCTACAGGAGTGCCTCCCTTTACTGCTTAATACACATCAGCCCTGACCTGAAGGATTCAGATACCACCCGAGGGTAATTTGATGCCTTCCATTTTGTTTAAAGCAATGCTTTAAAATATACCTGAAAGTTGGGGATAGAGTACAAACACAGAAAGAAGGGACTCTGGGAGGAGCCTGGTAGTGAAAAGGGCTGGAGTTGTTGTGAAATCATGGTTTTCAGTGTACACAGACATGCAGATAAAAACAAGTGTTAATGCATAGACATATATAAACGCATAGATATGGATATATATATATATGTATATATGCAAACGTGTTTTCCACTGAGAGACTCTGACAGCAGTGACATTCCATTAATAATGAACATACTTTGTGCCCAAATCTTGACTTAATACCATTCTCCTCTAAAGGAACCAGAGCTCCTTGGAGAAATGTTTGGTCCCAGGGCTGGGACATGGAGAGTACAAGTTGAGGCTGAAGTATCCTGATGGGCCAGAACTTAAGGAAGGTCTCAAAAAAGGATGAGTAAGTGAGTGAAAGTCACTCAGTCCTGTCTGACTCTTTGTGACCCCATGGACTATACAGTCTTTGGAATTCTCCAGGCCAGTATAATGGAGGGGACAGCCTTTCCCTTCTCCAGGGGACCTTCCCAACCCAGGGATCAAACCCAGGTCTCCCGCGTTGCAGGCAGATTCTTTACCAGCTGAACTACCAGGGAAGCCCCATAGAAGTATGAGGGTTTGTCAGAAAGACACAGAAACCACTTTTGCTGCCAGGGATTGAATCTGTGCTCCCCCCTCATGGCTCAGCAGGTAATCCACCCACCCACAATGCAAGAAATAAAAGAGGCGTGGGGTCAGTCCCTGGGTTTGGAAGATCCCCTGGAAAAGGCACTGGCAACCCATTCTAGTATTATTGCCTGGAAAAATCCCATGGACAGAGGAGTCTGGTGAGCTCTGTGAGTCCATGTGGTCACACAGAGTCGGACACGACTGAGCGACAAAGCAGCGCTCACTCTAAAGGATTCTGAAAACGGTCAACACACGCGAAACAAGGGCTTGCAAGACTTAGACATCAGTCAACAAAAGAGAGCGTCCTGAGAGATGGAAAGCAAATGAGCAAACCTAGCGTTTCCCCAGTTTCTAGCTCCAAGAATCCCGAGCACAAGGGCACTCTGTGCATGGAGGAGACGGGGCAGAGAGTCTGGAGAAGCCAAGTGGCTAGAGCTCATCTGGCACAGAAGGGGCTCCCGAGACCTGCAGAGGGCCAGCCCGGCTGGCCAGGAGAAAGCCGGTGAGCCCGTGCATGCGAAGAGACCATCCAAGGCCAGATGAAGACCGGGCCAGGAGAAAACCGGTGAGCCCGTGCATGTGAAGAGACCATCCAAGGCCAGATGAACAGGAGCAAAGGCAGTGACAACCACCCAGCACACACACACAGACACATACATGCATACACATACATGCACACGCACACACAGGCACATACATGCACACACACATGCACACAGACACAGACATGCACACACATACACAGACACGTACATGCGCGCACACGCACACAGAGACACATACATGCACACACATACATGCACACACGCACACAGAGACACACACATACACGTGCGCACACACAGAGACACATGTGCACACAGACACACACATACACACACAGAGACACACACAGACACATACACGCACACACATACACACAGAGACACACACAGAGACACATACATGTGCACACACACGCACACATATACACACATACACATGCACATATATACACACATACACACAGACACATACATGCACACACATGCACACACAGAGACACATACATGCACACATACATGCACACATATGTGCACACATACACATGCACATATATACACACATACACACAGAGACACATACATGCACACACATACACACATGCTCACACACATATACACACACAGACACACACATGCACACACATACACATGCACATACACACACAGACACACACACAGACACACAGAGATACATACACATGTGCACACACAGATACACACAGACACATACACACGTGCACACACATACACACGTGCACACACATACACACATGCACATGCACACATATACAGATGCACATGCACACATACACATATACACACATGCACACACACATATACACACAGAGAGAGACATATACACACATGCACACACATGCACACACACATACAAATACACACACATACAAACACACACACACACACACACACCTTGAGAATAGTACCTACCCCGCAAGCCAGATTGGAAAATCTTCCTTTTCTGTAGAAATTGGGTTGATGCCCAAAAGTCTTGCCCCAGTATTAAATTTTCAGCTTTGGATTGAACACTATACCAATTCCTCCAGAAGGAATCTTAAAAGCAGGACCTGAAAGGATCAAACTCTTTCAAACAACTTAACTGCATCCCAAGAAAAAAAAAAAAAGCCTCAAGAACATTTCCAGTGATACAAATTATCCAGCATCAAACAAGGTAAAATTCCCAATGCTTGGCATCCAACCAAAAATTACCAGACGTGCCAAGAAGTAGAAAAATACAACCCAAGATGAGGGAATAATCGATTGAAACTAACCCATAACTGACATAAATAATAAAATTAGCAGAAAAGGACATTAAAACACTTATTATGACTGCATTCCATATGTTCAAGAAGTCAGCTCCATATGTTCATGAAAGATGGAAAACAAAATGTCCCAAATTGAACATCTAAAGAAACTGCATGGCATAAGATGGAAAATACACTGAATAAGATTAAAGGCAAAAGGAAAGATTAGTAAACTTGAAGATTTAGCAGTAGAAACTACCCACAATAAAATATAGAGGGAAAAAGAAGTTTAGAGTGAACAGAGCATCAGTGAGCTACGGTAGAGTCTCGGTTACCCTAATATGTGTGCAATTTAAAGAAGAGGATGGTGGGGGGAGGGAGCCAGGAAGAAATATTTGAAGAAATATTCCAAATTTTATAACTATAAGCCCACCAACCCAAAAAGCTCAGTGAACCCCAAGTACAAGAAAGATGAAGAAGACAGCACAGAGCCACATCATGATCAGCTTTCTGAAAGCCAGTGATAAATAGAAACCAGAAATAACGCCTTCTGCAGAGGTGAAGGAGATTTCATATACAACAGAAAAAAAATGTTCGCATAAAAACAAATTTCTTTTCATAAAATATGGAACCAAGAAATTGCCCATCAAAAACTATGTGAGCAAGAAGACAGAGAAGCAACATTTTAAAGTACTAAAGTAGTAAGAGCCGACCCAGAATTCTGTATCCACCTAACACACCATTAATGCAAAGACTTCTCTTCTCACTGCCTGCATTCTACATTGTACTAGAGATACCAGCTAGTGAGATAAAGCAAGCAAAAGAAACAAAAGGAAGATGTAAAATCTACCAAAGAAAATGGAGCTTCCATAATTAATGAGTTTATCAAGGTTACAGGACACAAGACCAACATACAAACACCGATCGTATATTTATCCATTAGCAACAATCATGTTTTGAAATTTTAAAAAAAAAAAACAACTGCTACAATAGAATAAAGATGTGAAACAGGATAAATCCTACCAAAAAATGTGAATCATCTATAAATTGAAAACTATAAAACATTGCCAAGAGAAATTAAAGAAGATAAATACGTTGAAAGATGAATCATGTTCACTCACTGAAAGAATTAATACTGTTTTGATGTCAGTCCTTCTTAAATTGATCTGTAGATTTAACACAATTCCAATTTTTAAAAAAAATCTGGTAGGGTTTTATGCAGAAATTGACTAACTGATCTGAAATTTCAATAAAAATTCCAGGGATGTTGAGCAACTAAACAGCTTCACAAGACAAGAGCAAAGTGGAACAACTAACTTTTCTGATTTCAAGATTTATAGCGGTGATCAAGACAACCTGGTATTGACAACATATAGACCAACAGGACAGGAGCCCAGGAATAGACTCAACAGACCCACACGTGTGTGGACCACCAATTTTTTTTAAAAGATGTAAAGGCAATTCAGTGAAGAAGGAATAATCTTTTTCACTAACAAGGTAGAACAAATGGATATGCATATGCAAAAACATGTATCGCGCACCTCTTCCCACACACGAAAATAACTCAGTCCACAACTGAGAACTGGAAAACTTACAGAAGGGAAAAGCTCATGTGACCTTAAATTGGCTAAGCTTTGCCTTTGATATGACACCAAGAGTAAAATCTAAAAAAGAAAAAAGGAAAAATTAAAATTTCTGCTTCTTGTAAGACACGCTTCAGAGAATGAAAAGGCAAGCCGCAGACTTGGAGAAAATATTTGCAAATCATATATCAGACAAAAAGACATGTATCCAGACTATATAAAGAATTCTCAAAACTCAAGAAAATGAATAACCTAATTTTTAAAAAAGGCTAAATTGTCAACAACAAACTGAAAATATACAGAGAGCAGCTAAGCACAGGAAAACTTGCTCAGGCTCATCGTCATCCAGGAAAGGCAGATGAGAAGCCACAGTGAGAGGCCACTGCGCACACGCGAGGATGGCTAAAGGCCGGCCTTCCCAAGTGCTGAGGGGGCTGCACAGGAGCTGAAACATCTAGAGACCGAGAGGGAGCTGTGGGGAGCTGGCAGGCTCTAAAATGCTGAGCCCCCTGGACTGTCTGATCCCGTCACTTCACTCCCAAGCATCTGCCCAAGAGAAAATGCAAGTGTGTGTCCAGAAAAATACTTGTGCGTGGATGTTCACAGCATCTTCCTTTTGTGATATTCAGTAATGCTTCAATCAAAGTGTTAAACACACACACACACACACACACACACACACACACACGACAGGAGAGGCTCCCCCAGGCCAAACTTGGGAAGATATCAGCATCAAAGTAAATTTTGATAGTGACATATTGGACTCCCTTAAAAAGTATAAGAACTTCTGAACCCATATAATCAGTATATACCAAGTGTATGGCAGTAGGTATTATACCAATTGGTTAATTAGTTGGTTGTTATGTAGCAGAGAATTGTATTTTCTATAGAAGACTGCTAAATAATATATGTACAACAACGTGGATACATTGTATAGCACAGAGAAACTCATCCATTATTCTGTAAGGATAATTTTAATAGAGTGTAATCTACAAAATGACATGTCACATATCCTCATAGCATCACCTTATAGAATACTTACAAATTGTAAAATCAAACAAAAAAAGAGTAACACTGTAACCCTACAGAAAAAAACACGGTAGATACTGTCTTAACTGAATAATTGTGACCCATTAAATTTTCCAAAGATGCCTTCTACAGTATCACCCATCCTACCCTTTCTTCTTCCAGGATCTTGACACTGCTCCCATCGAGTGCTGAGGTCTTTCCCCTCTCTTTGAACATAGATTGGTCTGTGTGACTTTCTTGACCTGAGACTAAGTCATTAAGATGCCTCGCACTTCCACCTTGCTTCCTTGGAACATGCACTCCAGGGAAGCCAGCTACCCTGTTAGGAGATCAATAGTCCTAGAATGGCAGGCTCTGGGAAAGTCCAGACTGGCCTGATGGAAAGGTCCTGAGACCACAGGAAGGGAGAGAGAGAAAAGTCCAGCCACCTCTCACTGGCCCCACACTCAGTCAGTTCAGTTGCTCAGTCATGTCTGACTCTTTGCAAGCCCATGGACTCCAGCACGCCAGGCCTCCCTGTCCATCACCAAATAGTGAAGCTTACTCAAACTCATGCCCATTGTGTCAGTGATGCCATCCAACCATCTGATCCTGTCGTCCCCTTCTCCTCCCACCTTCAATCTTTTCCAGCATCCGGAAAGACTAACTCTTTTCCAATGAGTCGGTTCTTCGCATCAGGTGGCCACAGTATTGGAGTTTCAGCTTCAGCATCAGTCCTTCCAATGAATATTCAGGACTGATTTCCTTTAGGATTGACTAGTTGCCTCTCCTTGCAGTCCAAGGAACTCTTGAGAGTCTCCTCAAACACCACAGTTCAAGAGCATCAGTTCTTCGGCACTCACTTTCTTTATAGTCCAACTCTCACATCCATATGTGACTACTAGAAAAACCATAGCCTTGACTAGATGGACCTTTGTTGGCAAAGTACCATCTCTGCTTTTTAATATGCTGTCTAGGTTGGTCGCCTACAGTGATTTTGGAGCCCCCCAAAATAAAGTCTCTCACTGTTTCCATTGTTTTCCCATATATTTGCCAGAAGTGATGGGGCTGGATGCCATGATCTTCGTTTTCTGAGTGTTGAGCTTTAAGCCAACTTTTTCACTCTCCTCTTTCACTTTCATCAAGAAGTTCTTTAGTTCTTCTCTTTCTGCCATAGGGTGGTGTCATCTGTATATCTGCAGTTATTGGTATTTCTCCTAGCAATCTTGGGAGAAGACAGTGGCAACCCACTCCAGTATTCTTGCCTGGAGAATCCCAGGGACGGGGGAGCCTGGCGGGCTGCCGTCTATGGGGTCGCACAGAGTCGGACACGACTGAAGCGACTTAGCAGCAGCAGCAGCAATCTTGATCCAGCTTGTGCTTCATCCAGCCCAGTGTTTCTCATGATATACTCTGAATATAAGTTGAATAAGCAGGGTGACAATATACAGCCTTGACGTACTCCTTTCCCAATTTGGAACCCATCTGTTGTTTCATGTCCAGTTCTAACTGCTGCTTCTTGACCTGCATACAGATTTCTCAGGGGGCAGGTCAGGTGGTCTGATATTCCTGTCTCTTTAAGAATTTTCCACAGTTCTTTGTAATCCACAAAGTCAGAGGCTTTGGTGTAGTCAATAAAGCAAAAGTAGATGTTTTTCTGGAACTGTCTTGGTTTTTCTATGATCCAGCAGATGTTGACAATTTGACCTCTGGTTCCTCTGCCTTTTCTAAATCCAGCTTGAATATCTGGAAGTTCACAGTTCACATACTGTTGAAGCCTGGCTTGGAGAATTTTGAGCATTACTTTGCTAGCATGTGAGATGAGTGCAGTTATGTGGTAGTCTGAACACTCTTTGGTATTGCCTTTCTTTGGGATTAGAGTCAAAACTGACCTTTTCCAGTCCTGTGGCCACTGCTGAGTTTTCCACATTTGCTGGCATATTGAGTGCAGTGCTTTCACAGCATCATCTTTTAGGACTTGAAACAGCTCAACAGGAATTCCATCACCTCCACTAGCTTTGTTGATAGTGATACTTCTCAAGGCCCACTTGACTTTGCATGCCAGGATGTCTGGCTTTAGGTGAGTGATCACACCATCGTGGTTATCTGGGTCATGAAAAACTTTTTTGCATAGTTCTTCTGTGTATTCTTGCCACCTCTTCTTAATATTTTCTGTCCCCACACTAGAGACTCCAAATCTGAATCCCCCACTGAGGCTTCCCTGAATTCGTATACTGGGAAACCATCAGGAATGTAAAATGGTTGTTTGATGCTGCTAAATGTTGGGGTGGCTTGTCGCATAGCAATAGCTAAGTGCAACATGATGAAAGTTAACATCGTCAATAACATGACGCCTGATAACATTGATGAGAAGCACCAGGCAGAGAGTGTGTCATTTTCTGGCCTAAGATACATAGCCTCGATCTAATGACGAGGAAATATCAGACAATCCCAAATTTATGGACTTCCACAAAATGAATGACCTGTGATCTGAAAAAATATCAAAGTCATGAAAGTCAAATTAAGACTGAGAAAACGTTCCAGGGAGGTACAAAGGAGAGATGACGGGAGGCTGCCAGGCTCAGTCACGGACTGGGCATTTTTGCTACTGAAGGGCATCATTAGGACTCTTGGTGCAACTTGCATAAGGTCTTGCAATGAAGGTTACTATTTTTGCAATTTTTTTTTGCAAGTGTGAGATTGTTTCAAAATAGAAAAAGGAAAATGGAAAAAAGAGGAAAGAAAATAATCGGCATTACTTGTACTAAATACTGATGAAAGGGCTTGCTTGTGCTCAAGGTTCTGAAAAGAAGGTCATTTCTACCTCATTCAGCCTTTCTTCTCCCAGCCCTGGGGATTCATCAACACTCCATTTAGACACCTGGGCCAAAGAATCAGTGCAGCCCCATTAGGAAGCTGACGGGGGCACAGAGGTCACAGGTGAGTAATCAGGAAGAAGGCCTGTGGGGGACGAGGAGCCTCCTGAGGTCATCATTTTGCATATGGTTGTTAATAATGCAACACTGAGTCTATTAAACACAGGAAAAGGTAACGCTGGCCTGTGGGAAAGGACCATTATGCAAATTCAAGCAGAAGCAAGTCTTTTAAAATGCACATATTTAACTAAAGCATCCAGAGTTTTTGGTCATTAGTTTCTTTTAAAAACGTTCCCCAGAAAGCATTGTTTCCACCAGTTGCCATTGACTCAAATGAGCCAAGGCACAAGCTCCATGTTGTTGCTTTATCCGCTGTGGGGCATTGAGGATGTTGCTTGAAAGTCTCTAAGGCCCAGCATCCTCACCAGCTTTTTGCTTTTTTGTGTGTTTTTTTTCCTAAATGCTCTTCAGACCTCATTAATGTTCTGGAATTCTGACTGCAGAAGCGGCAGGGTGGAGCTGTCCAGAGACTTGTGGTGCTGAAGATCATTGTTGCCAAGCCCTGGCATCAATGTGTCCTTCCTGAAGTGTGTCTCTGGGATCCACCTGGACCATGCTATCTGTGGGTGGCAGAACGTCTGCTCTGCAGCCATGGAAACAGCTCTCAGAAAGGCAATTAGTGCACAGGTGTATACTTTAGGGCTGTGATGTTTTGAATTTATTTATAATGGTAAAAGCAATTAGTCTACATAATGAACTAATCACTTACTGGAATTTGGAGTTCTTTTGGATCTCCAGGTAACACACATGTATCCAGAAAATTTATTTTTCTAAATGCCAATAATTAAATCAACTCCAATTTCATTGCAATTAGGTTAAGCATAACTATCGTAGTAGATTTGGAAATTGCCTTGTGCTTTTTTTTTTTTTTTCTACAAGCTACCTGCTGGTTTAAAAAGTTAAGTGAGGATATACTAAAGCAAATAATATTCCTTTGGAGAGCTTTCCATGGGAGAATGTATTATCCTTATTTTACAAACAAAGATCTTTTCTAGAAAGATCAAGGCTAACTGTAAAATTTATTAAATGCCTCTTATGAACCAGAAAATATATAGTATATTATCTCATTTAATTCATATGACAAACCAAATACTTAGAGTTTCCCTGGTGACACAATGGTAAAGAATCTACCTGCCAAAGCCGGCGACACAGGTTTTATCCTTGGGTCCAGGAAGATCTCCTGGAGAGGGAAATGGCAACCTACTCCAGCATTCTTGCCCAGAAAACCTCGCAGACAGAGGCACCCGGTGGGCTACAGTCCATGGGGCCACAGAGCCAGACACGACTCAGTGGCTGAACAACAACAGCAACAACATACAGATGAAGAAACGTGGGTCCTGAGAGAGAAAGAAGGACTAACAACGAATAGTTGCTAGCCATCAGATGAGCGTGTATGTTATTCTTTAACAGCTGCAGCGATCCTGCTGCTGCTGCTAAGTCGCTTCAGTCATTTCTGACTCTGTGACCCCGTAGACGGCAGCCCACCAGGCTCCCCCGTCCCTGGGATCCTCCAGGCAAGAACACTGGAGTGGGTTGCCATTTCCTTCTCCAATGCATGAAAGTGAAAAGTGAAAGGGAAGTCGCTCAGTCATGTCCAACCCTTAGCATGGACTGCAGCCTACCAGGCTCCTCCATCCATGGGATTTTCCAGGCAAGAGTACTGGAGTGGGGTGCCATTGCCTTCTCCTAGGGGTCAGAATTTACCTACTTCAGATGAGAAACCAGCGGTGCAGAGACGTTAAGTAACTCACCTAGATTTATCTATGATAAGTGACAGGTCTGGGTTTTAGACCCAAAAGTGACTGGCTCCAAAGCCTAGAATCTCCCAGGACACTCCAGCAAGCCCAGGCTGCCCCAGGGAGCTGGCCACTCTGTGCACCCACCTGGGGAACTCAGGGTCCCCTTCCAGGATTCAGGTCTCGTCATCCCCTGGTCTCTCTTCCCCTTCATAGGAAAACCTGATGCTGCTGTGTCCCCAGGCCTGGAGACAGGTATTGACCTTGCCTGGCATTCCCCTGTCCTCCCGCCTTCCTCCCCCAAGTGCATCACTGTGAATGTCACAGGTTGGACTATTCCACCCCCCACTCCTCAGTGTTGGAGTTCTCCATTCCTCCCCAGTCACTCTCCCTCGAAGATCTCAATTCCTGGCTCCTCGTCCACACAGCTGACATTTCATGATTCGGTCATAACCACGCCTTCAAATACACCCTGCGCTCTCCCGGCCCCTCGTCCTCACTTGGGACAGATCGCATCTCTGACCGTCTGCAGCTAAATACCCACCACACTTGCACCTGCTCAGACGAGTGTAGCTGGGGGGAGAAAGCATAGCCATGCCGACAGAGCTCTCCTTAAACTCTTGACCCCCTAACTTTAAGTTTCTCAAAGAGTCAGACATGACTTAGTGGCTGAACAAGAACAACAAACAACCTTAAATGGGCTCTTACTGCTGCTCAGGAATTTCTAGCGCATTTTCCCAGTTCATTCTCTGTCCTACTTTCCCAGGTGATTTTTTCCTCCCTTTTCTCCTCAGACACATAGTCAGTCAGTCAGTTCAGTCCAGCTGCTCAGTCGTGTCCGACTCTTTGCGACCCCACGGACTGCAGCACCCCAGGCCTCCCTGTCCATCACCAACTCCCAGAGTGTACCCAAACCCACGTCCATTGAGCTGGTGACGCCATCCAGCCATCTCATCCTCTGTCGCCCCCTTCTCCTCTCACCTTCAATCTTGCCCAGCATAGGGGTCTTCTCAAATGAGTCAGTTCTTCGCATCAGGTGGCCAAAATATTGAAGTTTCAGCTTCAACATCAGTCCTTCCAGTGAATATTCAGGATTGATCTTTAGGATGGACTGGTTGGGTCTCCTTGCAGTCCAAGGGACTCTCAAGAGTCTTCTCCAACACCACAGTTCAAAAGCATCAATTCTTTGGCTCAGCTTTCTTTATAATCCAACTCTCACATTCATACATGACCACTGGAGAAACCATAGCTTTGACTAGACAGACCTTTGCTGGCAAAGTAATGTCTCTGCTTTTCAATACGCTGTCTAGGTTCACAACACGTCTTCTAATTCTCCCTGTCATCCTATGGGCTTGCTTAGTGCCTCCCTGAGAATCCAGAAGCTTTCAGAAAGATGTGCTGCAAACCCCAGCTACGTCCTCTAACTGTGGCTGAGTTTCATCTTTATCTCCTGTTCCTTTGCCTCCATGCCCCAGGCTACAGTAGCATCCCCACCTGCCTGATGGAATCCACGAATTCTTACCTAGAAAAACACAGCCCCAGCAGCTCTTCCCTCTCTCTCATGGGTCATGCTTTTTTCCCTTGTTCTACTGGAAGCAGGTCATTCCCATCAGCACACAACAGGCCGCCATTTAAAAGTTCCCCTTGATCTCGTTCTCCAGCCTCTCCTCCTTTGCGGCAGAATCCCTCGGGAGAGTCATCTCCGCGTGCCGTCTGCACTTCCTCCTCCCGCTCTCTCTTGAATTCTGTGCCAGCGATGCTATCCTGTTGGCATGACTGCAATATGGGCACCCTCATCACAGTCCCCCCCGGCCCGTATGTGGCAAGATCTGAAGCTAATTCTCAGTCTTCTTTGGCTTGCCCCCTCAGTAGCATCTATGGCCGATGGTCACTCATTGTCCCTTCCTTTGCTTTCTCCGCTTGGCCCTCAGGACTCCACAGCCCCTGGACTTTCCTCCTGCTCCTCTAGTCCCTCCTAACCCTTCTCGGCTTCCTCCTCGTCTCTACAAACCCCCAGAGTCGGGGTGCCCAGGTTCAGCTCTCTTCCCCTCTGTCTAGGCTCATAGAGTGGCCCCACCCAGTCCCACAGTTTCACCTTCTGCCTGCACACTCGGAAGTCTACATTTATTTGCCTAGCTTTGCTCACGCAGGTGCCTATTTGCCGTACCTGGAGATGGCGCATCCAGTATAAAGGTCCAAACCCAGGTGCCCAGCACCCTCATCCCTGCCCCTGAGATGGTTTCTCCTTCCTCAGCAAATGTCACTCTATCTTAGACACACCGTTACCCGCTTCCGGGTCTTAAACACAGTGTTAAATGCATCAGCCAATCCTGTTGATGCTGACTTCAAAGCACGGTGTTAAGAATCCGGCCGCCCCGCCGCCTCTCTTGCCTCCGCTTTGGCCCGCCCCCGGCCATCTCTTTCTGGGGCTGTTGCGCAGTCCTGCTCACAGGTCCCTGAAGTCTATTTTTGTCCATAGTCAGAGCGAGGCTTTAAAAACATTAACTTACATGACATGGTTCTTTTCAAAGTCTCTTCGGAAGCACTTAGCCTGAGCCCTGAGCTCCGCACCTGCCCCCTGCTCCCCGCTTGGGAGGACCCTGCACCCCAGCCCTCTCCAGCCTCAGCCCTCCGTGCTGTGCAGCTCACCCACTCAGCTCACCCACACGGGCCTCCTCGGTTTGCCTCGAAGCCTCGGGCCCACGCCGACCTTAGGGATTTTGCTCTTATCATTCCCTCCGCCTGAAACACGTCTCTCTCAGGTAGCCCCTGGCTTCACTTCCCTGAAGCCTCTACTCACAGACCACTGTTCAGAGAGGCTATCCCAGCCACCCTGCCTAAAAGCCACCCCAACTCCTTCCCGCTGCCTCACTCCAGCCGTCTCCTAAAATTCATCTCAGCCGCCTACTCCATGCCTCATTCCTTCACAGACTGTAAACGTGAGGACAGAGAAGGTGTCTGTGTCCTTGAGCCCCAGATGCACTGCCTAGCACACAGCAGGTGCTCAGTAAGTATCAAATGAGTAAACTCCTCCCTTTGGGCTAACTTTAGTAGCCCCTGTCGATAACTGGCTTGGAGCGTTTGTCATATTTTATTCAAATTTCTTGCTCCCATGTAAGCATCACCCACGTCTTATTCATCTTTGTATCCCATTGGCTGGCTAGCAGTGATCAGGCAGAGGAAGAATCCAGCAAATACTGGTTAAAAGAATGAATAAATGCTGGAACCTGCTATGTAATTTACCACGACAAGTCAGGTGCCCATGAAATTGATTTCTTGTACCGCTCAGAGATTTAGAGCTTTGTTTGGCATGGAGCTATTTGTCTCAGTACGAAACGTGTGATCGAGAGCCCACTCACCTGCCATTGCTCCCCTCCACACACCCTTCTCATCATCTCGGTGTCTGCCCCAAGGTCCTCACCACGCCATGACTTCCCCTCGCCTTCTTCCTTAACGTCCTCCCAATCCAGCCTTCCATCTCACAGCCATCATCACCCCAGGACATGAAAACCAGTGGAGGTCACACACAAGAAAGGAGAACAATGGGGTTTTAAATATTTAGTCATCTGGGTGCACCGCGTGGGTCTTCGTGGCGGCATGTGGGATCTAGTTCCTTGACCAGGGATCAAACCTGGGTCCTCAGCACTGGGAGCGTGGAGTCTTAATCACTGGGCCTCCAGGGAAGCCCCAGACAATGGAGTTTTGAAGTTTCCTTTTTGGAGACATCATCAAGAGCTCCCCCTCCCCTTGTGTGGGTCTTGCACCTCAGGACGCGCAGTGGCCTTAAAGTGCTCTGCACAGACCCAGGTGGGTCCAGACAATCCAACACCCTGGACACAAGTCCGCCTTTCAGACGTCTGTGTTCCCTCCTAACTCCAGGATTACCGTCAGCGCGTGCAAGCGAGGCAGACACTAGAGGTGCCCAGAGCCTGTGCAGTAAAGAGGAGGTAGCGAATGCCTCCCTAGCTCTCTAGCAAGGCCAAGGGAATTCAGGATGACTGCAGGCAGAGGCTGTTAGAGCAGGTGTAATCGTCAAAAAGAAAAGCTTCAAACTGGGGGACTCTCCAGACAAAGGGGGAAAAGAGACAGCGGCAAACCAGGAAACACTTAAAATCCTGTGTTTTTCGTCTAGGCACCTAGCCCAGCTGCCCTCAATGCCATCCATTCCTTCTTCTTTTTTAAAAACACGGCATTGAAGTATAGTTGACTTACAATATAGTGTGAATTTCTGCTGTACTGTACAGCGAAGCAACAGAGTTATATGTATACGCGTGTTCTATTTTTATATCGTTTTCCATCTTGGCTTGTCACCCACCAGTCCAATCATGCCACGTGGGCACGCTCGGTCATTCTGTCATGTCTGACTCTGGGGGACCCCATGAACTGTAGCCCGCCAGGCTCCTCGGTCCACGGGGCTCTCCAGGCAAGAATGCGGGAGTGCATGTCAGGTCCTTCTCCAGGGGAGTCTTCCAGGCCCAAGGACTGAACCTGTGTCTCCTGTGGCTCCAGCGCTGCAGACAGACGCTTTTAACCCGGAGCCGCCAGGGGAACCCGCCATGGTTTATCACAGGGCGTTGGATACAGGCCCCTGTGCTATACAGCGGGACTTTGTTGTTTATTCACCATGATTCTTCCTTCTTCATCCTACTGAATAACTGTTAGTGTTGACAAGGAAGGTGATAAAATGATATTTCAGGTAATAGTTGGCACATGTATAAAGTTTTGACTGTCAAGGTAACTTTACACTGATTATCCCATTAACCTGTCATAACACACCCGAGACAAGTATTATTGAGAAGTGGAGAGATTTGCCCCAAGTCACGCAGACAGCAGCTGGAAAGCTGGGCTGAGCACCCCATATTTCTGACACCCAGCTACGGCTCATTTCCCAGCTGGCTGCAAGAGGACGCCCCTTCACGTAGGACAGCGCCTTACAGGAGAAACGAGGCATCCACGGCCAGGTGCCACTCTGCCCACAGCCCTAACCCTGGAGGGCCACCGCGGCCAGCGTGCGGGTTCCCTCCCTTGACCCCCTCGTTTTCACAAGCCCCTCCATCAAAATGAAGGTTGGGTAAATGCTGTGCTTGGAGTGAACGTCGGCAGCCCTTCCCTGCTCGTGGCGCTCCATCTCGCCGCCTGCCCTGTGAGTGCCCTAAACATATTTCACTGCTTCCCAACCACCCTGCACTGTGCCCCACACTCACCTTGCTACTTAAACTCCAATAAAAGGCAAAATAAAAACAACTTAATGGTCTAAAACTGGCTTTTTTGAACAACCTAAGAGGATATCTTACTCATAAATGTGAGTGAGAAACAGAATTCCATTTCTGCGGTTATGAAACAGATAAATACCTTCCCAGGGGCCCCAGCCCTGACATCCAACAACCCGCCTGGCAACACTGCATACTCACCATGCTCCTAGGGCTCTGGGCTCTTTTCAGCTGTGGGAGCAGCTCCTCAGAGGGAGAGGGTGGGCCTCCTGTCCTCCTGCGTGGGGTGGGGTGGCCGTCCCCTCCCTCCATCAGCAGTGGCGCGCCTGTGACACGTCAGGCCCTGGGATGGGAACATGGGACCAGGCGCAGGCCCCGCCTCCAGAGCTCAGAGGTGAGGACGCGGTCGAAGCACAGCACAGCCAGGGGGTCACTGGGGCTCAGAGAGACAGTCCAGCCGGGGCACTCACAGCCGGCTTCTTAGAGGAGACCGGATTCATGCTCCAAGGATGAACAGGGTCGTGATGGGCAAAAAAGAAGAGAACTGCACATAGAGGGAAGAGTCTGAGCAAGATTGGGAGAAGCAGGAAGGCACAGTACGCCTAGGACCTAAAACCAGAGATGGAGGGGAAGGCTGGAGAGCAGACTAGCTGGGTGGCAGGTGGTGCAGAGCCGGGGATGCTTGGCTGCAGAGCTGGGGACGCCTGCCTGGAGAGTCAGGGGGTGCCTGGCTGGAGAGTCAGGGGGTGCCTGGCTGGAGAGCCGGGGGCACCTGGCTGGAGAAAGTCACAAAAGCAGGACAGGCCCGGAGTAGCTCTGAGCACCAAGGAGCAGCGTGTGTAAGCCACTCAGGAGTCCACACTCTCCCTTCCATCTCTCTCCCCTGCTGGGAAGGGCCACAAATGCGGCTCCTGAATCACAAAGCTGGCAGTGCACAGAGGCAGAGACGGGGAGAAGCCAGGGTGTCCAGGGGCAGGCGAGGGCCTCAACGCCTCCCAACAGGGAGACCTGAGCTCTTGCCTCATCCTCTCCAGTGCCAGTTCCATTCCAAGCAGATCCTTCCCTTGGGGCCTTGCTGAGCCCCTGGCACTAACTGTGTTTACCGCGTGTGTGTTTACTGAACTGGTAACAAGGACAGGGAGAGCAGGCTGGGACTCACCTAGCAGCTGGGAGGTCAGATGGTCTATTCTAAGGAAAATGTGCAAATTCAGACCTGGGCAAGCCCCTGGACAGTCCTCTGGAGGAGTGGGCTCTGCCCTGCAGGTGCCCTTAGTCTACAGGGAGGGCAAATCAAGAACGCAGGGGTCCACGAGATAGGAAATGTACACCTGCTGGGCAGGGATCGAGCTGGCCCGGCACGCAGGCTCCAGGCATCACCTGTGCGCAGAAAGCATCCCCATTCCCGGCCAGCCTCTCCCAGCTTCCTGAATCTGGTGGTTAATCATGTGTGTTGGCTCAGCTGGGTCAGATGTTTGGTCCAATACTATCCTGGGTGCAGCTGTGATGGCATCTTTTTGAATGAGATAAACAATTAAATTTAAATTAATATTTAAATTTGAGTGAAGCAGATTACACTCCATAATGTGGGTGGGCCTCATCCAATCAAGTGAAGGCTTACCCAGAACAAAAGTGGTCCTCCTCCAACTAACAGGGAATTCTGCCAGCAGAGAGCCTTTGCACAGCTACAGCACTGGATTCTTGCTGGGTCTCCAGCCAGAACACATAAAATGCATAGAGTGAATAACCCTTCTGATGACAACTAAACACACTGAATAAAACATGTTCTAAAAATCTCTTTTGAAATGTCCTGATGAAGGAGCAAGAAAGAACAAATCCTCAGAAACCAAACAACACTGAAGTGGGACGGCAGAGAGGGAGCAGAGCCCAGGAGCCAGTTGTGAGCCCAGTGACATCCACTAAGTCCTGAAGGTCATGGCCTTCTGATCTGATGACTGCACTAGGGCACTGGGGACAAGGCTAGGCCAACCCGCGGAGGGATGTCTCGTGCGAGAACCCCACAGGAAGCTGCAGCTACAGGGGCTGCCCCTCATATAACGGTGACCTGAAAGGCCTTGGGAAAAGACAGTGAATTGGCTCAAATTTGGCGCTGAGTGGATGGAAAATTAAAATCTCCCTGTATACCTTGAAACTCCAAGCAAGTTCCCATGAGGTTTCGCAGCCTCAACTCATACCAACTGTGTTAGGAAAAGAAAAAAAAAAAAACTTCAAGTGAGAAATTATTTTAAAGTTGTCCTACCCTGAGCTGGTAGCAACCCAAAATCCCGAACAGAATCAAATACAAATTCCCTTCAGCAGAGTGCACCTTCAACAGAGGCTTCACGTAATTCTCACACATGAAATCGCGAGAAAAATGAGCCTTAGTCAAAAATCACAAAATAAAGGAGCAGGTTACACGCTTGAGACTGAGCAGAAACCCCAGGCAGCATTTGTATAACCTGGAATAAAAAAGGGTGTGAAATATGCTTCAAGAAATAACATTTTTAAAACGCATAAAGTACCAAAGCCTATAAGATGGAATAGTGCAGATTTGAAAAACAGGCAGAAGTTCCAGAAATTCAGAAAATAAAAGATACAATAATTAGAATAAAAAAAACCGCAATGGACAGGTTATAGCAGATTATGCACAGCTGAGGAAACAACTATTGAACGGGAGGCAGGATGCAGCGCAGGCGCAACTGATGAGACAGAGGCAGAGACTGGTTAAGAGGCAGGCAGAGCGCAGAGGGCACATAAGCAGAATCTTAAAAGGCATTTAATGCAGAGGAGGGGGCAGAGACAGTGCTTGTTAGATGCTGTGTGAGAATTTGCAGAAATAGAACAAAGGCCCCAGTCCTCAGGTCCAGGCAGTTTAACAAAACACAATAACAAAGCTTTAAAACAGAAATCTACACGCAAATACATCATAGTAAATTATGAGAAAAAGCAAGGAGAATATCAAACAAAGAAAAGCTATTTAAAGAGATAAGAAAGAAAACAAATACTACCAATGTAGGACCCAGAATGAGACTAAGGGTTGATTTCTCAGTAGAAACCCTGGAGAGACGTTCCCTGATGGAGGCAGAGGCTGAGGGGCGCTCCTGTGATGGGGGTAGACTGGACGGATGCCCCCGGAAGCTGAGGATGCTGCAAACCCCAGAAGCAGGGTGAAGCAGGGCAGTGGTCTCCCCTACAGGCTTCAGGGAGAGCGGCCCTGGGGACTCCTGGGCTCTGATTTCTGATCTCCAGGCCTGTGAGAGAATGCTTTGTAAGCACACAGTTTGTGGTCTTTGTTATCACAGTTCCCAGAAAGGAACACACCCTCCCTGCCCCAACTCAGGTGCTTCTTCTGAAAAGGCTTTCTGCTGCCTTCACTGAGCTCATGTTATATCCCAACTGTAGCTTTTCCCAAAATGGGTTTGACCTGCGCTCTTTGCTTCCTATTCCTCCACTAGACAGCAAACCCCACGAGGGTAGGCGTGAGGCTCTGAACTTCTCTGAAATCCCCAATCTAATCACAAGGGACCAGTGAGTGGGAGACCCACATCTGGGTTGGTGCTGGTGGTTTGGTCGCCAAGTCTTTTCCAACTCTTGTGACCCCATGGACTGCAGCCCACCAGGCTCCTCTGTCCGCAGGATTCTCCAGGCAAGCATACTGGAGTAGGTTGCCATTCCCTTCTCCAGGATCTTCCCGACCCAGGAATCGAACCCAGGTCTCCTGCATTGCAGGCAGTTTCTTTACTGACTGAGCTGCGAGAGGCCTGGCCTTATGAGGGCAGCCCCTTGGTATTGCCCACAGTCCCCTGTGCCCCCTGCATCTCCAGGGTCACCCCCAGTCCTCCTCTCTGGCCTTGAATGGAAGGGACCCTTGAGCATCACCCTGGAATTCACCAGGAACGTGAGCGGTTCATCGTGAGAAACTGATCAGCTGGCCCGTGCTTGCCCTGCTGCCGGGTTTTCCGGGCTCCCCTGCCACCCGAGGTCTGCAAGTCCAGCCTCCCCCATGGAGGACACACTGTGTTCCAACCTTGCTGGGCCACCTCCCGCCGAGAGGCACGTCCAGCTCCTCTCCGATACCTGGCTGAGGGACGATCTCTGAAGATGCTCCATCTCCTTCGTCTTGTGACAGCAAACTTCGCCAGCAGACTGTTTCTGCTCCTTGTAAACAGTTTGCTCAGCTCCTCCCTCCTCATCGCGGTGGCCGGAAGCTGCTCGCTCCCTGCTGGCGCTTCGTCCTGGAACACAGCTCCTGTCCTGCTCTGTGCGCACACAGATGTCTCTGCGCTGCTGCAGCCTGGCGCTGCGGTTTCATCTGACATCACCCATGTCACCCAGCAACATCTGGGACAGCTCCCTGACCTCCCTGGTCCCACAGACTCAGGGGTCCCCGCTCCTCTGCTCCATCCTCATCCTTTGCAGAGGATTTCCTCCATGGCTCAGACGTTAAAGAATCTGCCGGCAATGTGGGAGACAGAGGTTAGATCCCTGGGTCAGGAAGACCCCCTGGCAAGGAGAATGACAAGCCCACTCCAATACTCTTGCCTGAATAATCCTATGGACAGAGGAGCCAGGGGGCTACGTCCATGGGGTCACAAAGAGTCCAGTACGACTGAGCGACTAACACTTTCACTTTCTTTCGCTAGGGGAGCTGAGCGTGAAAGTCACTCAGTCCTGTCTGACTCTTTGCGACCCCATGGACTGTAGCCCATCAAGCTCCTCTGTCCATGGAATTCTCCAGCCAAGAATACTGGAGTGGGTAGCCATTCCTTTCTCCAGGGGATCTCCCCAGCCCAGGGATCGAAGCCAGGTCTCCTACATTGCAGATAGAATCTTTACCAGCTGAGCCACCAGGGAAGCCTGAGAATACTGAAGTGGGTAATCCATCCCTTCTGCAGCAGAGCTTCCTGACCCGGAAATTGAACCAGTGTCTCCTGCATTTTACCAGCTGAGCTACTAGGGAAGCCCCAGGGAAGCTGAGGAACTGAACTTTTTATTCTTTTTACATTAATTCATTTAAATACAAATGTATGTCGGCTCTTATCTTAAGATAAATGGACATAGACTGCTGTGTTAGACAGGGCAGCACCAGAATATTTCTGCTAAGAACCGAAGGCCAAAAACTGCTGAACTGAGCTAATGGCCCTCCCTACTCCAAACAGAGACACAGAGTAAATCCTAACAATAAAAACCACTTTATAAAACAAAACCAAACTCAAACAAGAGAGGAAACCCATCTGCGCCAGAAGACAAAGGACCCATAGGCAGACATCAGCAGGGATTCCATAGAACCCCATGGACAGGGGACCCCAGTGGGCTCTGGTCCATGGGGTCGCAAAACCTCGGAGCTGACTCAAGCGACTTAGCACCCAAGTAGAAACTTGGCCTTGAGAGCCCGTGAAAGGGCAAGAGTGGAGTGCACACGAGGGACGTGGCACGCGTCCCCTTTGCCCTCTCTGAGCTGCATTTGGGGTCTGCTGGGTTCATGTGTGCCCACCAGAGCTGTTTCTCTCCAGGGAGGTGTAAAGCCTTTCCTAAGAAATATCTATTGAGAGATTTTTAAACTACTCTTTGGCTGGATCTTCCAACACTCTCACTTAATTTGCTTTTATTTTTAACAAGGGGCTTCTTTGGTGGTTCAGATGGTAAAGAACCCACCTGTCAATGTAGGAGACCCAGGTTTGACCCCTGGATCAAGAAGATCTCCTGGAGAAGGGAATGGCAACTCACTCCAGTATTCTTGTCTGGAGAATCCCAGGGACAGAGGAGCCTGAGGGGCTATAGTTCATGGGGTTGCACAGTCAGACGCCAGTGAGCGACTAAGCATAGCACTCTCTCTCTTGCTTGTAATAGTGCCTTCTTGCCACGCTGTGAATTTCCCTCTCTTTGTCCCTCTGGCCGTGTTGAATTGTCAAAGCCCTGTTGGGACGCTCTATTGTCTTCTGTTCCTCGGGTGTGAGTTCTCCCACACGTCTTCTGTTGACTGTTCCCCATCGAAACGGATTCTCTTTGCACTTTGAGCATCGTCGGCTCATCTCTCAGTGGAGTTTTCCTCTGACAGTTCTGCTCGGTCCTGAGAACAGGAAGATCTTTCTGCAGGACAGTGTTTCAGAGGCGCTCCGTGAGCTCACTGGCTCCAGACCAGTGTGGACTGACTGCAGGGGTTTTGCACTGCAGCCCCGCACGGATTTGGACTCCGAGCAGCGTGGGCCCTGAGCTCACCCTTCTTAGGACGAGGCTCCGCTGCCTAGGCAGATTGTTCCTGGCCTGCTTCTCCAGACCAAAGGGCAGAGACACTCTGCTTCTTGTTGTAAGTCAGATAGACTCTTCCTGTTCTGAATCTCTTACAGAAAGCCCAGGTCTAGATTTTCTTTAAATTCTAGGTCCTCTAATGTCCACTCAAGACCCAAAAAGTAAAAATGAAAGTGTTAGCTGCTCAGTCATATCTGACTCTTTGGAACCCCATGGACTGTTGCCCACCAGGCTCCTCTGTCCACGGAATTTTCCAGGCAAGAATACTGAAGTGAGTTTCCATTTCCTTCTCCAGGGGGATCTTCCTGATCCAGGGATTCAGGGATTGAACCCTGGTCTCTTGCGCTGCAAACAGATTCTTTACCATCCGAGCCTCCAGGGAAGACCCAAAGTAGGCATTAAACCCTAGCTCTTAAGGTATCTGTCTGGGTCTAATTCTCCAACGCTCCTCACTGCTAGGCTATACTTTCTCTCTTATTATCTAACTCCTGGATATTCCCCAGTGCTACTATTAAAACTAACCAGATACTTTTTTTAAAAAGCACTTTATTAAATAAATAAATATTTATGTATATTTTAACACATTTATATCTGTTTGGACAGGAAAGAAGTTTCTCATAAGGTTCATTTCACTGTTTTTCTGATTTATTTTTATCCTCTGCTATATAACTAGCTTGCAAAAAAAAAAAAACTTAGTGGTTTGAACCATCAACAACTTTCTTTGCTTACAAGTCCATGCTTTGGACTTCCCTGATAGCTCAGTTGGTAAAGAATCCGCCTGCAATGCAGGAGACCCCGGTTTGATTCCTGGGTCAGGAAGATCCGCTGGAGAAGGGATAGGCTACCCACTCCAGTATTCCTGGGCTTCCCTTGTGGCTCAGCTGGTAAAGAATCCACCTGCAATGCGGGAGACCTGGGTTCGATCCCTGGGTTGGGAAGAGCCTCTGAAGAAGGGAAAGGCTCCCCACTCCAGTGTTCTGGCCTGGAGAGTTCCACGGACTGTATAGTCCTTGGGGTTGCAAAGACTCGGACACGACTGAGCGCCTTTCACTTTCAGTGTGACGCCTGGTCTCTGTTGGGTGTTGTCACTCAGAGCAGCTTGATAGAAGCTGGAGGGCTCACTCCCAAGACAGCTCCTGCAGGAGCCTGGCAGGCTGGGCTACCCGGGGGCTGGAGCTGGGCTGCAGAACCGCCATCGGCGGCCTTTGTGTCCGTCCAGGTGCGCATCTGGGCTTCCTCACAACACGGCAGCCCCGTTCCAGAGGCCGGAATTTCAAGAGATGGAAATAAGAGTGGTCAGGCTCTTACAGGGCCCTAGTGGTCAAGAACCAGCCCGCCAAAGCAGGAGACTCGAGAGACGCAGGTTCAGTCCCTGGAGGGGGGCAGGACAGCCCACGCTAGCATTCTTGCTGGAAGAATGCCAACAGGGACATACGTCCACGGGGTCACACAGAGTCAGACACGGCCGAGCGTCTGAGAACAGCCTCTTCAGGCCGGGGCAGGCCCCTTCTGCCAGGCTTTGCTGTCGGCGTCACCGAGCCTGCCCAGAATCAAGGTCAGGCCTCTAAAGGGGTGGCCAGCAAAGAGCTTGCCCCCACCTTTGGTTCACCGTGACCACAGGGACAGAGGCCCACCCTCCTTTCTTTCACGTCCTAGATTTTTCAGACAAGTCTCCCTGGAAATGCCCTTGAGAGTCCCCATACCCCACTTTCTTCCATACTTTAGGCTTTCTCCTTCCTTTTTGAAAGATGCCCAGAATGCCTAGAATGGAATCCTACCACTTTCCTTCGAATCAGCAGGCTTAAAACAACTTTCCTGATGATCTCTGGCCCAATTCCCAGCTGACTTAGACTGCAGCACCCTTTATAACACATTCGTACGCATCGACAAGTCCTATCCTTTCTTCCTCCCTTTGGTGGCAAAGGGGATTGTACTTTGAGGTATTTTAAGAACATTTTTTCACGTATTCTTCCAAAAGGATGTCTGGGGGAAAAAAAAATGTACTTCTGATAAATATGCATTAAATGTGAAGCATTTAAAGGCAGTTGGACCTGTTCAGTACCCTTCTACATGTCTTTTTGGATTAATCTTGAATTCTTAAAGGGCTTCTTAGTCATTAATTACAATTAACTCCGTCCATTGCTATGCTCCATGCATTCTTGGCCCCCTCCCTAAAGCCTGATCAGTCTGCGTAACGGATGGCTCCTCGCCTGCATTTCTTCCCATCCTGATGGCAAAAAAGTCAGCAAGTCCCTGGAGTACTGGGCAACCACCAGGAGCCGCTGCCGGACTTGAATTTTTGTGCTGGAATTTGCCCTCAGGAATGCAAGCTTTTCACCGAAAGCTGTTTTATACCACCCAGACGGGATGCTAAGAGGTAGAGGAACCTGAAAGTGTTAGTCGCTCGGTTGTGTCCGACTCTTCGTGACTCCGAGGACTACAGTCCACCAGGCTCCTCTGTCTACAGAATCCTCCAGACAAGATACTGGAGTGGGTTGCCATGCCCTTCTCCAGGGGATCTGCCCGATGCAAGAACAAACCTGGGTCTCCCGCGTTGCAGGCCGATTCTTTACTGTCTGAACCACCAGGGAAGCCCCAGGAGGTGGAGGAGGCATCACCAGTGACAGGGCTGGGGGGCTTCCTTGGCGGTCCAGTGGCCAAGGCCCTGCACTCCCACTGCAGAGGCTCAGGGCCCATCCCTGGTGGGACTGGATCCCACGCGCCCCAACCAAGAACCTAGTTCACATGCAGCAACTGGCTGAATAAATAAATAAGTATTTTTAATAAAAGGAAAACAGTTTAAAAAATCGACAGGGATAGGTGCAAGGGCTAATGAGGAGAGCCTGGGACAGTGGTCAAAGACCTGGGAGAATGAAATGCGTGCCCCTGAAGAACCTTCCTGAAACAGTTCATGTTCGCACATGAATCCACGAGGAAGCCTGCCGTTGGCAAACCCCCCCAGTTTGGGATGCGAAACGCAGTCACGGCCAGAGCCAAGCCACGCGTGGACTGCTGCCTTTGTCTCTCGGCGCATGTCCCTTTGGAGGGCTGGTCACGCAGCCATGAGACAGCCCCCAGACCCGACTGAGCCCCAGGCCACAGGAACAAGCCTCCACCCCCCTGGGCCCCGTCCCTCTACCTGTAGCCGGGCCAACAGCAGGCTCCTTGGAAGGGTGGTCAGAATCAGCCAAGCAGACGCCTAGGAAAGGCTTCGCTCCACGCCTGGACATCGCTTCGATGAGCAAATGCTTCCCATTATTTTTATTCCCCCAGGCCCATCTCCCTCGGGAGACTGTAAACCCACAGTGGAAAAGGCAGATGGGGCCTTGTCACTTCTCTGACTTCCTCATCCTCTTTCCAGCCTGGAAGCGGCACATTCCCACACACTTAAGACAATGGCCTCAGAATGGGGACAGAGGCTGCCAAGTCTCTCTTCCCTGTCAACGACCACATTTTCCATTCCTAGAATTTCCCTTCTGTTCTTTTTTTTTTTTTTTAACCACCTGTTTAGTCTCTTCACAATGGCCTACTTTTGCCTACGTGGTCCGTTCCTTCATCTTGTTGAAAAACTTACACACACTTATTTTTAAACCTTCTTCAGACTGTTCTGTCGCCTGCAGTCCTGGAGCGGGAATGCACTCGTGCACTGGGTCATCTCTGAACGTTCTCACTCAGAGTGCGTCTTGCATGGGAACTAGCGTCCGTGGGGGCCCGGAGCACCCCAGGTGCCGTGGCCCGCGTGCAGTGGTTCGGGGCCGTGCCTTCTGCAGGGGAGTGGCTTCCACCCGTTCCAGTGGTGTTTCTCCGAGACCCAACTTGCACTTCTCACCTCAGCGCTCCTGGGGTGTAAATATGAATTCCATCCATCCAGAGCTGGCATTACAAAATCAGGAACCCACAGCTGAAAGCAGGTGCCCACTAGGTTGTCCCATTCATGGAAGTGACAGCATCTGTCAGACCCCAACCTCACGAAGGGGGCTCCATCGTCCCAGCCCTCTCCTGTCCCCACTCGAGACCCTGCCCTTACACCCTCCCCACCGCTCTGGCCTTGAGTGCCATCTCCCTCTGGTATCTAAGGCTTTCCCCTGCTTTTAAGTTCCACGTGCACTCGGAACTTCCTGTTGGAGCGCACCCATCCTTTTTGCATGTCTGAAGCGGGAGAGGCATCCTTCGTCTTCAGCCTGCCGTGCTGACTGCAAGTCTCCTGGAAGCGCAGGTGATGCCGGCGGCCTGGTGGGGCCCCAGCAGAGGTGGCAGCGCCCTGCTGGGGGGGCCACAGTCTCATGTGGGCTTCTGGCCAGCTGTGCTAGTCTGAGCCTCACAGGCATCCTGGGGGAGAGGCACTCTTATCCCAATTTTATAGATAAGGGACTCAGAATTCACATTTCCTCACTTCTCCAAAAGCAAAGGCTGGTATGGGCCTCATTCCACACAGAATCATGGAGAAGCTTCTGGAACTCCAGGCTTCCAGTATGACCAGCAACAGCAAGACGCAGCCAGGATCCAGAACTGGGGGTGGGGTTAAAGAAAGGAGGTGTGGGCCCGGGAGGCAGAGAGAAGGGCGACTCCTCCCCCAGGTCCATCAGCCTGTCCGAGGCATGGCCTTGGAGAGCCAGGGACCCCATCAGAGGGTGGGCTGCAAAGACCCATCCGAGGCCGCCAGAAACCGCCATGCAGGACCAACATCATCGAGACATGGTCGCTCCCCTTTGTACCCCTTTTCCAGCCTCAGAGAAAACCCTGATGCTGGGAAAGATGGAAGACAAGAGGAGAAGGGGGTGACAGAGGAACTGGATGGTTGGATGGTATCACCGACTCGATGGACGTGAGTCTGAACAGACTCTGGAGGACAGTGCAGGACAGTGGATCCTGGCCTACTGCAGTCCATACAGCCACAACGAGCGGGACGCGGCTTAGCAACTGAACAACAACATCCTCCCCCAGGTAAAAAGAGCCAAGGAAGGAGGGGCTGTGATCCGCAGGTACCTATCCTCCCAGAACTCCCATCCCAGGGGGATGGTCTCAGTGTTACTGGTCCGCATCCCAGGACTCTTTAATCAATAGACATTGACGAGGCCAGATGGGGAATTCTGACGAGGCTTCGCTGGACTCGGGCTGCAGCACAGGGGAGCGAGAAAAGTGACAGATCCCTGTCACTGAGCTGGTCCCTTAAGTGGGGGGCGGGGATATCAGTGGGAGGGGCCAGAGGGGTGGCTGAGCTGGTCTGCCCACCTCCCGCCCTGGTGGCGCCCCGTGCAAGGATCTTGTCCAGAGCCCCATTTCTGCTGTTCAGAAGTGGCAGTGGGTTTGAACTGTTTGTGTCTTACTGTGGACCCCTTGCCCCATCTGTGCACACATGCAATTATCTTTAGCCTCTTCTGATTTCTTCGGATCGTGTTGCTGGAGGAGACGTTTGTCCAGCTGCAAGTCCTGCAGCCAAGGGTCCCAGGTCTGGCCTCTCTCATTAGAATGTGGAGACTTTGGGGTGGTCACGTTAGATGCAGGCATGGAGGTAGGGCCCTGTGAGGAGTCAGGGAGACCAGAGCTGTCTCCAGCCTCAGGAAGTCACAGCAGTGAGCTGGTGCATCTGCACAGCCGGAGCAGGGACCTCACCAGACTCTGGCCTTGTGGACACCAAATCGCGGCTTCCAGCCTCTAGGACTATGGAAGCTACTGCTTGTGGTTTACACGCCAGGGATGCTCTGCCTGAGCAGCATCCCTCCCCAGCATCCAGGGTGGGACTGAAGCCTGATTCACGCCTGGCCTGGATGAGACACAGGACCACATGAACAGAGGGGACCCCTCACTGTGGTGCCTGCCCCACCCAGCCCTGGAGGGTGAGAGCCCACGGGCATCTCCCAGCCCCCACTCCGTCTGGGACCAAGATCCATCAGGCTGTGTGCACGTGTGAGTGTGTGTGTCAGCCTAGTGTGGATTAGAAAGGCCATGCGAGGAAACTGATAGAGAAAAGGTGTGTAAACAGGGACGCCCCCGATGCCCCCAGAATTACAGTCCCCGTGAAGCTCACCATCAGTGAAGAGTGTTTCTTCCACAATTGCTGCTTAATATGACTGAGTAGGAAGACAGAGCCTGGGGCTCCTGACTCGCTCTATGTCAAGCTTCTATTGGCTTCCCGGGGCCTTGGGGCCAGATGACCGGCTGGCTACACCCGCCGGGCACCGCACTCAGGCCCCACGTCTCGCACTGAAGCCCTTCTCTTGAGGTTTACGATCACCCGAGCCTCTTCCTATTTGAAGGGCTCGCGTGCCGTCTCCCTGCGGGTCACTCCACAGGCTCCGCTCTGGCAGTGCCCTCCCGCGGGAGCCCTGGGCAGGCCTCCGGACAAGCCCACGGCCCTGGAGGAAGGGGGCGGCGGGTCAGAGCTGCTGGCTGGAGCGGCCTCTCCTATGAACCAGAGAGCCGTGAGGCCCTGGGCAAAGATCCAGCCAATGCTGGTGTTGGTTTCCCATCATAAGTGCAGTAACAGACCCACGTGCTTACTCCCGGGCAGGTCTGGAGGACCCAGTGTGAAGCGGGTCTCCCAGGATGGGAGCTAACATCCTGGTGTGGGCAGGGCTGGTCCCTCCGAAGGCTCTGGGAGGGCCCCTCCCCCTCCCTCACCTTCTCCGGCTTCTAGAGGCGCCTGCACTCCTTGCCCCCTGGCCTCCTCTGCTTTCAAAACCAGCCAGAGCAGCTCAGCTCCCTCTCAGGTCACTCTCTGCCCTCCTGCTCCCTTCTGTCTCCCACAAGCACCCTCTGACTACACCAGCCCCTTCCTGATGATCCAAGGGAGTCACACATCTCAGGTCAGCTGGCCGGAAATTCTGATTCCATCTGCAACCTTAATCCCCCTTTGTCCTGTGGCAATTTATTTTCCAGCTGCAAGGGTGAGAACACACACATATTTGGAGGTTTTATTGTGCTTGCCACACTGACATTCATCCTTTCTCTTTGCATCCGGCAGCATAAAAAAGGGCTTAAGGGCAGAGCTTGAAAGCATCGATGTTTTTCTAGCCCTCTTGGCATCTACAGCCTACTCGGCACTCAGTCATGCTTGCGTGCTCAGTTACGTCCGACTTTTCATCCCATGGACTGTGGCCTGATGGGTTCTCCTGTCCATGGGACTTTTCTAGACAGGAATACTAGAGTGGGTTGCCACTTCCTCCTCCAGGGGACCTTGCCAACCCAGGAAGTGAACCTGGCTCTCCTGCACTGACAGGTGGGTTCTCCACCACCGTGCTGTTTATGGTTCCCTCAAAACCTGCAAACAAGTAGGATAGACCTGCACTGGGATGGGTTCCATGCGGTGCAGGGAGAAGGCCCAGCCCACCCTCAGCACCCCTGCCACGCAGGGGTGCATCCTCTCCCCACCTAAGGAGACTCAGAGAGGTTAAGTCACTGTCCAGGGTCACACAGCCAGTGGGTGGAGACACAGATTCACGTGTGGGCTGCCCGGCTCCGGTGGGAGGAGAGAGACCCGGCTGATTATGGGTCCCAGGATCAGGAGGGTCTGCCTCAGTTTTTATTGAGAGCCGTGGCCTCGGAGGAGAGAACCGGTGCTCCTGCCCCCTGTCCCCTGCACTCTCAGGGACTCATCTAGCACCGAGGATCACCGCACACTTACCTGCAGGAGTTGAAAAGTTCAGCAGGGCCGGGACAAGATCAGCCCCTTCTGGAGCCCACAGGGACCTGGGATGAGAACCAGCACCCAGCAAGGAAGGCCCGGCTCCCAGGGGTGTTAGCTTTGCCTGCAGATGCCTGAGCTCCCATCCGGGCTGAAATCCAGGGCTCAGAGCTTCAGCCCCAGCTCTGTCTCTCGAGAGATATTTTGGACATTTAAATCCCAGCTGCATCCCGATGTCCCCAAAATAATCACTGGCAGCCGCTTCTGGAATCCGTCCCCATCGGGCTCGCAATCAAGCCTCCACCATCTGACAGCTGGCCCAAAGGGGGAGGCACTTGGGAGGGTCTGGGGCCTGGCGGATGTGGGTTCATGTCCAGGATTGGCCTCTGGCCAGCAAACCCCTGGGTGCCTCTGAGCCTCCTTTTGCCTCATCAAATGGCCTCAGCAGTATTTCATGGGATTTGTGAAGATACGATCAGATAAAGTCTTCAAGATCATGTTCAAGGCTTTGGCACTGAAAGCTCCTGATGAATGATGCACCGTGATGGGGGAGAGGAAGCCAGGGTCCCGTGACTCACACTCAAAGACCAGGCCCAACTCGGCTGCAGAGAGGACCTTCCAGCCACCTGCCGGGTCCATCTGGGCACGAGGCTGGCCCCTGGCATGGGCACTACTTTCCTCTCGCCCACCCCAATTGCTGCACTGGGCTGACTCCAAGGTAAGCCTCAGCCCTCAAGTCCAAGCTCACCTTTGCAGGGAGCCCTCCTCCACCCCTCCAGCTGTACGCCATGTCCCCCTACCCTTCAGATCAGCCAGAGAATCTGGCTCCACAGAAGGTCCTGCTGTTAAAGACAAGGTCCGTGAGGTTCTGGCAGTCTGCTCCCCTATCCCCTACTTCCCGCCCCTGAGCCCTCCCTGCCTGCTGCCCTCTGACCCTCAATGCCCTCCCAGTGCAGCCCCTCCCTACCCCGCATCCATGGGACAGATCAGAGCCTCCTCTGAGGGTCAGCATTCTCTTTCTTCCCCAGAATTATCGACAGTGAGCAGGGAGGCTGAGTCCACCCAGCCCTGTGAGCTCAACTTTTCTCTCCCTGGGCCCTGGTTCACACCGCTTATAAATTCAAAAACTGGAGAGAGAAGAGGCTCTTACCCCGACTACGCAGTAGCATCAGTGAGGAAGTTCAAGAAACCGAACCTCATGGTGACCTCATCCGAACCAGGACCAGGTCAGAAGCTCTGAATCTTGCACTTTGGATAGATCTTTTAATCACACTTGCAAATTGCTGCCTCACTGCGTCACATGGGTCTTCTACATGTTGATGTATTTTGTCATCTGATACCAAGAAGGCACATTTGTTAATATCACCATGAATCTCATCAGAGAAGCCTTTAGGCACGGGGGTGCTGGCAAGCCCATGGTAGCAGATGCAAGGGCTACTAAATCCTAAGTTCCATTTGAAGAGTCAAAGTGTATCAATAATATTATGAATAATACTGTCAGCTATTTTCCTTGAAGTCACAGGCTCACATTATTCATTTTTGAGAAAATGTCTTCCGAACACCCAAGTTGGAATATTCCTAGTTTGTCCATCACACCATTCTTTCAGGTAAAAACCATGTTTCGTGAAAACAGTGCCTAGTTTGTAACTCGACTGAAGTGAAAGTCGCTCTGACTCTTTGCGTCCCCATGGACTATTCTCCAGGCCAAAATACTGGCGTGGATAGCCTTTCCCTTCTCCAGGGGATCTTCCCAACCCAGGGATCGAACCCCGGTCTCCCACATTGCAGGCGGATTCCTTACCATCTGAGCCACCTGGGAAGCTCTTGTTACTCAAGTACCACTGTATTCAGCGTGCAGAACGTGCGTCCTGTGCGTGCTTTCCAATTGGTCACACAGAATATTAACATAGCATGTACGCAAGGGTGGGGATTTAATAAAACTAGCAGTCTTTACTGCTTCATTAAGGACACTTCCGAGCGAAACTGACAGTTTCGTTTTACTGCGGATGTTTGGAGGCATAATCTTTTCAACAAAAGGTCCTAGGAAACCTGGATGTCCACATGCAGAAGAATGACATTGGACCCTTACCTAAAACTACATAAAAATTAACTCAAAATGTATCAGGAACCCAAATATAAGACCCAAAACAACAAGAGAAAACTTAGGACAAAACATTGATTGGGCCATGATTTTGCGGATATGACACCAAAGGCCTAAGAAAAACAACCCAAAAAGAGACAAACTGGATTTTAGGAAAATTTTACAACTTTGCACATTGAAAGACACTATCAACAGAGCAAAAAGGAAAACCACACAATGGGAGAACATGTTTGGGAATCATATACCAGGTAGGGGACTGACATCCAGAATGTATAGAGAATTCATGAAACTCAACAATAACAGACAGCTCAGCATAAAAATGGACAAAGGACTTGAATAGACATTTCTCCAAAGAAGATATGCAAATGGTCGGCAAGCACAGGAAAAGATACTTAGCATCCCCATCAGGTCAGGTTAAGTTAGGTTAGATTTAGTTGCTCAGTCATGTCCGACTTTTGTGACCCCATGGCCTATAGGCTCCCCTGTCCATGGGATTCTCCAAGACAAGAATACTGGAGTGGTTTGTCATTTCCTTCTCCAGGGGATCCTCCCAACCCAGGAATTGGGGAAGTGCAAATAACAAGTATGAGATTCCACCTCATACCCTTTAGGATGCTTACTTTCAGGAAAACAGAAAGCCACCAACCCAGGACGTGGAGAAGCGGAGGCACCCGTGCACCGCTGGTGGGAACGTAAAGTGTACGCCTGCTGCAGGAAAATGGCAGTTCCTCAAAAACTAAAGTCAGAAGTCCCACACGGTCAGCAACCACTTCTGAGAGTGAACCCAAACAAACGGAAAGCTTGATCCCGAAGAGGTAATTGAACACCCCTGTTCACCACATCATGATTCACAGAGTAAAGAAGCAACCCAGGCGTCCACTGACAGATGAATGGATAAACGGAATGTTGCACGTACGTGCGATAGAATCTGTCAGTGTTTAAAAGAAGGAAATCCTGCGGGATGGATGAGCCCTGAGGACACTGTGATAAATGAAATAAGCCAATCACAAAAGACAAATATCATATGATTCCACTTAACAGGAGATACTTAGAGCAGTTCAAATCACAGAGCCAGAAAGTCAGATATTGGATTTCAGGGCTGGGGGAGATGGATGGGAGCCACCGTTCAATTGTTTTTCAAGATGAAAAGCGTTCTGGAGATGAGTGGTGGTGATGGCTTCATGACATTAAGGATGCATTTAATACCTCTGAACTGTACATTTTTCAACGGTTTAGATGGAAATTTTAATGTTCTATATATTTTATCAGTTCAGTTCAGTCACTCAGTCATGCCCAGCTCTGCGACCCCATGGAGTGCAGTACACCAGGCTTCCCTGTCCAACACCAACTCCCGAAGCTTGCTCAAACTCATGTCCATCGAGTCGGTGATGCCATAATTTATAATGTTTTAAAAAGTAAAAGCAAAAAAATCATTAGAAAACTAACAAAATAGTGAACATCAGCTGGCCAGGATCTGCAGGGAAATGGAAAATGAGCCGATGTTTCGGGGAAGCTGGAAGGATGAGCTCTGCTTTACCTGCTCATGGGTGTGGAGGTTCTGGTAAGTCCCCCTCCCAGCTTCGACCAGGACACCAAAGGGCCTAAAGTATGCTAGAATCCAACAATGGTGAGCTGGAAGAAAACAGGCTTCTTCGGGGAACATAAGTTACGTTTTGTCATCTTTCACTACCTGGAGTTGAACTGAGGAGCATGTTAAGCATGTAAGTACTAATTCTGAAGTATTAATCTAATCAGATTATCTAATATTTTCTTGAATTAGTCATTAGTTTTGGGTACATTTTTAATATATTAACATAAAGTTGTGTTTTATGAGTTAATAGTAAAAGAAAAATCACTCTTGGATTAGTCTAAAGTACTATTTTTGTTTTAAAATGAACTAACTTTTTAATTGATTCCTAAATACTGAAAAAATAGACTGCAAGTTTAATAAATTTAGCATGTCATGGCAAAATTTTCAATGCACTAAGAAGGTCTAAAAATTCTAAATATATGTGCACCTAGGAACAGAACCTTGAAAAAGAACAGAAAATAAACACAGACCCACGAGGAGATACAGACAAACGTGGGTTTTTTTGCTTGTCTGTTTGCCATACTGAATGGGAAGTGGAATCTCAGTTCCCTGACCAGGATAGAAGCCCCTACCCCCAGGAGTGGAAGCACGGAGTCTTAACCACTGGACCCCCAACGAAGGCCCGAAGGGTATTTTGATACACGCCTCAAGAATTAAAAGAACAAGCAGAAAAATGTCAGCAAAGATAGAAAAAAATTTGAAGAATGTGACTTAAAAATGGGGCATTTGCAGCAACTGCATAGCGAGGTCTATTTTTTAGGCACTCATATCAAACACTTGGGAAATGTTGGGGCATCAATCAAGTCTCAACAGATCTTGAAGGGATAAAAAGATGTCCAATCTATTTCATTATGACAACTCAAGAAGATAACAACAAACTTCCTCCAGGGGCAGAGCCTAGGTGGAAAAGGCATGGACAGCTCAAGAAGCGGCTGACGAAAGGCTGCCCACGGCCAGGGTGTCCGCTCAGGACTGGGAGCTCGAGACACCCAGGGGGCTGCACCACCCACAGGCTCTGCCCCCCTGGGCGCTCCAGAAGGTCCTGCAGGAACGCATGAGACCTCGAAGAGCCACAGAGAGCAAGCTCCAAAGACAGCCGATGACCACCAAGCCCCTCCTGTCCTCAAGGACAGGGGGCACCTGCTGCTTCTGGGGGAGGAAGAGGCACCTGCTGCCGCTGTTCAGTCACTGAGCTGCGTCCAACTTTGCGACCCCATGGCCTGCAGCACGCCAGGCCTCCCTGTCCCTCACCATCTCCCAGAGCTCGCTCAAACTCATGTCTATCGAGTCGGTGATGCCATCCAACCATCTCATCCTTTGTCTTCCCCTTCTCCTCCTGCCTTCAATCTTTCCCAGAATCATGACCTTTTCCAATGAGTCAACTTACTGCTATGGGGGCTGGGGGGGGTAGGGCGGGACCCTGGACCCTGAACCCATGTCAGTGCAAAGCAAAGGGTGGACCCACCCTTGGTTGCAGTTGGGGAGGGGCTGCCAACTTTGAAGGCAGTCCCAGGCCCGGAGACCCAAGCAGAGGGCCTGTGACGTGGTGCCAACCCAGCCTCTGTGGGGCTAAGTCTAAGTCAAGAAGTGGTTGACAAAAGGCTGCCCACGGCCAGGGTGTCAGCTCAGGACAGCTGATGGCTCTGCTGAGCCATCCCCAGCAGAGGGCCCTTGGAAATGGCCGACTGTCCACTCGTTGGGGGCACTGGTGCCCCGACAATGACACAGCACAGTCCTGGCCACTCACCTGTCGCTCATTTACTCTCCGCGGCCTCAATGGAGCATTAAGTGCCTGGGACATGGACGTGCCCTGAAGCCAGCCACGTGGGCGCCCACGGCAGACTCTGAGATCATCCCTGGATGGAGCGCTGGGAAGTGCTGGTTCTGAGCATGGCTAAAAAGCCATTCAAGAAGAGCTTGCTGCTTGCCGAGCACTGGGCTTGACCTGTAACCCACACAGAGGCCCCATGAGATGGGCATCGTTACTGGAATTTGCGGGTGAAGAAGTGGGCACAGGGAGGCAGGCAGCTGTACTCCTGCAGGGAGATAGGAGGCTGGTACCCAGATCCATGGGACCCAGAACCCGCAGGAGCTGCCCGGCCTCCCTGCCTCCAGGGAAGGAAGTGCCTCATCCATCCTCAGCCCACAAAGAGTCGCCAAGGCTTTGGCCAGGCCTGGCGCTGGGCCCCGCGCTCCCGGGGTGCCTGGTGACCGGGGTGACTGCTCCTCGCGACTCGGTCCTGGGCTCTCTCCTCACCTCAACTGCTTCCTGAGGGCCTGCTCCTGAGCCATCAGAAGAGCCCCTCCGTCCCGCCGGGAGCCCCAGCCGGGCGGCCCAGGCCGGCCCCTCCAGGGGGCCTGATGTGGAGGGAGCCTTGACCACACAGCCCGCTCCGCCTGCAGTCATCAACAGTCCCACCAAGGCATTTAGGGCACAATTAGCGGCCCTGCATTTACAACCCAGATAAGCTCCTCTTTAAGGAGAATCCTTTTCCTCCCATTATTTTATGGGCAGCCGGTTAGAGATGCTTAGTAAAAAAAAAAAAAAAAAAAAAAAACATTTAAAATAGCAATAAGGTGGCTGATGGGAAGATGATGGGGCCTGGCCCCCGAGCATCATTTAATGCTGTAAACTCAGTGGAGAAAGCTGAGTCCTCAGACAGCAGCATGGGAGTCAGGCCAGCACACAGCTGCCCAGGGTGCGTGTTCAGAACCAGATGCACCAGCAGAGCCCGGGGCCCAGGGCCGGCCAGGCTGGGGGCCAGCATGGGAGAACACCGGACACCCAGTCCAGCCGGAGAGAGAGAACCCAGCAGAGAAAGGGCTTAAAGGCACAGCTCCTCGGTGGCTCAGACGGTAAAGAATCTGCCTGCAGTACAGGAGACCTGGGTTCGATCCCTGGGTGGGAAAGATCTGCTGGAGAAGAAATAGGCAACCCACTCCTGTCCTCTTGCCTGGAGAATACCATGGACAGAGAAGCCTGGTGGGCTGTGGTCCATGGAGTCAAAAAGAGTTGGACACAATGGAGCCACTAACTCCTTCTTAGCTTCCCTGATGGCTAGTTGGTAAAGAATCTGCTGCAATGTGGGAGGCCCAGTTTCAATCCCTGGGTGGGGAAGATCCCCCGGAGAAGGGAATGGCAACCCACTGCAGTATTCTTGCCTGGAGAATCCCAGGGACAGAGGAGCCTGACAGGCTACAGTCCATGGGGTCAAAGAGTCAGACACGACAGACCGATGATACTGTCACTTTCTTTTCAGAGCTAAGGCCAGGGGGAGGCAAGAAGAAGGTGCCGTGAGAGGCAACAGACACTGGGTCCCCTTCTGCGGCGCAGGGTCCCGTGGCGGAGTGCCAAGGTCACAGTGCCGGTGATGGAGTTTCCCAGCCCAGACACGGTAGCCATGACAACGACCTGCTGGAGACGGGAGCCAGTGCTCTGCATCCTACCTCTGTGCCCTTCAAGGCGAGGATCACACCGATCTCCAGCTTACAAAGGAACAGAGGCCCAGAGAAGCATGGAGTTTTAAATCCATCCCAAAGGCATGTTCAGGTGTAATGAGGGTCCTGAACTAGCCTCCGCCTTCACCCCAGCTTGAGGACCCCAGGCTGCCCACAATGGGCAAAGCAAGGAAGTTCAGTTCAGTTCAGTTTAGTCGCTCAGTCATGTCCGACTCTTTGCCATCCCATGAATCGCAGCACTCCTCCCTGTCCATCACCAGCTACCGGAGTTCACTCAAACTCATGTCCATTGAGTCGGTGATGCCATCCAGCCATCTAATCCTCTGTCATCCCCTTCTCCTCCTGCCCCCAATCCCTCCCAGCATCACAGTCTTTTCCAATGAGTCAACTCTTCGCATGAGGTGGCCATAGTACTGGAGTTTCAGCTTTAGCATCACTCCTTCCAGTGAACACCCAGGACTAATCTCCTTTAGGATGGACTGGTTGGATCTCCTTGTAGTCCAAAGGACTCTCAAAAGTCTTCTCCAACACCACAGTTCAAAAGCATCGATTCTTCGGCACTCAGCCTTCTTCACAGTTCAACTCTCACATCCATACATGACCTCTGGAAAATCACACAGACTACAGCCTTGTCTAACTCAATGAAACTAAGCCATGCTGTGTGAGGCCACCCAAGATGGGAGGGTCATGGTGGAGAGGTCTGACAGAATGTGGTCCACTGGAGAAGGGAATGGCAAACCATTTTAGTATTCTTGCCTTGAGAACCCCATGAACAGTATGAAAAGGCAAAATGATAGGATACTGAAAGAGGAACTCCCCAGGTCAGTAGGTGCCCAATATGCTACTGGAGATCAGTGGAGAAATAACTCCAGAAAGAATGAAGGGATGGAGCCAAAGCAAAAACAATACCCAGCTGTGGATGTGACTGGTGACAGAAGCAAGGTCTGATGCTGTAAAGAGCAATATTGCATAGGAACCTGGAATGTCAGGTCCATGAATCAAGGCAAATTGGAAGTGGTCAAACAGGAGATGGCAAGAGTGAACGTCAACATTCTAGGAATCAGCGAACTAAGATGGACTGGAATGGGTGAATTTAACTCAGATGACCATTATATCTACTACTGCAGGCAGGAATCCCTCAGAAGAAATGGAGTAGCCATCATGGTCAACAAAAGAGTCTGAAATGCAGTACTTGGATGCAATCTCAAAAACGACAGAATGATCTCCGTTCATTTCCAAGGCAAACCATTCAATATCACAGTAATCCAAGTCTATGCCCCAACCAGTAACGCCGAACAAGCTGAAGTTGAACGGTTCTATGAAGACCTACAAGACCTTTAGAACTAACACCTTAAAAAGATGTCCTTTTCATTATAGGGAACTGGAATGCAAAAGTAGGAAGTCAAGAAACACCTGGAGTAACAGGCAAATTTGGCCTTGGAATACGGAATGAAGCAGGGCAAAGACTAATAGAGTTTTGCCAAGAAAATGCACTGGTCATAGCCAACACCCTCTTCCAACAAAAGAGAAGACTCTACACAAGGACCTCACCAGATGGTCAACACCAAAATCAGATAGATTATATAGTTTGCAGCCAAAGATGGAGAAGCTCTATACAGTCAGCAAAAACAAGACCGGGAGCTGACTGTGGCTCAGATCATGAACTCATTATTGCCAAGTTCAGACTGAAATTGAAGAAAGCAGGGAAACTTGGTCCCAAATTCCATTTGGTCTTGTTGATCCCCAGCGGGGCAGGCTATCTGAGCACTAGAGCTTGGCTCCTGGCCCAGGCACCCCCAGGTCCGTCCCCTCCCTGCCCCACCCCAGATGCACCACCAAGGGCAGAGGCTGAGCGAGCCCAGCATCCTGGCAGCCAGCCGGGAACCAGCTCCTGCAGGAAGGGATCTGAGACCCTTAGGGAGCCCAAGGGCCCCACTCTGCCCCCATCCTCCTCAGGCTCAGAGCCCCTGTTAGCAAGCACCACCCACCCTCTGGTGTAGCCAGGAGAGGGGCAGGTGAAGTGGGGCCCAGGCCATGGGCAGAACTTCAGAGCCGAGGCAGAGGGGCCTAGCAACCGGGAGCAATTTACCCCCACAGAGATGACTGCAGATCAGAGGGATAGGCAAGCGTTTTCAAACACTAAAGACTTTGGGAACTAAAGCCATTGTGAGCCCTTCTTGATACAAATCACTCAGATAAAATGCATCTAACCAAGAGATGAAGCCAGAAAAGAAACTAGTAATGGAGAAGCCACCGTGAGGGAGGGATGGAGGGGAAGGGGGTTGGGGGAGGGAGAGAGGAAGAAGGAGGGGAAGGGGAAAGGGGGAAGGAAGGAGGGGGAGGGGAGGAGGAAGGGGGAAGGGGGAGGGGAGGAAGGAGGGGGAGGAGAAAGGGGGAAGGAAGGAGGGAGAAGTGGAGGGGGAAGTGGAGGGGGAGGGGGAGGGGGAGGGGAGGAGGAAGGAGGGGGAGGGGGGAGGATGAGGGAGGGGTCACGCACAGAAATACAGACGTACATAAACACACATCCGAAATTGAGCTGAGTCTATATTAACAGGTAACTAAGACTTTTTTAAACAACTTAAGAAACACAGTCCCACTGGAATGGTAACATCATAAACCTTGGCAAAAATAATATAAGCAACAAAACTTGGCAAGGGGGCAAGGGAGAGCTAAAAAGAAGTGTGAAAACTAGAGTAACTGCATTTTTCTCCAGCTGTTAGTCCTTACTGTCCAAAATCAGGGAAGAAAATTATCTTAAATAATAATGACTCTATGCTTTAATGGTTTTTATAATTTATTTCCTTATTCTTGGAGAGATCATTTAGGAGCTAATATCTCTTGTGGCTAAAAAATGACTTGAAGTTCAGCAAATCTTTCCATTTTGTATCTTTTTCTTTTTTCTCTATTAAATTCCAAAGGAGTGAAATTTATATTAATTCGTAATTTTGAAGGCATGATTAACTAATACCATTCTTACGAAAGGGCTTATATGAATCTACTTCTGCAGACTCCACACCTGCCACACAGCTGACACCCGCCGCTTGTGAGTTGTATTCAAACCTGAAGAGTTGTCTGGAAAGACAGTCACTCGAGGGAGAGCAAGTTTTTTGTGTGAGTCACAGAAAGAAGCTGTGTATTTCATACACTTTAACTGTTGGCTTCAGGATTGAACGTTTAAGTAGGTCATCGAGGACCCAATATTTTCCCAGCTTTCTACACTGTTCTTCTCAGAATAGCTCACTCATGGTTGCAAAGTGGCTGCGACTATTCCATTAATCACAGCTAGACAGAAGCATATCCAGTGAAAGAAAAGCTTATCTCCTCCTTTGTGTCTCCCTTTCAACAGCCGACGGAGAGTGAATTTTTCAAAGATTCCCATGGTCATGTCCCCTGCCTCAAAAGCTCTGGGCGTGTGGCCTTGATCATCCCTCCCTGTGAACTGATCTCACCTCGGGCACCCACTCCCAATGAAGAGGACACGCTGTGAACCACAGGAGGGCGTAAGGAGGCTTGCGGCCTCTGGAGCAGTCTCTTGGACACTCACTCTCCACATCCTCCCTTTGGGGCACCCCCTCTGCAGACCAGCCCCCTCACTGGGGGAGCCTCAGCTTCATGGAGAGAGGGGTGGTCTTGGTGAGAGTCCCCATAGCCCAGGCACCAGACATATGAGCAAAGGCCCCTCTGGAAGTTTCTAGCACCTGCCAATCAACCCACTGTTAGCCAATGGAGTCTCCCCCATTGAGGCCCCAGGGACTGTGGAGAAGAGACACCCCCCAATCCCAGTCCCTGATCCCAGAACCCAAGAGCAAGGTGGTCCCTGCCCCATGCCCCGTGTGTGGGCTTGTGACGACAGACAGCTGGGAACCTGTGAACTGGGAGATTATTTCTGAGTAGCAGGAATTTAGGTCTTTTGTTGCTTTCTTTGTGTGCTCATCAAGCTCAGTCGTGTCTAGCTCTCTGCAACCCCATGGACTGTAGCCCAACAGGCTCCTCTGTCCATGGGATTCCCCAGGCAAGAATACTTCTGTGGGTTGTCATTTCCTCCTCCAGGAGAGCTTCCCGACCCAGGGATCGAACCCATGCCTCCTGTTTCTCCTGCGTTGGCAGGCGAGTTCTTTACCACTGAGCCACGTGGGAAGCCCTTCCTTCTTTTTGCATGGCTTGAATTAGTTTAATGAGTAGCTACAGCTCTTGTGAAAACAGCAGTGCCATTACTTGTTGAAAATGACCTTTCTGTTGCATTATGCGATCCATCAGAGAACTGATTTCACCTCAAGTTATGTCTGCAAATCTGCGTTTCCGCATCCCGAGTTTATTTGAGACTGCATTCAGTGGCGTGAGACTGCCACCTCCCCGGGGGCAGTCTGTCCGGGGCTGGGGAGAGTCGGCCGCAGAATCAAACCCTTTGCAGCCGCTCCTGCCGCTGATGAGAACAAATTACCCAGTTTTGAATGCAAGTGGCCTGATTCTCCAGATAATTGTTTGTGTTCCAAACCACTTTGTACTGCGCTCCGTTGGACAAATGCTTCTTGCCTCTGCCAGTTTGGGTGAAGGGCTTAATTCCCTGAAAAATCAGCCTGGCGGGCTGGTGTGTGTCAGCGCCCTTCCCGGGGAAAGCGGTCCTGGCTCCTGTTACTCTGTCTCTCAGCACCAGAATATCATCCTAATTAAAAACCTCTCTGCTCCAAATAGCTCCCTTTACTTAAGGCTGTTTCTTTCCCTAATCACAGCAAAGCTGTTCCAAAGTCACTTTTTTTAACATAAGACCCATATGTCTGCACTCTAGCCCGTTAATGGGACCGACCCAAGAACAAAACAGAGAGAAAACATTTAATGGCATGTAACTGCAAGTTCTCAGAGTGAAGGAAAACGCCATCAAAGTCTGTTTACCAATATGCTTATCAATGGGTCAGGTGCATTAAAGAGACGCATGGTAATCATCGGGAAATTTGATAAATGAGTGGAAGATAAAGGAACCGAATGTAAATGGAACTTGTTTGATGTTTCAGGGCATTTTACAGCAGGCTGGAAAAATTGTCCTTGGCAGAAAGCACCGAGGCTGAAATCTAGGATAGGCTGCTGCCTGAGAGCCTGGCCTGTGGACTCAGATGGGCTGGGTTCATCCAGGCAGCACCTCCTCCAGGCTGCAAGACCTCGGGTGGGTTACAGGCCATCTGGGCCAAGGGATGGAACCCTGGGGCTGTGTGGGTGATCACACGAGACAATCTCTGTAAGGCACCGTCCAGGAGACTGACTCACAGCCTCCCGCAATGACTATTGGCTCACGTTATCGGACCCGCATCCACGGTTAGCCAGCAGTGGCCGAGTTCCCCATCACGGGAAGACACCTAACCAGGGGTGGGCTGAAGCCAGCTTGCACAACCCAAGGTTATCAGCACCCTTCCCAGCTCAGCATCCAGTGGCACACGGGGGTGCCTTGAAATGGGCCGTAGTGGAGTGTCTACACCAGGGAAATTGTCAAAGAGTGTAAACCAAGGCTCTCTTCCCCATAGGAAGTGAAAAGTGAAAGTGTTAGTCACTCAGTCGTGCCCAGCTCTTTGTGACCCCATGGACTGTAGCCCTCCATGCTCCTCTGACCATGAGATTCTCCAGGCGACAGTACTGGAGTGGGTGGCCATTCCTTTCTCCAGAGGATCTTCCCGACTCAGGGATTGAACTTAGGTCTCCCACATTGCAGGCAGATTCTTTACCACTGAGCCACTGGGGAAGCCTGTTTCCCCATAGGGTGGCCATTAAATATTAACTGGCACATCCTGGACCCAACAGAAGAGAGATGAAAGGGAACCACTTAGGGGACCCTGAAGCATTGGATGTCGGGGCGGGGGTGGTTGTGCATCCAACCACATGACCTGGAAGAGTCACCCCCTCGACCTTCAAACACAGCAGACGTTTCAGAGCACTGGGGATGGAGCTCGGGCAGCAGTGTCAGAGCTGCAGCGGAACTCACCCATTTTAGAGATGGGAGAGTCAAGGCTGGAACCTGCTCAGGACGTGAGAGCCAGGACTGGAGCTCAGCCCCTCCTTGGCTCATGGTCTCTGCCTCTTTTGCTCACCAGGGAGCCCCTCTTGTCTGCCCACCCTGGGCCCAGAGACACCGAGAGACCCTGAAGACATCTGAAGAGCAGTAGGACCCAGCAGGTGTGTGCCCAGGACGCAGGGGACAAACTGTGGGGCCTCGATTGAGCTTCTGGTCAGATTTGTGTTTTTCCACAATGACTACAAGAACCAAAGCAAACAGACGCTGGAAGCCCCAGATGAACCCATGTCATTAAACCCCACTGGAAAACAGCTTCAAGAGAAAAAAGATTCCATTGATTTCCGTATTCATTTGCACAAGCTGCAGAGCCTCTTTCTTTTATTTTTATCAGGGAACATGTTGAACCAGCCCTCCAAATTAAGGAAATAACTTTACAAACTCCAGTTTTATGTTTTCTTATTTTAGAAATATTCATTGCCTTCCTATGTGTCCCCCATGTACTTATATAAAAGCGTTTTTCTCTCCCATTTGCCAATTTTTAATGATTTTTCTTTCCTTCTACTTACAACAAAGCCATCATTTCAAATTAATTAAGTTTTCATTAAAATGTATGATTGTAATGTCCCAGGTACTGAAGAGTGATTTTGTTTCTGGGAGAACAAGCCTGCAAGAAAAACACTGTAAATTTTGCAAGTTGACACTTTCAACCCACTTCCTTCCTCCAGCATCTGGCACAGGGAATTTGTACACAGTAGGTTTCAAATAAATGCTTGGGAGAAGAGCCAATGGGAGTTGTAAGTATTAGAATCGTTGATAAAGAGGGCACATTTATAGAGGGCTTTCAGAAGCGAGCAGCTATTCTGCATACGCCTTTTCATTTTGTTCCGGGCCCTCTCTGATTGTCATTGTTCAGTGGTGAAGTCGCGTCAGACTCTTTGCGACCCCATGGACTGCAGCTTGCCAGGTTCCTCTGATGTCGACCCATATATGCCCTTTTTATTTTTTTTTACTGTTTAATGTGAAAATCAAGACCCAGAATGTGAAGTCATTCACCAAAGAGCACAAAGGATGAGGCACACTTGCCACTTGAACAGGGGTCTTTCCACCTCTAAGTGCGTTTGAGTCAGGGGTTTGAAGGAGGGAGTGGGGTCTTGGTACCAGAAGAAGTGAGGCGTCTCTTGAGTAAGCTCCCCAACTCTCACTCCCAGACCATGGTGGTCCTCAGTTTGGGGCACGGCTATTTTCTTTCTGAGACCAGCAAGCTTGGTTCAAAATCAGAGTCAGTTTCGTGTTTTAAGAATATCAAGGAGCTTAGAAAATGTGAAGATTGGAAGAAAGACAATCCCCATGTTATTTAGGAAAGATGGAAATTGACCTTAATTTTGAGGACCGCTAAACCTTCTGCTATTCGCCCCCTTTCAGTAAGACTGCTTTCGCGGTACTGACAGGCGGCCAGGTGCCGTGATGGGGATGGAGACTTGAGTGAAACCTCCAAGTGTTCTCAGACACTTGGAGTCTCGGTGGGAGAAAAAAAGTGGGAAATGGCAACTTGGATGACTGAAGAGATCACAGATGTTTCTGTCTTGGCATCTTGCAGACTTGGTCTTGAGCCTCCTCGGATGAAAACTCTGAGTCTTCAGAGCATTTCTGTGGCCAGTAACCCAGCCTCGTGGCCGGTAGGATGGACACAGAAAGCCAGTCTGGGTTGTTTGACGCAAGTATGACAGACATCTTCTCTGCTCATTTTTGAGTTTTACACTCTCCTCCTCCGAGCGCCTGTCCTCACGTCTGCCTTATTCTGCTCCCCAGACAGAGCGGACTACACATCCTTGTCTCTTCCTGTTCCCCGAGTCGAACATTCCTGCCAACGAGTCTGTCTTGGGGACCCTTAAAGTCCCACCAGCAGGACAACGGCCTTCTCTACCTCAGCAGCCTGGAGGTGAAACACTCCAGGAGGCACCTTGGAGATGCCACAGCTGCTGGCTGGGCGGCCAGCCTGCCCTGCGCCCACTGTGGCGTGTCCTCCCACTAGAGCTCAGAGGAGCATGGCCGGGGGGAAGCGCTGTGGCAGGTGGGCCGTGGGTCCAGCACCCCAAGTCCTGCTGGGGCGTTAGGCGCTGTCTCACCTTGGCCACAGTTAGTCCTCTGGCTCCACAGGTAATGCCCATAAGATGCCACCTTCCAGGCTCTGAGTAACTCAGTGAAGTGGCACCCTAGTAGGGGGCACCATGGAAAGTGTGTGCCAATGTCAAGACCCCTCAGATGACAGCTGGGCCATACCAAAGAGATGAAGGCAGGCATTCTGTTAATGCAGCACTACCTGAGGGGCTGGGGCGGGCCCCCGACCCCCCGACCCTTCCTGGGGAACGTGTAATTGAGCCCAAGAACAATCTGTGTCTTCTAGGAGCTGGACTTGCACCATCAGGTCGGGGGCTGCAAGAGACCGGGCGGCAGGGACACAGCTGCAGAAAGAGGTGCACGTGGAGACCAGGGAGAACGTGACGAGGGACACGCATGCTTCTCCCGATCTGACCCCAATCTGACCCTTCCCCTTTCCCAAGGTCTGTTCCACACTCCTCCCTGCACCGCAGGAGACACTCGAGAACCCCCGTAACCAGCTCCTGTTCCTTGTTTACGGTGAGCGGCTTGCTTCTGCTATTTGCGAGCAAATGACTTCACTAGCTGCCACAAAGAAGGCAGCCAGGCCAGCTCGAGTCTCATGAGCTCACCTCCCTTCCCCCCACCGCCCTCTGCGAGCAGACCCGCCCAGCAGACGACCTTTCACCCCAAGGTGGACCATCGCCCCCTCCACCCCAAGCAAGGCTGCAGGGAGGGGGCCCAGAACCCACTCGGGGCCCTGCGAAGCTCTGCAGAAGCCAAATTCTCATTGCCGGAGGCCCCAGGGCCCTCGCAAACCTGTGCATGCTCCGCAGGGGAAACTGCCCCTGCACGGCGGGCAGGGGAGGTGAGGGGGGCCCTGGGCATCGGGCCAGAGGCTCAGCTGTCTGCTGCTGCCATGAGCTGCAGGACACTTGCCAGAGCCCCCCACTGCCAACACCCGCTGCTGCCCAGCGGCACGGACACCCCCTGCCCCGGCCCGGCCGCCTCTGAGCCCTGGGCGTGGCCTGTGCTCCAGACTCCAGCTCCCACTTGGCTGCTGCATGCAGAGCAGCCAGGTCAGGATGGCAGGCCACTGCAGGTCAAGGTCAGAGCCCGGGGCGCTGCCCCCTCCAGATGGCACTGAGTGTCCAGACACCCCCACTCGTTGCAGTAACGGCTTGTTGGCTGGAATGAAACCCACAGAATGTATGCTTCTTGATTCCCGGTGACATTATTTAAATTGCCTCTGATTTATCACTAACTCAATATGCATTGTCATTTTTAAGTAATTACAGAAAATATTGTAATCTAAGTGCTATTACATCAGGAGCACAGCTCCAAATAAATACCGCCTCTGCCTTCAGTCAGCGCAGTAATGTGAATCGATACCTTCTGATTTTCTCTGACTTTAACATGGTGAGTGGTCCTGGGAGCCCCTTTGCTGGGGTATAAATCCTCCTTCGCTAGGGAACTAGTGCTTTCTTTGTGACTCAGCTGGTAAAGAATCCGCCTGCCGTGTGGGAGACCTGGGTTCGATCCCTGGGTTGGGAAGATTCCCTGGAGAAGGGAAAGGCTGCCCACTCCAGCATTCTGGCCTGGAGAATTCCAGGGACTGTATGGTCCATGGGGTCGCAGAGTCGGACACGACTGAGCGCCTTCCTCTTTCACTAGGGAGCACGGCCGGCGGCAGCTCACACTCTTCTGTAGGGGCCGGTCTTCTCCGGGCCCCACAGGATGCCCTTTGGGCCAGTGCCCCTGAGGGTCTGCAGGGGCACAAGGCCCCGCAGGATGGGTTCAGCCACAGCCCCTGCCTGAGACACATAGAGGCCACTCTCCCCCGGGTGCCTTTATCAAGCATTTCGTTTACGTCAGTACATCTCATGCCCGGGTGGGTGCCACATTCAAGGAAGGATACCAGGACAGAAGATGCGGGGAATTCCCTGGTGGTCCAGTGGTTAAGAAGCCACTTTCCAATGCAGGGGACATGGGTTCGATCCCTGGTCAGGGAATTAAGATCCTTGGGCCAGCTACTGAGCCTTCTCACAGCAACACAGAGCCCACGTGCCAAAGCTAAGACCAAACGAGCAAAAAAAGAAAAAAAGGTTGTGACCCCTGCCTACGTAATGTACCGAGTCCCGCCTGAAGAGTCTGATGCAGGTGTTTAATAATGAGATGGTTTAAAGTGTGGTTCTGCTTCTCACTGACTGGGTGGCCCTGTGACAGTCTTAACCTCTCTGAGCCGCATTAGCCTTAAAAGCCAGGACCCCTGTCTTCTTCCCATTGCGACTGGTTGAAATGACATCTGAGCTGATGAAGAAGAACGCATTTTCAGGTTGCGAGGTGCGGTAGAGGAGCGCAGAGCTGACATTATAATAGAAGGGCCGTGACTCGAAGAAAGGGTCCGTTAAGGGTCGGAGGAGCGAGAAGAACTCTTCACAGAGACACACGCCACCCCACTGACCTTCCTGAACGTGAAAGCCGAACTCACAAAAGCACCGAATATAAGCAATCATTTTAAAAATGGGATCTGTTTCCACAAAACTGTCATTGAAAGAAGGAAGCAGGAGATGGGGCAGAGGTTGGTACATGGTCAACGTCCAGAACTTCTTGTTGCTTGAACAAGCAAGAAGATGGACGAGAGAATCCAGGACCCGGTGAGAAGCAGATGGCGAGAAACAGGAAGAGAGAGAGGCACCACGAAGGAGAGAGCCCCCCAGGACCTGGGTGGGGGCCGGGGGCTGTCGGAGAGCGGCTGGGACAACCAAAGACGCTCCAAGGTGAGGGACGAAAGCTGAAAATGGGATTGCGGTAAAAGCCAAATCTCCCCTCATCCACAACACAGGTATGTTCTGATGACAAAATCAATCCTCAGAACATGAAGCAGCTCCAGATGAAGCTAGTTGCATGGAGCAATTCGACTACAATGAAAGGATGCTTAAAGAAATAGCAGAATTGAATGAGGGAGAAAGTCCCCTTAAAAACACACAAACAACTCAAAAATGAAAAGGCACATAAGCAATAACAATGGACTTTTAGAAGCAATTAGAAAACTAGGGGGGAATTTAAAGTCCTTGAAATAATATGTGTGATAAAAGGAACACATTTGAGGCAGAACACAGTTAAAGAGAGAATTAGTAAATCTGAAAGGATATTGAGGAATTCACCTTGAATACCACCTGGAGAGACATGATTTCAGCGGTCATATAGATGTGGACAGTATGAGCACCCACCCCCCGCCCCGATACACACACACACACACACTGCACTCCATCAGGTCCATAGGCATCTTTTCATCCTTTAACACTTCTGAAATTGGAATACCTGTTTCAACTGAAGGTCACTTACAACCACTCCTAGTCTAGATGGGAGACAGCTCCCAAGAGAAGTTGCATTTGCTCTGCCGGGCATGGGAAAGTACTACTGACCCACACCCACTGGAGGTTAACATGTACAGTTAAGACTTGAATTCAAACAGCAAACCTAAGTGTGTCGACTTGATTTAAAATCTCAGGGGAGAGAGCAGTGTTCCTTGCTCCCTCCTTCCACACAGTGGCTTTCTTTCTCATTTACAGCAAGGCTGCAGCCCTTTGGGGTCCCCTCTTTAAGCAGGTGTCTCCAATCAGACTCTTCACCTTGGGTGTGTTTTTTTTTTTAGGGACACATGAAGGAGCAAGCGTGCCAGTGCCAAGGGCGGAGATGGACACCTGGGACTTTGCTGGTCCCAAGACGGGCTTCACTCCAGGAGGTCCGTGTGGATGCAGTGCCGAGCAGCAGCCTTGAGCCTCACTGTGATGTGATGGGAAGTTTAAGAGAAGGAGGAAACAAGCCACTTGATGTCTCCTAGCTGCTGCTGAGTCCCTTTAGTCGTGTTAGACTCTTTGCAACCCTGTGGACTGTAGCCCTCCAGGCTCCTCTATCCATGGAATTCTCCAGGCAAGAATATCAGAGTGGTTGCCATTTCCTTCTCCAGGAGATCTTCCCAACCCAGGAACTGAACCCATGTCTCCCAATCTCCCGCACTGCAGGCAGATTTTTTTACTGCTGAGCCACTGGGGCAGCCTGAAGTCTCCTAGAGCCCCATGTGAATAAGTTCATGAAAGTAAACACCAAGGCAGGAAGTAAGACTGCATTTAGCAACTGCTTCATCCAAGAGTGCTAAGCAATTCCTCTGAAGATCTGTTAAACCCCTTCTTCAGAGGCCTCAACAGCAGCCCCTGAATTGCGCAGAACCTTTCCCAGGTCTCCAAAGTCTGACGACTTGTCCCAAAGGCCCTTCCTCATCCAGCCCCTCTGCCCACCCCTTCCACAACCAGGACACATAATAATCACTCCCACCCTCTTCCACGCCTCTTCTCAGCAGGCTGGAGCCTCAAGTCCCCACCTCACTTGGGGAGGAATTGGTCTTAAGGTTTATTAAAAATTGTAGTCTGCATTTTTCTAACAAGTGTATTTATTTCTGTGTGATTTGCCATGCTATGTGGCAAACATAATGTTTGTGGAACAGCATATAAACGAGATATATTACCGCCTGCAAAGCAGCGGCTTGTCAACAACCATAGCAAGTGCTGGCGATCTGGAAGCAAGGCTTAAACATTTTACATCCTAATACGCTAAGTTTTTAGTTTTATATAAGCATTCTCCTAGGTTTTAGATACAGTCTAGGAAACTGGTTGAGAGTTTGGGATGGATATATAATGCATTATAAAATTTTCCCTTTTCAAATGGTGGGAAATAAACTCTTGGTTAACACATTTACACAGAACTGATTTCAGTGGTTCACAGGGGACAGACAGGAGAGATGGAAGCCTGGATTAAGTATGTGCATTTCCTTAGAAAAAATGTATAGTTAAATAGTAATGTTTAAAACTTTAAGGAAAAACCACTAAAATCATACAATTAAAATATATAACCTCCAAACAGACAAAGAAAAAAACAAATTCATTAAGTACTATTAATCCCATAGAAGGCAAAAAGGGAAAAGAAAAGAAAATGGTTAAAAACAAAAGAACAAAGAATAGTCTTAATATAACTCTAAATATATAAGGAATCACAATAAACGCAAAATGATTAAAATGATGGAATAACAGTTCCAAAGTATGATAATGGATTTTTAAGCATAACTCACTACTGATTACGAGAAGCATGCACGCACGCTGAGTGTGTGCGCGCTGAGTGTGTGCGCGCTGAGTGTGTGCGTGCTGAGTGTGTGCACGCTGAGTCGCTTCGGTTGTGTCTGACTCTTTGCAACTCTGTGGACTGTAGCCCATCAGGCTCCTCCATCCATGGGATTCTTCAGGCAAGAATACTGGAGTGGGTTGCCATGCCCTCCTCCAGGGGATCTTCCCAACCCATATAAGAAACATATCAGAAAGCACGTCACACAGAGAAGTTGAAAATAAAGAGATGGAAATATACACACAAGAAAAAATATTACATAAAATAAAGGGATGTAGCAAGACAAAGGGAATATTATTTAAGCCAAAAAGATTTAATGGGAATTTAAAAAGGAATATTACATAGTGGAGAACAAAATAAGCCCAAAATGATAAAAGCCATGAACTTGTAGGAAATTTTTCCAAACCTACGGTTATTATGAGAGATTAATTTATAAAGAATTAATAAGATACTGGCTTCAAGCATGCTTTTCACAGCTTCTAGCAAGTAACAGGGCTTCCCAGGTGACACTGGTGTTAAGGAATCTGCCTGCTAATGCAGGAGATGCAAGGGACACGGGTTCAGTCCTAGGGTCGGGAAGATCCCCTGGAGGAGGGTATGGCAACACACTCCAGTACTCTGACCTGGAGAATCTCATAGACAGAGGAGGCTGGCGGGCTACAGTCCATGGGGTCACAGAGTCGGACATGATTTAGCAACTGAGCACACACAATCTATCAAACAAAATTTAATAAGGATTTGAAATGTATAGGAAGTGGCATAGAAACTAGAACAGCCCACAAAACCTGCAGGGAAAAAAGAACAAAGTCAAAAGAGCCTCGCTGATTTCAAAATGCACTATAAAGCCTCAGTCATCAGGGTGACTTGGTATTGGCAAAAGGATAGACATTTAGATCCGCGGAACAGAGTAGAGTCCAAAAACCAATCCACATGAATGTGGGGAATTAGTTTCTGAAAAAAGGGCGAAGGCAATTCAACCAATAAAGCGGAGCCTTGCCAACAACTGGGCATCCCTCTAGGTGCCAGAGGAAAGAGAAGGGAGAGAGGACTTGATCCACATCTGCAGCTTTTACAAAAGTCAACTCGGAGTGTATCAAAGACTTGCATGTGAAATGCCAATCATAAAACTTCTCCAGGAAAGCAGAGGAGAAAATCCCTGTGACCTTAGGTCAGGCAGAGAATTTTTAGGTACCACACCATGAGCACCTAAAACTATATATATATATATATATATATATATATATATATATATATATATATATATATGTAAATGAGACTTTTCAAAACTTAAAAACTTTTGCTCTTGGCAAGAGATGGTTAAGAGAATGAAAAGACCAGCTCAGACTTGGAGAAAATATTTGCGCATCACATAGCCCACAATAGACTTGTATCTGTAATACATGAAGAGCTATGAAAATTCAGCAATAAGAAAACAACATCACAAGTTTAAAAAGCAGGCAAAAAAAGAAAAAATTGAGCTGACATTTCACCGAGAAGATACTCGCGTGGCATATGAGCACAAAGACAGGGGCTCAGCATCACTGTTCACAAGGGAAAGGCAAATTAAAACCACAAGGAGATAACACTTTCATCCACGAGAACTGTTGAAAGTAGGACAAAACCACCAACAACTACAAGGCTAGGGGCCGGTCAGGGTGCAGAAAGAGCAACTGAATGTCTCATTCACGGCTGGTGGGGATGTCGAACGGTACACCCACTATGCAAAGAGGTGTTTCTTATAAAAAGGCCATTCAATATACAGTCACCAAACGACCCAGCCAACGCATTCCTTGAGGTAACAAGAAATTGCAACTTGGAGTCACACAAAAATGTGAACGTAAGAATTTATGGCAGTCCCAAGCTGGAAACTGAAGCCCCAGTACTCTGAGAGCCGCCTCATTGGAAAAGACAGTGATGCTGGGAAAGACTGAAGGCAAAAGGGGGAGAGGATGACAGAGGGTGAGATGGTTGGATGGCATCTCTGACTCACTGGACATGAATTGAGCGAACTCTGGAGATCATGGAGGCCAGAGGAGCCAGGCGTGCTGCAGTTCACGGGGTCACAGACAGTCAGACACGACTCAGTAACTGAACAAAGCTGGGGACAACCTGAATGTCCTCAACAAAGAGACAGACAAAGACAACTGGGTGAACGTGGCCAAGATCCAGAAACCGACACCAAACTTGCGAAGCCATTTCAGTGGAGACCTCGACTACATTCGCACAAAGTACACCCAGGAACTGAAAATAAGCAGCTCTCGACTCACAGCAGCAAACGGGAGACAGAACCACATTCTGCTAAGTAGCAGGGTTCTGACCACAAGGCTATGTGCAGCGTTCCGTTTCAGTGACATTCGGAAAAGCCGTGTTTAAGGATGGAGAACAGAGTCGACGCGGCCAGGGCTGGGGGGCAGGGAGAGGACCTGGCCAGGGAGGAGCGGCAGGGGGGCGCTCGGGATCCACTGCGAGCCCTCTGCGCCTTCATTGCCGTGTGTATATGGCTATTTGTCACAATGCATTGCTCTGTGCGATAAAATTCAATTTTACTACATGTAAATTTTTATTTTTTAAAAAATAAGGAAATACAGCCAACTCAGACACCAAAACTGGAAAAGACAGTATAAAAAGAGAAAGTTATAAAGCCGTCTTACACAGAAATCCAAAAAAGATACCAGCAATGTGTATGAAGCACTGTATGTCATTACCAAGTATTTCAGAGAAATCCTGAAACAGCTCAACATCAGAAAAGCTATTACTGTGATACCCCAAAAATAGCAGAATAAACAGGAGCACATACCATAACCTAAACAGATGCCAAAAATGGCATCTGATAAAATTCAGTGCCCGCTCAGGACACGAACGCTGAGCAGAGAGTAGAAGGTGACTTTTTTAGGGTGGCCCAGACTTTCAGAAAACCGACTGCAAACCGTAGGAGTCGCTGTTAGAGGCAGCAGCCTGAAAGGGAGGCTCTTTCTCATCGCTTCTCTCCTGTCCTGTACTAGACATCTCCACGAGCAGGAAAAAGAAACAAACCAAAACAAAGGGAAATGATAAATACAAACGTCACACTGTCAAAGTGAAAGAGAGTGAAAGTCGCTCAGTCGTGTCCGACTCTGTGAGCCCATGGACTATACAGTCCATGGACTTCTCCAGGCCAGAATACTGGAGTGGGGAGCCTTTCCTGTCTCCAGGGGACCTTCCCATCCCCGGGATCGAACCCAGGTCTCCTGCATTGCAGGCAGATTCTTTACCAGCTGAGCCACAAGGGAAAACCATGGACTGTAGTCCGCCAGGCTCCTCTGTCCATGGAACTCTCCAGGCAAGAGTACTGGAGTGGGTTGCCATTTCCTTCTACAGGGGATCTTCCCAACCCAGGGATTAAACCTGGGTCTCCTGCATTGCAGGCAGATTCTTTACAACTGAGCTACTAGGGAAGCCATTACATTATGAAGGAAGGGACAAAAATCTTCATAATTTAGGAACTATATCATTTCGTGTTTTATCAGACAGATTTGTTGAGACAACTCAGAAAGCGTATGTTCACTGAGAACATTTCATCAGAACAAGTAGAAACCCAGCACCCATCAGGAGGCACTCCCATTACCCCTTCTCCTCCTCCCACTCCTGTCCTTGTTGTTCGGTCGCTAAGTCAGGCTCAGCTGTGCACCCCCACGACTGCAGCACGCCAGGCCTCCCTGTCCCCCACTGTCTCCCAGAGCTTGCTCAAACTCATGTCCGTGGAGTAAGTGATGCCATCCAGCCATCTCATTCTCTGTCACCCCCTTACCCTTTTCCCTTCAGTCTTTCCTAGCATCACGGTCTTTTCCAGTGAGTTGGCTCTTCACATCAGGTGGCCAAAGTATTGGAGCTTCAGCTTCAGCATCAGTCCTTCCAATGAATATTCAAGGTTGATTCCCTTTAGGATGGACTGGTTTGATCTCCTGGCAGTCCAAGGGACTCTCAAGAGTCTTCTCCAATACACAGTTCAAAAGCATCAATTCTTCAGTGCTTAGCTTTCTTTACAGTCCAGCTCTTACATCCATACCTGACTATTGGGAAAACCATAGCTTTGACTAGATGGACCTTGGTCAGCAAAGTGATGTCTCTGCTTTGTAATACGTTGTCTAGGTTTGTCAAACCTTTTCTTCCAAGGAGCAAGGGTCTTCACTTTCTTTCTCTAAAGATTTGCCTGTCTGGGACATTTCACTGAAAGAAAAGTTATACAATATGTGGTCATTTGTCTCTGGCTTCCTTCACCGAGCACTGAGTTTTCAATGTTCACCATGCTCTAGTACGTTAGCATGTCATTTCATTCTATTGCCAAACAGTATTCCATTTTCTGCACATAGTACTTTCTATTTGTTCATTCATCAGCTAATGAACATTGAGGTGTTTCCACTTTGGGGCTGTTATGAATAACACTGCTCTCAGCTTTTGTGTACAAACTGCCGCATGGACACTTGTCTTCCTTGCTCTCAGGAATGAACTGAGGAGGGTAATTGTTGGGTCATCTGGCAATTCTATTTCACTTCAGAGAAAATGCCTCTTCTGCAGCCTGCCAGGCTCTTGTCTACATGGAATTCTCCAGGCAATACTGGAGTGTGTTGCCATTTCCTTCTCCAGGGGATCTTCCCAACCCAGGGATCGAACCTGAGACTCCCACACTGCAGGTGGCTTCCTTACCACTGAGCTACTGGAGAAGCCCTCTCTTAGTTCAGGCTGCTTTAGACAAAGACCACGAATTGGAGGCCCGAGCAGCTGTTGCTCTGCAGGCTGGGAAGCCCCACATCAGGGTGGGGTTCTTGTCCGCACTTTCTCTCGGTGTCCTCAGAAGTGGAGAGAGTCATCTTGTGTCTCCCGTCTTCTCTTACAAGGGCGCTCATCCTGTCGTGAGGACCCCACCCTCATGACCTCATCACTTCCCAAAGCCTCACCCCCAGACACCCTTGACTCAGGGACTAGGGCTTCGAGGTACAAATGAAGAGGTGGTACAAACACCTAGTCCCCAGCATTGACAGCCAACTTACTAAGGAAGCTGCTCCATTTTGAGATTCTACCAGTAGTGCCGAGGATTCCAATTTCTCTACATTATCCCCAACATTTGTCATCATCTGTCCTTTTTTATTATACTGTCCTAATGGGTTTGAGGTGGTAACTCGTTGTGATTTTGACGGGCATTTTTCTGATGACTAATGATGTTGAGCAGCTTTCTATGTACTTATTGGCCATTTGTTTATCTTCTTTGGAGAAAGGTTTATTCAAATCCTTGCCCATTTTTAATTGGGCTATTAATCTTTTTACAACTGAATTTAAAAGTTCTTCATATGTGCTAGATACAAGTCCTTTCTATGGTTTGCAAATATATCCTTTCATTCCAAAATCGTCTTTTCCCTTTCTCGGTCATGTTCCACGCAGAATGAAAGTTTTTGATTTTGATGAAGCCCAACTAATCTGTTTTTATTTTTTCACTTGTGCTTTGATGTAGCAGCTAAGAACCCACTGATTTTTCTAGTCCAAGGTCATAAAGCTTTACACCCACATTTTTTTTTCATAGTTATAGCTCTTACAGTTTCACAGTTTTAGCTCTTACAGTTAAGAGCTAATTTTTATCTGTTTTACATTTTGAGTTGATTTTTATCTGTGTTGTGAGGTGAGGGAGTAACCTTATTCTTTCATGCATGGAAATCTAGTAGTCTCAACACCAATTGTTGAAAAAGGTATTCTTCTCCCCATTGAGTTGTCTTGGCACTCTTCAGAAATCAAACATAGACACATGGTTTTATTTCCAGATTCTCAAATCTATCCCACAGACCTTCCTGTCTATCCTTATGCCAGTACCACACGGTCTTAATTATGGTAGCAACGCAGTTAAGCTTCAAAATTGTAGAAAGTGAGTCCTGAACTTTGTTATTCTTTTTCAAGGTGGTTTTGGCTATTCCGGATCCCTTGACTGTATGTGTGAGTTTTAGGATCAGCGTCTCGATAGCTTCAGTAGAGGCACTAGAGACGCTTACGGAGACTGTGCTGAGCATTTATGTCTATTTGGGGAGTATGGTCGTCTTCACAAGATTAATGCCTCCAAACCATGCTCAAGGGGTTTCTTTCTAGTTATTCAGTCTTCCTTGACTTATCAACAGTGTTTTGTAATTTTTCAGGCATGCATTTTGTGCTTACTGGTTAAAATTATTTTAAGGTATTTTATTATTTTAATGCTATTCTAACTGGAATTACTTTCTTAGTTTTATGTTTAAATTGTTCTTTGCAAGAGTGTAGAAATAAAATGGATTCTATGTGTTGAGTTTGCATCCTGAATCTTGGTGAACATATTTATTAGTTTAATGGTTGGGGGGACTCTTTCTGGTTTTCTGTGCACAAGTTTTTATCACCTGCAAATAGAAACAGTTTGAATTCTTTTTTCCCATTCTGGATGTCTTTTATTTATATGTTCTACCAATAAGTTCCAGGACAATATTGAAGAGATCTGTCAAGCATAGACACCTTTATCTTGTGCCTAAACTTAGAAGGAAAGCATTCCATCTTTGGCTATTAACTGTGATGTCAGCTGTGGCTTCTCCATAAAGTCCTTTATCAGGTCAAGGAATTCCTCTTCTTCTCCAAGTTTCTTGAGGTTTTCTGTTTAATTATGCACAGTGCTGAATACTGTCAAAGGCTTTTCTTGTGTCTACTGAGATGGTCACGTAGTTTTTCTCTTCATCTTTTATTCTACTGATATAACATATTATATTATTTGCTTTTCAGGTGTTTAACCAACCATCCCATTTGGCCATGTTCTGTACTTTTATATATTGCTAAATTTGGATTCTTAGTATTTGTTAGAATTTCTGTGTCTATATTTGGAACATAGTTTATTTTTCTTTTGAAAAACATAGTTTATTTTTCTGTCTGTTTTGGTGTCAGGGTAATACTGGCCTCTAAATAAATTGGGAAGCATTCCCTCCTCTTACATCATTTTTGGAAGAGCCTGTTTAACCTAAAACCTCACACCAAAAGTCAAGATCTCTCAACACCTCTTACCTGATACATTATGCCTGGCTCTGAACAACACAAACAACATAAAGTCACACCAAAAAAACAAGAAGAAACACAAAACAAGCCTCATATATGACAGGGATTTTGGAATAATTAGAGAGCTGACTGTGGCTCAGATCATGAACTCCTTATTGCCAAATTCAGACTTAAATTGAAGAAAGCAGGGAAAACTGCTAGACCATTCAGGTATGACCTAAATCAAATCCCTTATGATTATACAGTGGAAGTGAGAAATAGATTTAAGGGCCTAGATCTGATAGATAGAGTGCCTGATGAGCTATGGAATGGTTTGTGACACTGTACAGGAGACAGGGATCAAGACATCCTCATGGAAAAGAAATGCAAAAAAGTGATATGGCTGTCTGGGGAGGCCTTACAAATAGCTGTGAAAAGAAGAGAGGCAAAAAGCAAAGGAGAAAAGGAAAGATATAAGCATCTGAATGCAGAGTTCCAAAGAATAGCAAGAAGAGATAAGAAAGCCTTCTTCAGTGATGAATGCAAAGAAATAGAGGAAAACAACAGAATGGGAATGACTAGAGATCTCTTCAAGAAAATTAGAGATAGAAAGAGAACATTTCATGCAAAGATGAGCTCGATAAAGGACAGAAATGGTCTGGACCTAACAGAAGCAGAAGATATTAAGAAGAGATGGCAAGAATACATGGAAGAACTGTACAAAAAAGATCTTCATGACCCAGATAATCATGATGATGTGATCACTAATCTACAGCCAGACATCTTGGAGTGTGAAGTCAAGTGGACCTTAGAAAGAATCACTACAAACAAAGCTAGTGGAGGTGATGGAATTCCAGTTGAGCTCTTTCAAATCCTGAATGATGATGCTGTGAAAGTGCTGCACTCAATATGCCAGCAAATGTGGAAAACTCAGCAGTGGCCACAGGACTGGAAAGAGTCAGTTTTCATTCCAATCCCAAAGAAAGGCAATGCCAAAGAATGCTCAAACTACCACACAGTTGCACTCATCTCACATGCTAGTAAAGAAATGCTCAAAATTCTCCAAGCCAGGCTTCAGCAATACGTGAACCGTGAACTCCTTGATGTTCAAGCTGGTTTTAGAAAAGGCAGAGGAACCAGAGATCAAATTGCCAGCATCCGCTGGATCATGGAAAAAGCAAGAGAGTTCCAGAAAAACATCTATTTCTGCTTTATTGACTATGCCAAAGCCTTTGACTGTGTGGATCACAATAAACTGTGGAAAATTCTGAGAGAGATGGGAATCCCAGACCACCTGGCCTGCCTCTTGAGAAATCTGTATGCAGGTCAGGAAGCAACAGTTAGAACTGGACATGGAACAACAGACTGGTTCCAAATAGGCAAAGGAGTACGTCAAGCCTGTATATTGTCACCCTGCTTATTTAACTTCTATGCAGAGTACATCATGAGAAATGCTGGACTGGAAGAAACATAAGCTGGAATCAAGATTGCTGGGAGAAATATCAATAACCTCAGATATGCAGAAGACACAACTCTTATGGCAGAAAGTGAAGAGGAACTAAAAAGCCTCTTGATGAAAGAGGAGAGTGAAAAATTTGGCTTAACGCTCAGCATTCAAAAAACGAAGATCATGGCATCTGGTCCCATCACTTCATGGGAAATAGACGGGGAAACAGTGGAAACAGTGTCAGACTTTATTTTTAGGGACTCCAAAATCACTTCAGATGGTGACTGCAGCCATGAAATTAAAAGACACTTACTCCTTGGAAGAAAAGTTATGACCAACCTAGATAGCATATTCAAAAGCAGAGACATCACTTTGCCGACTAAGGTCCGTCTAGTCAAGGCTATGGCTTTTCCTGTGGTCATGTATGGATGTAAGAGTTGGACTGTGAAGAAGGCTGAGCACAGAAGAATTGATGCTTTTGAACTGTGGTGTTGGAGAAGACTCTTGAGAGTCCCTTGGACTGCAAGGAGATCCAACCAGTCCATTCTGAAGGAGATCAACTCTGGGATTTCTTTGGAAGGAATGATGCTATAGCTGAAACTCCAGTACTTTGGCCACCTCATGCGAAGAGTTGACTCTTTGGAAAAGACTCTGATGCTGGGAGGGATTGGGGGCAGGAGGAGAAGGGGATGACCAAGGATGAGATGGCTGGATGGCATCATGGACTCGATGGACGTGAGTCTGAGTGAACTCCGGGAGATGGTAACGGACAGGGAGGCCTGGCGTGCTGCGATTCATGGGGTCGCAAAGAGTCAGACACGACTGAGCGACTGAACTGAACTGAATGGTTAAGTAACGATGTATTTAGTTATTAAGGTTAAGGGCTCTCATGGAAAAATCAGACCACAGGCAGATCATATGGGTGCTGTGAGCACCGAGAGGGGGACTCTAAGAACGAACAAGGGGAAATGCTGGAGACCACTCACACTGCACCAGAAATGAAGGATGTGTCATCAGCAGACCAGACACAGCTGAGCAAAGAGTCAGCGAGCTGGAAGACACACAGCAGTAAAGTAACTCGTCAAACTGAAATGCAAAGGGGAAAAAAAGGATGAAACAGAACACCCAGGAGGCAGGGGAGCATATAAAGTTATCAGGTACATGTAATGGGAATATCAAAAGGAGAAGAAAGAAAGAAGCGAATAAATATTTGAAATAAAAAAGGCTGAGAATTTTCCAAAGCTAGTTACAGACATCAAACTACAGATCCAGGAATCTCAGGGAACACTAAGCAGAATCAACAGCGCAAAGTCTCCACTAGGCATATCTTATGTGAAATAAAAACAATGAGAAAATTTTGAAATAAGTCAGAAAACAAGCACACTTTACCTTTAAAAGAACATGAACAGTAATTATATCGAACATCTCACCAGGCAAGCAAAAAGAGAGTGGAACGAAATGTTTACAGCGTGAAGAAAAAACAACCTAGAATCCCAGGCAGCGAAATTATCTTTCAGAAGTGAAGGGAAAATAAAGCCTTTTTCAGACAAACAAAGACTTTGGAGAACTTCATCCCTCTATCAGCAAAGGGCAGATCCGGCCGGCAGAAAATCGGTAAGTATATGGTTGAATTGAATAGCTCCATCAATCAATTGGGTCTAATTGGCATTGATAAAACAGCTCATCCAACACAGCAGAGACACACTCTGTTCAATCTCACATGAAATAGTCACCAAGATAGATCCCGTGCTGGCCCATAAAACACACTTTAAGAAATTTAAAAGAATAGAAATCATATAAAGTATTCCCTCAGATCACAATGGACTCCAATTAGAAATCAATGAGAAAGCTGAAACATCTCAAAATAAATTAAATAGATTTTATATTACATTTGAGTCTTCCTCAAGAAGTCTCAAGAAACATTTTAAAATATATTGAACTCATTGAAAATAGTTTTTGAACTATAGTGTTGGAGAAGACTCTTGAGAGTCCCTTGGACTACAAGGAGTTCAAACAAGTCAATCCTAAAGGATTGGGAGGACTGAATATTCATTGGAAGGACTGATGCTAATGCTGAAACTCCAGTACTTTAGGGCCACCTAATGCAAAGAACTGACTCACTGGAAAAGACCCTGGTGCTGGGAAAGATTGAAGGCAGCAGAAGGAGGGGACGACAGAGGATGAGATGGCTGGATGGCATCACTGACTCCATGGGCATGAGTCTGAGCCAGCTCCAGGAGCTGGTGATGGACAGGGAGGTCCGGCGTGCTTCGGTCCATGAGGTCACAGAGTCGGACACAGAGTGAGTGAACTGAAATGAAATGAAAATAAAAATACAGTGTATCAAAATGTGTGGGATATAATTTTTTTTAAGTGGTTAGAGGGAAATTTATGGCATTGATAAGTATTAGAAAGAAGGACAATTTTAAATGAATGGTCTAAGCTTCCACCTGAGGAAACTAAAGAATGAAAAGTAGCATAAGCCTAAAGCAAGAAGAAATGAAACCTAAAGCAAGGGGAAAAAATAAATAAATAAAATTTAGAGCAGGTATCACTGAAACTGGAAATAGGAAACAAACAGAAAAAAATCAAAGAAATCAAAAATTGGTTCTTGAAAAGATGATTTAAATAATCTAGCCAAGAGGGCGGTGAGGGGAGACGCAGAGTCCGTGCCTCCCTGCCTAGAAGGCTTACCAGGGGTTAGTGCGGGCAGCCCGCGGACAGGCGGGTGGGAGAACCCGGCGACCAGGGGTTGTTGCTTCTTGTTCTTGGTTCTCGTTCTGCCTTTTTTTTTTCTTTCTCTCTTTATTTTTCATTTCTTTTTTTTCCTCGCTTTTTTCCCTTTCTTTCTCCCCACATCCCACGGCTTGCGGGACCCCGGTCCACAGGCCAGAGATCAGGTCTGAGCCCCTGAGGTTAGAGCGCTGTGTCTGCACTGCTGGAGTAAGAGAGAACCCCGGGACCCAAGGAATATGAATTGGAGTATCCAGAGGTCCCTGTCTCTCCACCAAGACCCGGCCCTACCCAACTGCCCGCAACTTGCACGGCTGGAAACCTCAGGCCAAACAACTCGTAAGACAGGAACACAGTCCCACCCATCAAAAAAAAAAAAAAAAAAACAATGGAACGACAGAAATATACGTTCCAGATGAAGGAGCAAGGTACAAAATCATGTGACTACCTAACAAATGAAGACGAAATAGGGAGCCTTTCTAAAACGATCTGGCGAAGCAGTCAAAGAAAAAAGACACGAACCACTAATGTCAGCTATGAAAGAGGAGTCATCACTATTCACCCCAGAAACACAGAAGGATAATAAAGGAACATTACAAGCAGGGAGCTTCCCTGGTGGCTCAGACAGTAAAGCATCTGCCTGCAATGCGGGAGACTGGGGTTCGATCCCTGGGTCAGGAAGATCCCCTGGAGAAGGAAATGGCAATCCACTCCAGCACTCTTGCCTGGAAAATCTCATGGACAGAGGAGCCTGATAGGCTACAGTCCGTGGGGTCACAAAGAGTCGGACACGACTGAGCAACTTCACTTTCACTTTCACAAGCAACTCTATGCCCACAAGCTTAATAACACAGAGGAAATATGCCAGTTCCTTGAAGGATGAAAAACACCAAAACTCACACGAGAGGAAATAGACAATCTGAATCTATTATAATAAAATGAATCAGTAATTAATAACATTCCAAAAAAGAAAGCAGTAAACCCAGTTTGTTTCACTGGTGACTTCTATCAAACATATAAGCAAGAAACGATACAGGTTCTCTCCAAGTTCTTCCAGAAAATAAGAGCGGAAGGACATTTTTCTAATTAAGGCCTGAGGTTGCCATTGCGCTCAGGCTAAGACCAGATAAGGCACTACAGGAAAGGACAACTGCAGGCCAGTGTGCGCTGTGAACAAAGATACAAAAACCCTCAACAAAATACTAGAAAAGCGAAGCCAACAGTGAGTAACAACAATTATACCCCACAGCTGAGTGCCATTTCTTTCAGATATACGGCGCTATAAGCCCCTTCATCACTGGTGTGATCAGTGATCATATTGATAAATAGAGAAAACTCTTTTGACAAAACTCAACCTCCATTCATAATAAAAACTCTCAGCACACTAAGAATAGAAGGAAATTTCCTCAACTTGATGAAGTATATCTGCAAAAGAAAACTTACCGCTAATATCACACTTAATATTGAGAAACTAGATGCTTACCCCCTCAGATCAGGACCCAGGCGAGCATTTTTCCTCTCGACCTCTTATTTAACACTGTACTAGAATTGGTAGCAAAATCAGGAAGACAAGAAAGAAGCCAGTCTGAAAATGCTGTGTGCTGTATGATTCCAACAATAGGACTTTCTGACAGAGACAGGCCCACGCAGTTAAAAAAGCAGGGCACAGTTTGTATCAATATGAACTCATGTAGTTGGTCTAGTTCCCTGACGGTGGATCAAAACCCACCGCATGGGAGTGCGGAGTCTTACTCTCTGGACCATCAGAGAAGACCCAAATCCCACATGCCCCAGCTAAAAAGATCCTACATGCTTCAGCTAAGACCCAGGGAAGCCAAACAAACAAATATTTTTTAAAAATATCTATGGGTTCATCAGTGGTAACAAGTGTACCCCACTCACACAAGATTACAGAAATAGGGATGGTGGGGGAGAGGGATATGGAAACGCTCCATACTCTCTACTCAGTGTTTCTGTAAAGCTAGGCTGTTTTTAAAAATGAGATCTATTCATTTCTTAAACATATTATCAGGATGCGTAAGACAGCGTGATTAAGCTGGAAAGAGCTCTGTGTTCGTGCAGGGGAAGGGTCAACGTCAGGAAGATGTCACGTCTCCACGGCCAAGGCTTTTATCGCAACGATGATCCAGCTCCAACGGGGTGCTTCATGGAACCTGATAAGCTCTCCCCTTAGAGTCCATCTGGGGGAAGAAACGCTCAGAACCAGCTGAGGAGATCCTGGAATAGAAAACAAGGGATGGGCTTTATCCCACCCCAGAGCGGAGTGATGCTCACACAGGGACAGAAAATAAGCCAGTGGGGCAGGACACACTGCAAACAAAGAGACTCACGTATCAAAGAAAACCTGAAATTAACAGAGGCATGGGGACCCCTTCCTCCCAGTACTTGGGAGCAATAAAGAGCCGAGCCGTCCAGGAACAAGAGCCCAGCTCCCAGCCACAGTCTCAGAGAGAGAAGAAGTAAGGACCCTGGGCTCCAACGACCCCCGTTCCAGCCAGTAGCTTAGGACATCTTTTCTAGAAGAAGACGATAAGGACTCCAGGCTTAAAACTAATTTTACAGTTTTCCACGTACAACACCCAACATCCAATCGATATCAGCCCAGTGCATAGCAAGGCAAAGCACAGATCAGTATGGAGCAAATGAATTATTCCATAAATGTTGCTGCATTGAGCGTTCATGCACAAAATATGAAATAAAATCCAAGCCTGGACACAGTCCTGAGGAGTGTGGAGCTGGAGGCTTTGGCTAAAATAGTTTATGGCAGGAACTGGCTGTTTTTATAAGTTCAAATAATAGATACATTCCCAGCTAATGCTGCAGCCAGTTAGGCTGTGCTGTGCGTGCTGAGCAGGAGTGCGGGCCTCCTGCTTCCTGGCTGGGGACACACCAGGCTGGCGGCGATGGTGGCAGATGGCGTTGCTGTCCTTCAAAGAGGAATCTCCGAGTTGACAATAAAGTCTCCTCGTAGAGGCCTTTTATGCCTTTATGGGCTTCCCTGGTGGCTCAGATGGTAAAGGGTCTGCCTGCAATGCAGGAGACCAGGGTCGATTCTTGGATCAGGAAGATCCCCTGGAGAAGAAAATGGCAACCCACTCCAGTATGCTTGCCTGGAGAATCCCATGGTCAGAGGAGCCTGATAGGTTAGTCCTTGGGGTCGCAAAGAGTCAGACATGACTGAGCGACTTCACTTTAACTTTAAAGGCCTTTAAGGTCCACACACTCGCCATGTTGAAATCCCAGCATAAATACTCTCTACAGTTGATGAAGATCTCTACAGGACACAGTCCAGAAGCCAGCGTCCCCTCGTGGGCAGTGATTTCCTCCATGACCAAGCCCGCCGGGCGGCACTCGCCACATCGCATGGAAAGCTGACCCGAAATCCAAGGCGTGCAGCTCAGAGACGTGTGCGCTAGGCAACGTGCGCTGTCAGCAACCCCAGGAGCGGCTGCTCCCACAAGCCCTGCCTCGCACAGCACACGCACGTCCACTTCTGCTGGACGAGAGGCCTCTGCGGCGAAAGAAACCTGCAGAAGCTTTCACAAGAAAATACAGCAGGATATCGTCAGGACCTGAAGGGAGAGAAATCCACAGGTTCTCAACAAGCCCTTCTAGAGCAAATTGCAGGCGTGCAGCGGGGAAACTCTGAGCTGAGTCAGGACGCCAGCTCCAGAGCCCCATCCTGGGGCTCTGCCCAGCCCCTCACCCTGGTGTGCCCAGAAACTCAGGGCGGCTGGATGAAGAGGGGGCTGGCAATCCCCAGGAGAAGAGAGGCGGGCAGCGCTTCTGAGAGGACCTTGGACGGGATGACGTGGGGCATCACGGGGGCCCATCGCCCCGCAGGACACACTGGGCACCAGTCGCCTCCTGGCTCTTGGATCTGGGGGGACGCCGGGTGGGGGTGGGGGGGTGGGGGGCTCAGAAACAAGCTGCCTGCCTGGCTGCCTTTCACCCAAAGGCAGCCTCGCTCCCACGCAGCAACGGGCAGGGCACGGGGCCCTTGACAAAGGAAGGTGGCAACAGGGAGGACTCCTGCTGGGGAGGGAGGCAGCGTCCGAGCGGCAGAGCCACACACGAGAAGGACCAGCAGTCAGGGGTCAGGGCTCGGAGCCGGAGAATCTGAACACAGGCAAGATTTATCGTCCCGCCACTCACCAAAGGCACTCACAGTAAAACCTGACATTGCAAGAGTTTCTGCAACAAAGATTCATTTGCTCTTGTGCTCTGGCTTTGAGGCCAATCCGTCTCTGAGTGTGTGAACAGAGAGCCTCCCAGAGCGCGGCAGCTGGGGGTTGGGGCCGGGGTGAGAGCAGGGGACAGGCTGTCCCCTCCAGGCCCAGGAGTCAGGGGGTGAGCACCATCCACCCAAGCCCGGGCCCGGGGGTCCCCACACCTCTGACCTGCTGGTTAAACGGGGAGCCTGTGGCCAGACCCGTGGAGGTGAGGGACCACCCCGAGCCCCACGGCCCTCCGTCCACGGGCTGTCTGCACCTCCTGAGCTCTGGCCTGGAGTCTGGATGTGTGTGCACAACTGAACTATTGTACACCTGAAACTAACCCAGCATGCCAGTCAGCTTGACTCCAGTATTAAATAAAAATCAATAAAAAGAGTATGGGAAGTGGGTCCAGGCCTGGAAAAAAAAAGAAATCCAGTGTACATTAATTACGATGTCGGGATGACAGCTTAAGTAAATGAGCTTCTTTGTTCTTGTCTTTAAAAAATTATTAAAAAGAAAATAGTTAATGCATAGAAAGGATCTGTTTTTGGAGAGTGTCTCAAAATAAAGGTGTCTGCAGATAGCCAAGTAAACAAATAAAGTCATTTGGGTCCCATTCTACAGATGAGAACACTGAGGCTCGGGAAAGGTGAACGGCCATCCAAGCCCATGCAGACAGTTAACTAGCAGAGTGGAGGTTTGAAGCCAGGTCCACCCGTCCTCCAGCGCCACGCTCCTGCCATCACACCGGGGACCCCATGGCCCGCCGCTACAGGCATGAGGGACCTTCACAGACGTGGGCACTTGGCCGGGCCCAGTGTCCCCAGGACCATCAGAGGAGCCTCAGACTGTCCTCCCCGGACCCTGCCACACTTCACGTCTGCCAAGAAGCCGCCACGCCTCCTGCCCACCCTCCCTCGCCCCCACACCGCCGGCTGCTCCTCCGCGGCCCCCAGGTACAAGGCTTCCCATCTGTCACCAGGACCGTGGGCTCGGGCGCTGGCCACCAGGCTCCTGCCGGGGACGCGGTAGACCCAGGAACCCAGGATGGCGGCTGACCCGGGTACAGGAGCACAGAGAGCAGTGGGGACCGTGAGGCGCCAGGCAGCGCTGGCCCTCCCGAGGGGACGGCCTGCTCCTTCCCACTGGACTGCGCCTGTGGACAGCCAGGCCGAGGATGGCCCGCTCTCTTAATTTCTCGACAGGAAGACAATTGGAAATACAGAGTTCTGGTGAATCCTCTCAAGGTTTGGACTCCGGTTTGAGATCTTGTGAAAACTCTTAGCAAGGCTTGTCAGCAGGTGGAAAGTGGCCCTGAGTGGCCTCCACTGTGAACGGGGCAGTCAGCCAACAATGGGAAGGGCGCCGGGCAGAATGGAGCAGTGGCTGTGCCTGAGCAAGCCGTGCCTGAAGGCGCCCTCACTCTAAAGTATGCTTCACCCGCAAAGGCACTCCAGGGAGGCAGGTCGGGGTGCACGGGCGTGGGGTGGGATCAGGGCCTGAGCTCAGGTCCTCAGGGGAGGACAGCCGTCTCCACTTGCGTGTACACTGCACGCACGTGGACCTCAGTGATGGACTCTGCGTGGCAGCCAGTGAGTAAGCGCTCCCACCTGCTCTTTCCTTTTTCATATTTTTGAACGAATCTTTTCTCCGGTTGACATGCAAAGCTCTTATTTTCTAGAGTAGAGTGCGTGAGAAACCCTCCTGGCTTGGACACAGACTGGCCTTTCGAGATAAAGCTATTTATCCCCACAGAGCTTCCAGGCCTCGGCCGGGGCTGCCCGCAGAGCTGGAGGAACCCACGGACGATGGGTCCGAGGAAGGCCGGCTGAGCTCCCACTGGGGCTCCAAGCACCAGCGGTGACAGGCAGCTTGGGGCGGGGGTCTCAATCTGGAGCACACGGCAGCCCACCCAGAGAAACAGACCTCAGGCTGTGACCCAGAGCTCCCGATGCAGCCCATCTGGGTGGGGCCTGAGGGTCTGCATTTCTAGCAGGTTCCCGGGGTAGCGCCCTCAGTGAGTGAGGCCTAGGACCTGCGGTCCAGCCAAACCCTCTGGTCTCAGTGGCCGTTACGGGAAGCAGCAGGCAGGTCCCTGCTGGACGGTGAGGGCTGGGCCCGGCGGGCACCTCCTGAGCCTCCTCGGCAGCCACGATTCCCCCCGTCATGGGGCTGGAGCCAGAGGGCAGCCCCACAGGGCTTCTGCGGGCAGTGGGCACCTGGTGTCCCACAGCGCTGCCCCGGCCCCACTGCCACCTCCCCTGCCCTGGCGCTCTCACAGGTCCCCCTGGAAGCTTCTCTCCGACCCCCATCTCCCCAGAGCCGCAGCACCTCAGCCTGTACCCCGGACACCCTCGCGGCCTGGGCAGGTCCTGCCCGCCACGCCCGCCCCCAGCAGCCCCACCTGCAGCCCTTCACTCGGACAGCCTCTGGACCATAGTGCCCGCCAGGTGGGGGCTGGAGGGGGCGCTGAAACCAGCAGGGCTGAGGGCCCGCCCTCTCCTCTGGGTGACCGTGCAGTGGGCAGAGAGAAGAATGCCCAGAAGCTCTGTGAGATGGCAGTGGACACGAGGAAGGGAAGGGAGAGGGCAGGCGTGGGCACCTCCTGCGACGGGTGTGTGCAGCCGCCTGTGTGTGGCTGCGTGTACACCGTGTATACACTGCGTGTGCAGCTGCGTGTACACTGCGTGTACACCTGCGGGTGCAGCCGCCTGTGTGTGGCTGCGTGTATACCCATGTGTACACCTGTGTGTGTGCCTGCCACATGGGTGGTTCATTGGCTGTTTTAGGGCCTTGAGTCCATCAGCTCGTCACAAACTCGGGGCAGTGGGGAGGGGAGGGCGATGCTGCTGCAGCTTGGAGACTCGGAGACGGAGGCTCCGCAGGCTGAGCGGTCAGGCACTCATGGCGCGTACAGGGCGGGCCGTGTCTGCATGACCCCCAAGGACACATTCTCCTCTCGTTCCTCTGCCCGGGGACGCAGCTCTGAAATACTCGCCCGCATCCCTACCATGCTCACTGGCCAGAGCATTGCCCCCAAATCCTGACTCCCTGCTCCTAGAGCTGAGCCACCAGATGCTGAGGGGACCTGGCCCTGTCCAGAGAGCCTCGGTGTCCAAATCCCCCAGCCTCACCCCTTTCTGGAGCACCCCACCTGGAGTAGGCAGAACGGCAGCCCCTAAAATAAAACGTGTCCACATCCTGGTTCCCAGGCCTGTGAACGTGACCTTATGTGGAAAGTCAGTCTGCAGTGTGATTAAGTCCTGGGTTTCCAGGTGGGCCCTAAAACCAAGGACAGGTGTCCCTAAGGGACCAAGAGACACACGGGATGGGAAAAGGCGGCCACGTGGCGACCGAGGCAGAGACTGACAGTGCGGCCACAGCCCAGGAGCACCTGGAGCTCCCAGCCCTGCAGGGGACTAGGAGGGGCCCTCCCCTGGAGCCCCCAGCCCTGCAGGGTACTAGGAGGGGCCCTCCCCCGGAGCCCCCAGCCCTGCAGGGGACTAGGAGGGGCCCTCCCCCGGAGCCGCCAGCCCTGCAGGGGACAAGGAGGGACCCTCCCCCGGAGCCCCCAGCCCTGCAGGGGACTAGGAGGGGCCCTCCCCCGGAGCCCCCAGCCCTGCAGGGGACAAGGAGGGACCCCCCCCTCCAAGAGAGAGCACGGCCCCTGCCACCTTGAAGGTGGGTTCCGGCCCCAGAGCTAGGAGGGAACCAGTGCCTGTCATGGGAAGCCCCTTGATCCCTGGTCCCTTGTTCAGCCGCCCCACCTGCACCTCCCTCCACGGGCTCAAGCTTAGCACCCAGGCAGGCCTGAGTTCAAACTTGCTGCTCCTGGACTCACAGCCTCAGGGAACCTGATACCCCCTGGCTTTTCAGAATGGTGGGGACAGGGCTGCTCTCACCATGAGGACTGGACAGGACGATGGGCAGGGAGAGTCAGCACCGGCCAAGTGCCCAGGGGACGCTGCAGGGCGGAGGGAACAGGGAAGGCTGGGGAGCGGGCACAGAGGACACAGCCGCCAGAGGGCAGCCGTGAGCAACACAGTGAGGAGCCCAGCACCAGCCTCCAGGGCTGCCCTAGCAAAGGCCACCAGCTCGGCGACTTCAGCCACTGACACTTGGTCTTAAAGCTCCAGAAGCTTGAGTCTGGCCCAAGTCTCGCCAAAGTCAAGGTCACCTGAGCCTGGCTCTTTCCGGAGTCTCCAGGGAACACGCAGCCTCCCTGTCTCGTCTAGTTCCTTGGGTGGAAGCCCTTCCCGCATCCCCAGAACCAACAGCGCATCATCTGCAAGTCTCTCTGCCTCCCTGACCTCTGCCTCCATCACTGCATCTCCTCCTCTGATGCTGGCCCTCCTGCCTCCCTCCTGATGGGCCCCCCTGTGGCCCAGACCGCCTTCACATTCCAAGGCCCTTAACTCGGTCACAGATGCAAAGCCCCTTTTCCATGTAGTGAAATACTACCCATTTCTGGCAGCTAGATTGTGAGCCTTTCTGAGGTCCTTGTTCTTCCCGCCCCAAACGGGCTCGCCCTCCTCTCTGCCTCTAGCTCATGCATGATCCTGGGCAGACCTCGGCCTTCTCAGGCTGCAGTGGTGAGGCCTGGGGCCGTGAACACGTGGACCCGGCACCTCTTTGGTTCTTCGCATCAAGAGGCCAAAGTACTGGAACTTCAGCTTCAGCATCAGTCCTGCCAATGAATATTCAGGGTTGATTTCCTTTAGGGTGGACTGGTTGGGTCTCCTTGCTGTCCAAGAGCTGACTCACTGGAAAAGACCCTGAAGCTGGGAAAGATTGAGGGCAGGAGGAGAAGGGGACGACAGAGGATGAGATGGCTGGATGGCATCACCGACTCAATGGACGTGAATTAGAGCAAGCTCAGGGAGATAGTGATGGACGGGAAGCCTGGCACGCTGCATTCCACGGGGTCACAGAGTCGGACACAACTGAACAACTGAAGAACAGCAGCAACAACGTCTCCTCGGCCTTGGGCAGAGTGAGCTGGGGCAGCCCCGGAGCACGAGGGGAGTGAACCTGAGGAAAGGCTGGGGTGCCCCGCTTCGGGGGGAGCAGCCCAAGCGAAGCTGCAGAGACTCCGAAGAGCCCCCGGGGCTGCTCATCTCAGCCGAAAACCAGTGACAAGTTTGCCCAGGGTCTTCTGGAGGCCGTAAGATTCAGGTCTGTTTCAGTGCTAACTGCTGGTCAGGAAGCAGGGATTCCCGCAGGGAACATGAGGTGGCTGGAGGGGGTGGCCCCACAGATGGTGCAGGACAAATTCAAGGCCAGCATCCCAGCAGCTGTGGATGCCCTCTAGACCCTCCCCAAAGGAGCTCGGCAAGTCCGAAGGGCCAGCCTCAAGGGGCCTCCACTGAGCAGCCTCTGTGATTGTCTTTGATGTCAATGTGGCCAGGATCTGGCCATCAGTTCCGAAGCCGACATTAACCCTATGTGCCAGCCAAGCTCCCTCTGAGTTGCTCCCCAGAAGGGTCTCAGAGTTACCCGGAGTTCCATGTTCGGCAGAGGTGTAATAAAAAAACTGGGAGCTAAGAGGCCCCTTAGAGGGTAGCTCTGGTGACCCCTCTGTCTATGGGGACCCAAGTGAGGAACCACCCATGCACACAGGCCTGGCCCTACCTGCCTGCTTAGAGCTTCTTTCCTCAGCACAGCATATTTGAGAGAGAGGACACCTTCAGGTACAGCTTGCTCGAGCACAGCCATCACTTTTCACAGTACCCTTCTCATCGTTCACAGCAGAGGCCACACAGGCCGCTCTCCAACAGCAAACAGGCCTCACCAAGTGTTTTAGCAAATCTCAAACACAGGACTCAGACGGCAAGGCAAGGAGGGCCCACCGGGGTGGGAAGGAAGCCTGGCTATACCATCAAAGCACACTGTCCTCTCAGAGAGCCTCTTGGCCTGCTCACCTCTACAGAAAGCGAGACAACACTCGACAATTCTGGAGGCCCTGAGGGTCTCATGTTCCTGATACTACCAGCTCTTCTCTGCCCTCGTGAACATCGTGATCCCCCCAGGACTCCATGGAGACAGAGAACATCCGTCCCCATGGCTAAGTGAGCATAAAAGATGTCTGAAGCCCAAAAGCAGGGAAGCACTTGGGAGATGCCTCCCCTCGAGTCTCTCTTCTCCAACCCGTCCCAGGCGGCCCCCACCCCCAAGGCCTGCCCTCTTCAGTGCGACTCCCCCGGTGCCCCCGCCCCCCACCCCCGGGGACTCAGAGGGGGAACTGCGTTTGGCTCTGCACTGTAAGCCCTTCAGAGGATACATTACGGGAAAGAAATCCTTCTCCGGAAATAAAACCTCAAAAACATGTTTAACAAATGGGCATCCACGTCTCTCCTGGCGACGGGCAGCGCGCCTCTCTCAGCAAACCTGGAGCCGTAATTCAAGCCCATTTCCCTACATCAGGCAGCAACGATCCTCGGAGGATCCCCTGGAATAATCGGCCCATTCCACTTGTTAGGACGTGGTCTTTAAAACTGAGTTATCCCTGAACATCTTGGAAAATTGGGGCTCTCCATCTCACCAACTATGAAATACAGCAGACGCGGTCTGCAGTTGGAAGGGAGGATTTATCGCCAAGTCCAGGCGAGGCTGCCGCCCCAGCTCCATCATTTTGCAAGGAACCTCTGGGGAGGGTTTCAGCACTCCGCAGTCAGGGAGGATGCGGCCCCTGGGTGCCCCTGTCAGAGGAGGGAGTGATGGAAGGGGGTGCCTGCCGGATTTACGGCTGGAGCAGGCGGGAGCCCACCCCCTCCCCTAGCCACTCACTTATTCCCTGGCCCACCACCTCCCAGCACTCACTCTGTGCCAGGGGGCTGCTCTGGGGGCTGCAGAGGGGGATGGGAAGGCATCTCTGGTAGTAACCCCCACCTGCCCCCTGTAAGCAGTGCCGGGTGGGCGCCCAGAGGCCGGGCTGGACCCCGCTCGGCAGGAGGGCGAGGCTGAAGCTGGGAGGCCGCGTTTGCAGAGCTGACTTGAGCTGAGGCTGAGGACTCACGGGAGGCATGCGCACGCGTGCAGGAGCAGCTTTGCAGGCCGAGAAGAGACGTTTCCGGGCAGGAGGCCTCTGAGCACCTGCCGGCACCTGGTGCCACTGGGACGCAGGGCACCAGGAGGTATCGGGGGCTGTCGATGGGGCCAAGCCCCGTGGGCCCACCCTGTGCGATGGGGAGATGGGGGTCTCGCCAGCAGAGGGGGGCGGGGTCTTTGGGTGATTTCAACCATCCGTGGCACAGCCAGCTTCTCTGTGGCCGCCGCAAAGCCGCTGGCTGGACGGCATGGAGCTGGGCGACCAGGGGCAGGTCGTGGTCAGTACAGACCGGCTCATTGGCCCTAGGAGCAGGGAACAGAGTCCTGGGGGCTTTGGCTGCTCACAGAGGAGACTTGAGCTGCAAAGCTCAGAGCTGGAAGGGGTGCTGTGGTGGGCCAAGAATCACCCCTACCCCCAGACCTGGAGCTCAGAATGCGATTTTACTGGCGAAGAGGAGTTTTCAGATGTAATAAGGCTTTCAAGATGAGATCGTCCTGGATCAGGGTGGCCCAGAATCCAATGATGGTATCTTCAGAACAGAAAGAAGAAGAGACACAGGCAGGGAGCAGGTGGCAGAGGACAGAGGGAAACTTCCTCCCTGACTGATCTGAGATCACAGAGGAATCACAAGGAGCTCCCAGCAGGAGCCCCGAGAACAGGGCTGCGCAGGCGGGAGGCTCAGCCGTGGTGGCATGGTCTCAGGGCACCCTTTCCAGCAGGAAGGGGCCATTGCATGCCGGCGCTGGGGTTCAGGCTGCAGGGAAAGTTCTAGGTTTAGTCTCCTCCGCAGCACAGATGTCTGAGGGAGACGGGAATCCACAAGTGGGAGGCTCTAGTCCATGTGACATGTCACACCCGGGTCCGGATGGGAGCGCTGCACCGGGTCAGCTGAGGCGCCTGCCCTGGATCGAGCTGGCTGAGCCCTGGCCTGGCCATCCCAGGAGGGCTTGATCCGATCCAGGCCCGGGGGCAGGGACGAGGCCCCATTGGTGCAGGCTCCGCAGCCAGCAGGGCAGAAGGAGGGGGCAGGGCTGGTCCTCTCCACCTTCCGCTCCCAGCTGCCCAGGCCGTTCCTGCAAGGCTGGAATCATACTCGTGTGAGAACTGATGTATTCCCTGTGGTTGTCATAAATTAATTGGAAAGCTCTGCAGTGACCGGGAAACGGTGTCCTTTTCCTCAAAGAGCCAGGTTGACGCAGTCCTAAGCCCCTTCTCGTTGGTGACAGTGAGCCCCACGGGAACTCTGTCTCGGATCTTTCCTGCATCCTGATGTTCAGGTGGTGGGGAGGAGAGTCCAGCACAGAGGGGGGCGTTTCCCTTCTCCCTCCCTCCCGCTCTACTGTGAATCTGTGGACCATCGCCCAGTTCGAGACGTTTCTAATGCAAGCAACAGAAGCTTCAGCGGGCTCCTTGGGAGCGTGGCCACCCAGCGGGGTGTGAGCCTCCTTCAGGCAGGGTTGCATCAAGTCAGCAGGGTTTCCGCACACACACTGTGTTGGTGGAGAAGAGCCAGAGGAGGCTAGTGGCCAGAGCCCTCCCTACTCTCTGTTACTGAGGCAGGTGTCAGCAGAAAGCAGAGGAATCAGCCACATGCATGGACCCCCTCATTCATCTGAGAACGGGCCCTGTCACCACCCCTCCTCAATACTGCACCCAACCCCAGCCTCCGTGGCCTCCACACCATTCACAGAGCTGCCTCAATTCAGGCTGTCCTGCACACACTGCTGGAAACTGCGGTCCCACAACCCCACTCATCCTCCAACAATCCTGACCACATTCACGCGGGCACCAGCAGCCTTGCCGCCCAGCCCCTGCCGGACACAGCCCTGGTCTTAGACCCCCATGCGGTGTCCTTGACCCAGGAGCGCCTGTCTTCCAGCCGGATGGTGATCCCCAGGAGCAGGACCCCCTCACAGCCTGGGCCCCTGACCCCCAGCCTGCATTCCAGAGCCCAGCGTGGCCACTTCCTGGGTCCCACTCCGAGCACAGGCGGGCTCCAGGGTCCTGGCCACATCCAACACAACAGGGTCGGCATCGTGCCTTCCGGGCTTGTAGGCAAGGTGGTCCTAGACACGTGCGTTTGGGGTGGGGCCACAGCAGACTCAGCGGTGTGGGGCTCACACTCCACAAAACGTGCCCGGGGTGAACGCCAGGGGGCGCGCCTGGGATGATGGGGAAGCGAGACGCAGGAAACACCCCAGGCAAGGTGTCCTCCCTGGGGGAGCCGCCAGGCAAGACCTGGGCAGCACCTGCCACAGGGACACCAGCACGTTAAACCCTCCCTCAGCTGCCGTGGAGAGCAGAGACATGCACGCACGCTCAGAACAGGTGAGCCCAAGAAGCAAGCGCTGAGCCGATATTCAGATCTGCTTGGGGTCAGGAAGCAGACGGAGATTCCCAGTGCAAGCACGAGCTCGGGAGCTGGAGGAGGACCCCGAGAATTTTCGCCTTGAGCCTCGAGGCCCTGCTCCATTGCAATGCGGCCCGTCCCCTGCAAGGTCACAGAGCCAGGAGAGCAGGGAACCCAGGGCAGGGACTGTGTTGGGCTCAGAGTCAGGACAGAGAAGGGGGGACAGGACCAAGAGGTGGGGATGTCCCCGGAGCCTCACCACCTCCTTAACAAGGACTGAGAATGTCGTGGAGGGTGTGATGAGTGTAACGGCGTTGGGTTGCCTCTGAAGCCTGTATTTAACGCGTTCAGGTGCGGATCAGCCACTGTGACCTTCCTTCTGCTGCTGTCTTTACAGAGTGTGAGACGAACCCTGTTTGTTGCTGAAAGTGCCTCTGTGGTCGAGGAGAAGCCCTGGAGTGCTGTTTCCAGCGTGGGAAGTATGACATCCATCCCCTGGCACACTGTGCTTTGTTATACTGAGCTTTCTGTAAAATCACTATTGAAAATGCATCATCAATACTCAGCTTCACCAATAATCAATGCCATGCAAATTGAAACAAAAATTAAAGCACTTTTTAAATGGCAAGGTTGAAAGACAGTGATTTCCTCCTCCTTTTAGAAACTAACCAGAAATCCTAAAAGAAAATAAGAAACAGAAACGTATCAACAGTCCTGAACCTCAGTGTATGAGGAAGGGCTGCCTCATGCGGTAAAAGCTGCATGAAAGGGATGCCCAGGCGGTTCCAGTGGTTAGGACTCAGCGCTTTCACTACCAAAGGCCCAGGTTCGATCCCTGCTCGGGGAACTAAGTTCCTGCAAGTGGCGCAACATGGCCAAAAATAATAATAACAATAAAAAGAAAGTCCTACAGACACGTGGAGAGGGGCCAAGAAAGGCTGTCTGTGAGGGCAGATTCGGTGGTGGGGGTACTCAGAACCACCGTGGAAACTCTCCACTCAGTTCTCCACAGAACACGGACCTGTGACAGCGGCATCCGTGGGCCGAGTGCACAGGTTTCTAGAAGCAGGAAAGGCCTGAGCCAGGGATTCCCCTGAGGTGCCCCGTGTGCAAGAAGCCACCATTGGAAGGACTGCCGCGAAGCTGAAGCTCCAGTACTCTGGCCCCCTGATGCAAAGAGCCAACTCATTGGAAAAGACCCTGATGCTGGGAAAGATTGAAGGCAGGAGGAGAAGGGACGACAGAGGATGAGATGGCTGGATGGCATCACCGAGTCAATGGACATGGGTTTGAGCAAACTCAGTGAGACAGTGAAGGACAAGGAAGCCTGGTGTGCTGCAGTCTTTGGGGTCACAAAGAGTCAGACACGACTTAGTGACTAAACAACAACAATTTCTTAAAGAGCTGGAGAGAGAAGGGAGGCTGTGCTGTGGGCCAAGTGATAGCCCAGGGGGTCCAGGGAGAAGGAAAACCCAAAGAACACACCCGGGTCCTTGGAGATTTCCTGCCGCTCTCTAGTTCATACCACATATTTCACCATGATCAGGAAAAATGTGAAGTTTCATAGAGAGTCTGTTCTACTCAAATAAGAGCTCAAATCAGAGATTAAAGTATCAAGAGAAAACAAAGGTATGGATGAAAAGTGACAAAGCTCAGGGAACAAGTGGAAGAAAAGCATACAACCACATCTGAAATGTAAACCAGCTGAACGTGGTGCAAAGACAGAGAGGAATATGAGGGCAACACAGTAACAGACATGAGCGACAATTCCAGCAGGCAAAGCGGAAGCCCACGAGGACCGGCAGGATGACGGAGAAAGGCACAGACGTGGAAGACAGAGAGCAACGAAGCAACATACCGAAAATGCATCACGCAAGCGCAGTTCTCACAAGAGAAAAAGGACACGTGTCCACAAGCGGGAAGGTACATGTTGCAGGGAAAAAATTAGCAAAGGGTGCTAGCAAAGTCACTCAGTTTTAAAGACAAAGAAAGAATTATTTCAGCAGCCAGAGGGAAAAATCAAGTCACGTTAAAGGGAATATCATTAGTCTGGCCTCCGACGTTTCCATGACAACAACCAAGGCTGGAATCCAGACACTGAAGGCCTGCAAAGCCTTCAAAAAGAAAATTGGAACCCAAGCGCTTCACAGCCAGCCAGCTCATATCTTTCAAATATGAAGACAAAAGACAGGTGCATTTTGAAAATTCAAAATCTAGAGGTAAATCCTTAAAATGAGCTCATCCTGAAGAAATGAACCAGAAGACAACTTTGTCCAACCACGAGACGAGAGAGTGCAGAAAAAGAACCAGCGGTGAGTGTGATCACACATTTAACTGTAAACAAAACCACCAAAACAAATACGGTGTTTCAGTTCCCAGAGGAAACATGAAGGTTAAATATGAGAGCAGTTTAGGAATATCGTAACTCTCAAAAACTGGAAGAGAAAGGACACCTTATTCCAGAGGTGGTGTAAGAACACACATTTCTTCATCTGTCGTAGCCAGAGGCAAAAATGTATTTAAATCTGACAAATCAATTATTAGATGTATGGAGACATGGGCAAGTATAATGGCAAACTCCAAGGTCTAAAAAGAAAACCAAGAGGAAGTTGAGGTGTGCTTGTTCCAGAGCTTCTCATCCCATGGAAACAGTAAAGGGTTGAGTCGAATTCTAAAGCTCCAACTATCAGATGGCCACTGAACACACTTTCACCAATAAAAATAAACAGCACAAAGGACAGCAAGAGCATAGAGTGGAAAACATCCTTAAGGCGCAGTCAAAAGGGGAAAGCATAAGAGAGGGAACCTCCGACATGCCAGCTCTTCGCCAGAGGATTAAACTTAGCTCGGAGGCGAGCCCATCTTCAGGTGGCATCTGGGGATTATTCCAAGACCCGGTGACTGGAAGTCAGAGACAGGCACACAAGACAAATGCGTAAAAAATGCAGGCGCGACAGGCAACATCAGAAAGGGCTTGTGTGGGGACAAGTTCAGTTCAGTCACTCAGAGTTGTGTCCAACTCTTTGCAACCCCATGGACTGTAGCCTGCCAGGCTCCTCTGTCCATGGAATTCTCCAGGCAAGAATACTGGAGTGGGTGGCCATTCATATGGTCTAAACCTAGAGACACCTAGGGAAGGCCATGGGACCATGGGTGGTGCTGCCTCAACCCCATCAAGGGCAGTACAAACCAGAAAAGAAAGGGAATTCAATAGCATGAAAATTACTTGAATCATCAGGTCATGAAATATATAAACTAAATCAAAAGACAACTATAAACTGGAGAAAGGGTTTGCAAATTATGTCATAAACAACATCTATTTCTTTTCAAAAGTAAAGTTCTTTGGATCCATAAGGAGACCAAAGGAAAACAGAAAAATAATTCAAACGTGAACACAGTTTACAGAAAAGGAAATACAGATGGTGCATGCATGCTAGGTCACTTCTGTCACATCTGACTCTGTGCGACCTGATGGACTATGGCCCACCAGGCTCCTCTGTCCACGGGATTCTCCAGGCAAGAATATTGGAGTCGGTTGCCATGTCCTTCTCCAGGGAATCTTTCCAACCCAGGGATGGAACCCCCATCTCCTGCATTGGCAGGCTGATTCTTTACCACTACTGCCACCTGGAAAGCCCAATACAAATGATACTAAGAATATAAAAACTATTCAGCCTTTTACACACAAATGCACATACACACACTTCTGAAATTAAAACTGCAGTGAGACAGCATTTTCAGTTTGACACCGTCAAATGTGAACATGTTGACAAGTACTCTGGTTAGGACATGGAGCCACAGGAGCCAACACCAAACCCTGATGTTCTGGGGGAAAGGGACACATTCTAGGTGCTTCAACAAGACACGGTTTCATGCATGCAATTAGAGGCTTATAAAAACTGTCAGGAAGAGTGAGGGTTAGGGAGGGAAGCTTCTGGAGTTCGGGAATCTCAGGAGGGCAGAAACTGCAAGGAATCCCCTGCGGACCTCAGCTGTGCAGGCATGGGGTTTGTAAGAAGCCACACCTGAAAACCTCCGGTAGACTCAGCCCAGCTTTCATCAAAACCCACGTCTCCCACCCTTGCTTCTTCCATTGAGCTTCTGAGCCTCACACCAGTTGTCTTGCTGGCAGATACTAAACAAGATCTCCACTGCCAAAGGACTTGTGGGAAGTATTTGCAGGCTGTGACCCTGCAGTACAAGGGGCAGAGAGAGAAGGAAGGAGGAGGACGAGGAGGCAACCGGTGACCCAGGAGAGTGGGCTAGTTGGTTCCGTCTCTCTAGCAGCAATAACAACCTGATGACATCCATCAAACTTACCCTTTGACCTGGTAAGGACACCACAAGGACTCTAACCTACTGGCATTCCAGCACAAGTGCAAAATGACACCAAGATCGAAATTGCACTGTCTGTAGTATCAAAAGATTGGAAATTCCGTGGAAGCCCATTAGTTCATGACTGGTAAAATCAGTTAGGAGGCATTCACATAACGATACCAGGTATCCATCAGAAGTGGTGAGGCAGCTCTCCTTGACACACGGTTCCATCTCCAAGACACGTTGTTGAGGGAATGAAGTAAACCGAGTGGATGCAATGAGCTGCCGTTAGCGCTGGAAGCTTAGAGGCGTGGAAACTAGAATACCTATGTACACACAAGCTTGTCTGTGCACTGACTTAATTATCCAAGACTCACAAGAAACAGCGAGTGTAGTTATCTGGACAGAAGAAGGGCATGGGCTGGTCAGCAGGGTCAGCCGTCTCTGCATGTCCTGTCTGCTTCCCCACGTACTGCCTCAGCACACATGAAGATACTGTTTGTGTCGGTCAAGGTCCAGTCCCAGAAGTGGAGCCAGTCAGTATAGAGGTGGACCTGGACGTGGACACAGTGATGGAGGAGGAGATGGAGGGGGAGGGGGAGATGGATATGGAGATGGAGGGGGAGATGGACATGGACACGGTGATGGACATGGAGGTAAGTTTGTTACAGGCATTTGACCTCACACAAGGGTGGGCACTGATTAAGGCGTCTCTCCAGGGAGCCGACCACCCAAAGGGCAGGCAGCACGGAGGAAGGACGGAGCCCACGTCCTCTGTTGCCTCTGACCTTGGCGCCGTGCCTGTCCTCAGGATCTGCCGTTCATCACAGACTTGAACACGCTTGCTCGGGCCAGGAGCCGGAGGAGCTGGAGGAACCAGGAGCCGTCCCTGTGCTCCGGAGTCAGGGCAGCAGATAGGGCCACACGCATGAGCCCATGTTTGTCCCGCGGCGCACGTGAGACTCCTTCATCCCTCCAATACCACACTGCCCTGCCCGGGACCCCCGGGAGGGGATTCTGGGAGGTGTAGTTCACCCAGCCAAGCTGACACGTCACAAAACCACCACACTTGCAAAAAGAATAGCGCGGTCGTATTTCATGTCCACTTTTAAAAACACTGAGAAATGAGTCCTAATCCTGGCAAGGGTTCAGTAAAATCAGTGCCGTCATATGTCCTTGGTGTCAGTCTAAATTGGTCTGGACTCAGGAACAGCCATTTGCACAGATAGGTCGAGAAGCGGTGGCGCCCTCACTTCACTTCTGGGAACTGGACGAAAGATAATCACCCTGCAAAACCAGGGGAAGGGGGAGAAGGAAGTCCCCATTGCTCCGCAGGGGCATGACCTCTAACAAGGAGAAGCAAACTAGACACCGAACACTTAGCTGGCGCGCACCGTCGCCCTGCTCCCAGCCGTGACGCGTGTTTCCGTGCTGCAGGCTCTAGCCGGGTGAGAGACGCCCCGCCATGCAGGGAGACAAAGCTGGGTGCCGGCAGGCCAGCGCCCTTGGAGCGACTGCAGAGTGAAATGAGCTTCTCGAGACCCAGGCCCGCAGGCAGCTCCGCGGAGATGCCCTGCACCATGGCCCGTGGCCCCGACGACCCTGCGGTCAGCAGCCCTTTTCCAGGAGGGGGTGCCCGTGGCTGCCAGGTGTCCACATGAAAGTCTGCACACGTGTCATCGACGGCACTTACAGCAGCCCCGACAAGGCAGGCCTCCTCAGCCCCATGTCAGCTCTGAGCAAATGAAGGTTCGGGATGTTTAAGCTCAAGATTCACCACTCAGAGCAGCCGACCAGCCTGGACACACTGGCCCCTCTCCGAAGCAGACCACGCGCCCTCTGTCCTCCTGGGGACCTCAGCAGGCTGCATGAGCGCCTTCCGACGGCTCTTCTCAGGCGAATATGATCTTCACCGTATGCAGAGGAGGGCTTTGGCAGGGGTTCCTATCCCCTGCCCGTGTCCATTCATGTTCCATGGACAGGATTTCCAGCTGATCGAAGAGCCTCCCTTCTGGGTGCTGGTCCTGGCAGGCTGGACATGCTTCCAGCTCAGCTTCTAAATGTCTCGACAGGTTTTGGAACAGAGCCGACTGCAGGAGAGAAGCTTCCCAGGGGAGCCTGTGGGAAGATGGTGCTCAGGAATGAAGGGGCTTGAGTGGCGGGCGTAATAACTTGGCCCTTTTCCGTTCCCACGTGGAGAGGATGCCCACATCGTGGGGGGCTGGGGGAGTGAAGCCCAGCACCCTCTGCTGTCTTGCAGGAACTGCCCCCCCTCCTTTATTCTCCTACCAAGAAGGACAAGATGCTCATCTGACTGCTCAGCCTGGGTGGTCCCAGACAGGGCCTCTGGTGGATCTTCTCCAAAAGCAGCCCCGCTGACACCCCCCAAATCTGTGCTCCTCTGTGCGTGACCCTCAGCTCCTCTTATCAGGAAGCGCAGTTTTTCTCCACCCGCTGGTCTGAGCCAAATGGTAGAACATGCTGGAAGAAAAGGACAATGCCCCAGTCTGAGCCCAGGCCCCAAGCGGTCACTTGTTCTTCTGGAAACCTGCTGGTGCCCAGGGGCACAGCAGGGGCAGCCTGCCAGGTAAGAGAGACACGTGCCCCGGCCTCTACTGCTCCAGCAGACAGTCTGCTGACCCCCAGGAGCAGGGCCACGCTGCTGACCCGAGGCTGACCACCAATAGGGGAGTGACAAGCCCTGAGAGGCCCAAAGAACCGGCCAGCGGAGCCCTACCCAAGCAGCTGACCCCCTGCATCTTGGGCTGAACATCTGGTTTGTGTTAGCCTCTAAATTACAGGTGCTTGGGATAGACAGACAGATTCCTGCAGATCCACTAATGGGGGTGGGGGGAGGGATCTTCTCTCCTAATTCTGCCTCTGCCTCCTTGCCCCTCCTCTCCTGGCAGAGGGAGGGGGCTGAGCCCAAGCTGGCCCGAGGCCCAGGCCCCCTGCCTTTCTCTGCCCAGCCCCTCTCCCCACCCTGTGTCACAGGAGCCTTGCCTCAGGCCCAGCCTCAGCCCAGCTGTAGCCTTGGCCATGCTCAACACACCCTCCTCGCAGGCGGGCCATCACCCCCAGGCCGCCTACCATCCAGGGCTTCCCTGGTGGCTCAGCTGGTAAAGAATCCGCCTCCAATGCGGGAGGCCTGGGTTTGATCCCTGTGTTGGGAAGATCCCCTGGAGAAGGGAACAGTTACCCATTTCAGTATACTGGCCTGGAGGATTCCATGGGGACTGTATAGTCCATGGGGTCTAGTCCGTGAGGTCGCAAAGAGTCAAACAGGACTGTGGGACTTTTTCACCTACCATCCAACAAGGAATCCTGAGGAGGGAGGGGACCCAGGGACCCCTCTCAAGTCTCAGAGCTAAGCTCCAAACCCCAATCTGGACTTCTGTGGAAGGTGACCCTAGACACTCGCATTTGGGGCGGGGGTCACGGAAACCAAGCTTCAGGCCACACAGTCACCTCTTTGAAAGGGAGCCCTCCGGCACTGCTGGCGAGGCTATAAACTGGTGCAGCCCTACGGGGAACAGTGTGAAGGCTCCTTAAACACTTGGAAACAGAAATGGAGCTGCCGTGCGACCCAGCAAGCCCCGTCCTGGGCGTGGAGCTGGTGTGTGCTGTGCGCTCAGTCCTGCGCGACTCCTTGCGACCCCGTGGGCGGCAGCCCGCCTGGCTCCTCTGCCCATGGGCCTCTCCAGGCAAGAACACTAGAGTGGGTTGCCATGCCCTCCTCCAGGGGATCTTCCCGACCCAGGGAGTGAACCCACGTCCCCTGCATTGGCAGGTACACCACTGTACCACCAGGGAAGCCCCATATATCTGGAGAAAACTATCATTTGAAAAGATAACACGGCCCTGCCTTCTTCCCTGGAGAGCCTCACAGAGGGCCTGGCAAATCAACCCTACTCACCAAAGTCTCATGAGACTGCCCGAAGCCGGAAGACTGTCATCCCTATATCACACTCAGGGAATCTGAGCTTGAGGGTCACAGCTCAGCGGTGCCCAGTTCAAAGCCAAGTCCAGCCTCCTAGCCCTCCAGCCACAGCTGCCCACACACCAAAGCCCCGACCACTTCCCCAGCCCCAGCTCCCACCCAAGACTTTTTTCCCGATTTCTTTGCCCACCATGCAACCCATCCAGCTCACACACAGGTCTCCCCAGACGTCACTGCCTCCCGGGACTCTAGCCCCCCCGCCCAGCCTTGCCTCTTGCCAGGGCTCCTGGCCAGGACTCTGTCCTGCCAGCCCCTCCTTGCCGGGCAGCCCATGCCCACGTGTGGCTGCACTGCCCTAGCTGCACACGCGCAGTCCTGGGCTGGTACCTGCGGGGCCCATGGAGACAGGATGCAGGGATCACGGTGCTGGTCTGACTGCCGCTGATGCTGGAGAGTTTCCACGCACCAAACCATGTTATTCCTCAGATACAGGGAGGGTGTAAAGCAGATTTACTTTGGCATGAAGTTCGTGTTTTCAACTCTTACCTTGAAAAAGTTTTCCTTCACAGACAGAATATGGGATTAGTTGAAAAAGTTGATAGTATCGTCCTTCTGGGATTTCTCCTTGAGGCCAATCAATAAATCGTTTCTGATGGCTTTAACATAGATTAACCAACTAAATAAATCAAGCCAGGGTTTATTTAGCTTCTTGGAAGGGAGAGATTTTCAACACTGAACTTTAGGAAAGTTAAAAGAGGTCTGCAAGCCGTGATGGCCTGGGGTCTTTACAAATGGCTGGATGAGGTATGGGTGGACAGTAAAGCATCTGCTTGCAATGTGGGAGACCCGGGTTCGATCCCTGGATCTTATGGGGTGCATGGGTGGGGAGCTGTCACTTCAGCTGCTACCATCCTTACACATCCAGCCCCTGCCTACCACACGAGTCAGAATCGGGGTGTCCAGGAGTTGGGGTGTCAGCCACCAGCACTATCGTGGACAGCCATTCTTCTGAGTTTATTCCTGCAGAGGTGCCCAGAGCACTGATGTCTGGGGAGAAGGAGAAGCCACAGGCAGGAGGGGAAAGAACAGGAGTAGCGTGGACAGAAGAAAATCAAGGTGGACAAGCCAGAGCAGGAAGGCAGGGGGCCCTGCCGGACAAGCCTCGTCTGACGACGGCCGCTCCTGGGCGGACAGGGCGGGAGCGAGCTGGGACTGAGCCAGCACCCTAGACTCCTGCCCGACGGAAGCTGTTCTAACATCCAGGACGTGACGTCTCTTCCTCGAAATTCAAAGCCCCCGGAGGATCCAACTGGCCCAGCTCAAGTCAGATGACCATCCCCAGACCACCCTGCCGTGTCCACCAGGGGGCAACGTGAAATCATGGCCGCCAGGAACCACGACCATCCGCAACCAAAGGACCTCTAAAGGGGGGCTGGACACCTCCTGTAGGGTTCTACCACCAAGCAGGAAGTCTTCCAGCTTCTAGAAGCCTTAGGGAGGCATGAAGTGACTCGAACAAAGGAGCGTGGAGGGGGTGAGGGTGGGGACTCAGGCGCCTGGGGCGGGGGGGGGGCGGGGCTGGATGCTCAAGGGAGGGGCTCAGACCGCGGGGTCATGGACCAGGGTTCACACCCAGCCCTGCCGTTGTAGCTGTGACAATATCTCCAAACGTCAAGGGCTTCATCTAGGAAGCGAAAGGATGGGGTCATTTCCGAGGCAGGGCTGGGGCGTGTCCCCCTAAAGACGCTGGCGTTTTCTCACCCCCAGCACTCTGTTCAGAAACGGAGCCATTGCTGATGCGATTAGTTAAGAAGAGGCCACCAGCATTAGCGGGGGTCCTAAATCCAATGTGACTGGTGCCTTCCCGAGAAGAGAGGCACGCAGAGAGAAGCCGAGTGAAGACTGGAGACGCGCAGCTGCCAGCCAAGGGCGGCCGATGGTGCAGACACCCAGGGAAAGGCGTGGGACAGTCTCCCTGGGGTCCCTCAGAGGGCACCAGCCTCCCAACACCCTGATCTGAGGCATCAAGTCTCCACAACAACGAGAGAAGCTATGTCTGTTCCATGAAACCCCTCGGTTGTCACAGGAGCCCCAGAGAACTCACACACTTCCCCTGCGTTTGCCCACCGGGCACAGAATGGCACTTCCTGCTCCAGCATCACCTCTGTTTTCCAGATGGGAGGCAAGGTTCCCACCAGCAACTTCTCACGTCTTACCGGAGAGAACCTGGGTCATCCAGCCTGAGTCCCAAGGGAGGATAGAAAACAGAATCATTGATGTTTTCAGCTGGACACATCTCCACACCCAATGGGTTCAAGTATTCTGTTGGTAAGAAAGCAGGGTAAAATGGACCCTTTGAAGGCAACTAGCAGTGACATCAGGGAGGGTGGATCGTGTCCCCAGACACACATAGGCTTCCCTGGAGGCTCAGTGGTAAAGAGTCAGCCTGCCAATGCAGAAAATGCAGGTTCAATCCCCGGATCAGGAAGATCCCCCGGAGAAGGAAATGGCACCCCACTCCAATATTCTTGCCTGGGAAATCCCATGGAGAGAGGAGCCTGGTGGGCTACAGTCCACAGGATCACAAAAGAGTAGCAATTAAACAACAAATATATATACATCCATACGTATACACACGTACATAAATAGATACATACGTATTCTATATAATGTGGTTCTTATCAGTCATCTAATGTTTATTGAGCACCACACGCTCCTCTAAGGGCTTTACCTGTACAACTCGTTTAATCCTCACAATACATGTATGAGAGGTGACCTCTCGCCCCATTTTACAGATGAGGTAACTGAGGCAAAAAGCAGTTAAGAAACTTGCCCACGGTCACACAGCCAGAAAGTGAAGGAGCTGGAATTTGAACCCAGTCTCTGTCATCTCTCTGCAGTGCTTATCCAGCTCTGCTAACATCATAACTGCTCAGAAAAGCGTTTATTTGATTAACTGGATTGAATTTGTTGTTGTTCAATCTTTAAGCTGTGTCCAGTTCTTTGCAACCCCATGGACTGCAGCATGCCAGGCTCCTCTTTCCATCACTATCTCCTGGAGTTTACTCGGATTCATGTTCATTGAGTCAGTGATGCCATCCAACCATCTCATCCTCTGTGGCTTGCTTCTCCTTTTGCCTCCAGTCTTTGACAGCATTAGGGTCTTTTCCAATGAGTCAGCTCTTTGCATCAGGTGGCCAAAGTATTGGAGCTTCAGCTTCAGCATCAGTCCTTCCGATGACTATTCAGGGTTAATTTTCCTTACTATTGACTGGTTTGATCTCCTTGCTGTCCAAGGGACTCTCAAGCGCCTTCTCCAGCATCACAATTCAAAAGCATCGATTCTTTGGCACTCGGCCTTCTTTATGGTCCAGCTCTCACATCTGTACACAATTATTGAAAAAACTATAGCTTTGACTATATGGACCTTTGTCGGCAAAGTGATTTCTCTGCTTTTTTAATACACTGTCTATGTTTGTCACAGCTTTCCTTCCAAGGAGCGAGCATCTTTTAATTTCATGGCTGCAGTCACTGTCTGCAGTGACTTTGGAGCCCAAGAAAAATAAAACTCGTCACTCCTTCTATGTTTTGCCCTTCTATTCACCATGAAGTGATGGGACTGGACGCCACGATCTTAGTTTTTTGAACTGGATTGAGCAGGAAGAAAAATAAATTCAAAACCCTCATTTAGTCTCTAGTTCAAACCACACAAAACCGCATGAATGTGCTTTAACCCTCAGAAGCAGTGATGGGGCAGTCAGGGCCCCTGCCCATGGGAAAGCCCCGAGGCCAGCACTCGCCACACAGGCTGTGCCCTTGGTGACACGGGAAGAACTCCAGTTTCTGAAAATTACAGAAGGCAATCCTTAGGTCAGCATCAGAAGCATCTAAGAAGCTCTTCTCAGCCGTGAACCAGAGGCAAATACTCACCCAGACTGAGTATTTTCTCATCTGCTGTGTCAGTCACAGCATCTCTGCCCAAAGCCACTTGAATTTGGGTGGACAATTTGCATTTTCAAGCACCCCGCCCGCCTGCCCACCCAGCATCGCTACAAACCTACAAATCCCATCTTCCGAATCACCTTAGCCTCATTCCAGTTTCCCATGTGGATGTCACAGGCTGCACACTTCATCAGAGGAGTATTATCATAACCTTTATTACTGTATTATTACCATTATTAAATGAAATCTTGCCTCCAGTTGAGTTTCTGCCCGCTCCCCTATGGCAATGAAACCAAAGCACCGTGAACTTTGTCCTGATTTCAGAGAAAACAGCCCAGCTTTTCTACCAGCAACAGCACCGGTGTGGCCCAGTCCTGCCCTGGGCGGCCCATTCGTTCTCGGATCACAGCGGGGCCTCCGCTCCCTGGCTCACAGCCTCATCCTGAACCTCCTTGCCTCAGTCTCGCTGGCTCCCGATCCTGCCCATAGCTCCTGGCTCCTGGCCTGCTCCTCGCTTCTGCGAGTTCGTCTTGTGCCTGGACCCTCTCCAGACTCCCGATCACCTTTCATTTCTTTATCCAGAGAGCAGTTCCGGAACACAGCTATGAAGCACACACTATCACAGGCACCAGAGGGAGCATGAAGGACAAAGACCCAGCCTCCTAGAAGCAAACATTCCGGTGTGTGAGCCAAGCAACACACAGGGCGCAAATCGATGAAATTTAATTCTGGCGGGTATGTGTGCATGCATGCAAAGCAGCTTCCGTCATGTCCGACTCTTCGTGACCCTACGGACCACAGACTGCTGGTCTCCTCTGTCCAGGGGACTCTCCAGGCAAGAGTACTGGAGTGGGTGCCATTTCCTCCTCCAGGATCTTCCCCACCCAGGGATGGAACCCACGGCTCTTATGTCTCCAGCATTGGCAGGTGGCTTCTTTACCACTAGCGCCACCTGGGAAGCCCACCTGGTGGATCTAGGGCTGATAAAATAAACAAAGCAGCGTGTGTGCTCAGTCATGCCCAGCTCTTTGCAACCCCATGGACTATATCCCGCCAGACTCTTCTGTCCATGGGACTCTCCAGGCGAGAATACTGGAGTGGGGTGCTATTTCCTCCTCCAGGGGTGGCATCCACTACCCAGAGCAGACCGTGGAAATGGCAGGGAGAATAGCAGTGGCTGAAAGGCAATGACACGGCTGCCGCTCACGCTCTTGCGTCTCTCTCTCGGGAGGAAACCAGCGGCCACGCGGGAAGGTGCAGGAGCGTGCCCGGGGAGGTCCCTGCTGCAACCGATCTCACATCTCCAGCCAGACGAGGGCACCAGCTTGGAAGAGGCCCTCCACTCCAGCGGAGCCCTGGCTGGTGTCTTCAAGCAAGTTGACAAATGGTCTTGAGATGGAGCAAGGCCATTCCCTAGTTCCTGACCCATAGAAACTGTGAGAGGTTATAAATGCTTACTGTACTTCCCTGGTGGCTAAGATGATAAAGAACCTGCCTGCAATGCAGGAGACCTGGCTTCTACCCCTGGAGAAGAGAATGGCAACCCACTCCAGCATTCTGGCCTGGAGAATCCCATGGATAGAGGAGCCTGGCGGGCTACGGTCCATGGGGTCCCGAAGAGTCAGACACAACTGAGCGAGTGCCGCTTATGCAGCAACGGGTAACACGTGGAGGTGCTCTTCTGGTTCGGTGACGAGGAAAGTTCTCTCTAAGAGCTTCCCTGTGAGCAGAGATGTGCGTGAAGTGAGAGAGGACATGGAAAGTTGTGGGGAAGAGCATTCCAGAAAGAGGGGACCAAACGTGCACAGGCTCTGAGGTGATCTTAATCACCTGAGGCCTTTTTAATGAATAGCAAGGAAGCCATGTGACTACAGTGAGTGACAGAAAAAGAGAGAAGATTGAAAATAAGAAGCGGAACAGGTGTAACAGAACACTTATCACAGAGTAAAAATGGGAACCATTTTAAAATATCAGTAACCACCTCAATTGCCAATATCCTGGGACTTCCCTTTCTATCCAGTGCTTCCAATGCAGAGGACAGGGGTTGAGTCCCTGGTCAGGGAACTAGGATCCCACATGCTTTATGGCCAAAACCATAAAATTTGGTATAAAGCATTTTTAAATACAAATGGATGGCTGTGAACTGAATTGTGAGCCCCTTCCATGCTCACGTGTTGAAACCCTAAATGCCAACATGACAATATTTGGAGGCAGAACTTTCAGGAAGTAATTAAAGTTGAATGAGTGTGTAGGGATGGGGCCCTAATCCCATGAGACTGGTGGCTTTTTAGGAAAAGGTAGAGACCTCTCTGTCCCCACACGACAGACCAGAGAGGGTCCGTCTGAGGGCACGGTGACAAGGCAGCCAACTCGATGTAGAAGTAGTGTCCCCCAGGGAAGTACGTTTGTTGGAACCTTGACCTTGGGCTTCCAGCCTCCAGAATTATGAGAAAATTGATTCCTCTTGTTTAAACCTCCCAGTCTGCGGTGTTTGATTAGGGTGGCCCGAGCTGACTAAGACATGGACGCAACCCTTCAATTAAAAGTCAGAGGTTGTCAGGCAGGATTTTTAAAAATCTATATGGTGTTTCTGTGAATCACACCTAAGCATGAGAAAACAGAAGGGTTTAAAGGAAAGAATCACGGTGCGGGTATGCCCAGTCATGCCCGACTCTTTGTGATCCCATGGACTGGAGCCCATCAGCCTCCTCTGCCCACAAAATTCTCCAGGCAAGAGTACTGGTGTGGGTTGCCATTTCCTCCTCCAAGGGATCTTCCCCACCCGAGGATCAAATCCATGGTTCCGGCATCTTCTGCACTGGCAAGTGGATTCTGTACCACGCGCACCACCTGGGAAACCCAAAGGAAAGAATGGGGGACGATATACCTGCAAACTCTCATGAAAGGACGCTGCTGATGAGTATCAATATTGGATCAATAAATTTGAGGGTAAAAGATCACCAGAGACATACACTGGCTGTTTATATTGATAAATGTTTTAATTCACCAGGAATATATAATGATTCCTAAGTCTGCACTTAAAAAAAGTGACCTCAAAATGTGTAAAGCCAAATCTGACAAGTGTACCAAAAAAAAATAGGCAAATCCCTAATCATTCATGATTGATACCTCAGAGTGGGCTGGGGGGGGGAGGGTCTGGCAAGGACAGAAAAGACGGAAGCACGTGATCAACAAAGCGACGCAGTAGAAAGTAAGTGTGTGTGAGGAGCGCCGCAGAGCCAGCAGCTAGTTCTTTCAAGAAACAAACACAGCCAATCGATGGTGAATCTACTGAAGGAGAAGGGACAGACAGGGAGGAGAGAGCGGGAACCCCGAAACAGTGTTAGGAATACCAGGGTGATGGCTACAGAACCTGCAGATAGAATCTGCCTTTGCAACAAGGATTTTTCACAATTTAGATGAAATTTCTCGGAAAATACAAGGTACCAAACCTGCCAGAAGGAAAAAGAAAACAAAAACTGTGCTAGAAATAATAAAAAATACTGAGTGAGCAATACAAGAACTTTCCCCACAAAGGAAACTCTAGGCAAAGACTTCCTCAGTGCACAGTTCTACCAAACACTGGACAAAGAAAGAATTCCAAGCGTACACAAATTAAAAGTAAAAGGGGATGGAAGAGAGTAAAAGGAACATTTCCCAATTCACTTTACAGAACTAGCCTGCCTCTGCTCTTAAACCTGACAAGGATAGTATCAGTTCAGTTCAGTCGCTCAGTCGTGTCCGACTCTTTGCGACCCCATGAATCGCAGCACGCCAGGCCTCCCTGTCCATCACCAACTCCCGGAGTTCACTCAGACTCACGTCCTTCGAGTCCGTGATGCCATCCAGCCATCTCATCCTCCGTCGTCCCCTTCTCCTCCTGCCCCCAATCCCTCCCAGCATCACAGTCTTTTCCAATGAGTCAACTCTTCACATGAGGTGGCCAAAGTACTGGAGCTTCAGCTTTAGCATCATTCCTTCCAAAGAAATCCCAGGGCTGATCTCCTTCACAATGGACTGGTTGGATCTCCTTGCAGTCCAAGGGACTCTCAAGAGTCTTCTCCAACACCACAGTTCAAAAGCATCAATTCTTCGGCACTCAGCCTTCTTCACAGTCCAACTCTCACATCCATACCTGACCACTGGAAAAGCCATAGCCTTGACTAGACGGACCTTAGTCAGAAAAGTAATGTCTCTGTTTTGAATATGCTATCTAGGTTGGTCATAACTTTTCTTCCAAGGAGTAAGCATCTTTTAATTTCATGGCTGCAGTCACCATCTGCAGTGTTTCTGGAGCCCAGAAAAATAAAGTCTGACACTGTTTCCACTGTTTCCCCATCTATTTCCCATGCCGTGATGGGACCGGATGCCATGATCTTCGTTTTCTGAATGGAGGAGAAGAAAAAGAAAGACTAACCTCAATTATGAACATAGATGTACAAATTCCAAGTGAAATACTAGCACACTGCGTTAACAATTACCTAAGAAGGAGGACAACTACTTAATGACCAAATCTGTTTATTCTCAGAGTACACATTTGTTCTTAACACTAGAAAATTGATCGATATAATTTGCCACACTGACCGTTAAAGGCAAAAAAGCATGATCATCTCAAAACAAAGAAACTATGATTTGAAATTTCAATGTTCATTCATGATGTTTTTAAGCAACTAAATCAATTTTAAAATGGAATAAAATGTCATTAATCTGAGAAGGTGTGTCTTCAACAAAACCTGCACCAATAATTCTTCTCTCTTTCAACTGGAGTATAGTGGCTTTACAATGTACAATTTCTGCTATACAGCAAAGTGATCCAGTCATACATATATACTTTTTTTTTATACTTTTCTGTTACGGCTTGCCATAGGATATTACATGTCATTCTCTGCTATAGAGTAGAACCTTGTGGTTGATCCATCCTGTATATAACAGCTTATATCTGCTAGTCCCAAACTCCCAATCCTTCCCTCCCCCAACCCCACCCCAGGTGGCAGCTGCAAATCTGTCTGTGCAGGAGTCTGATTATGTCTCATAAATAAGCTCATTCGTATCATATCTTAGATCCCACATGTGAGTGATAGTACCTGCTGTTTGCCTTTCTCTCACTCACTTCACTTGTATGACAATCTCCAGGTCCATGAACCTGCTGCGAATGGCATGCTTACACTCTTCCTTACAGTTAAGCAGTATTCCGCCGAGGCTCCCCTGGCGGCTTAGCGGTAAAGAACCTGCCTGCTGTGCAGGAGACCCAGGTCCAACCCATGGGTCAGGGAGATCCCCTGGAGAAGGGAATGGCAACCCCACTGCAGGATTGTTGCCTGGAGAGTCCCATGGACAGCAGGGCCTGGCAGGCTGCAGTCCAGAGCATCGTCCAGAGCGGCAGCACCAGTACCCCACCACGCGTGTGCACCGCGTCTTCTCTGTCCATCCACCCGCGAGGGGCCTGTAGGCTGCTTCCACGGCTTGGCTGGTGCTGCTATGGACATAGGGAGGCATGTGTGTTTATGAATTATAGTTTTGTCCAGGTATATGTCTAGGAGTGGTCATTAATGGTGACCTATCTAAATCTTGGCTTAGAAACCAGGAAGGGTCGAGAACGCCCTTATCACAGCTTCCATCCAGTCTCTTAGAGAAAGACTAGGTGCTCCATTAAGTCAAGGAAAAGAAATAATACATGTGAGAACTGGCAAAAAAAAAACTAAAAACAAACTGGACTTTACTATTTGCAGATGCTATGATATAAAGGCAGTGCAAAGGGATTTGCACCATGTATTTCGAGCTAACACTGTCTAACACAGCAGGATATGTAAGTCGATATTAAACATCAATTTTCTTCTGCATACCAGAAAACAATTTTTTGCAGATAACAGACATATGCTTTTCCATTTCTGGTCATAGTGGAGAAGCCTGTTTCAAACTAATCCTCTTGCTGATAACAATGATAAACTCTGGGAAAGATGTAAAATGCAACTTTTTGAAGTCACAGGCGAGCAAACAAAATTCTACAGGAACTGGTTGGAGATCTCACACATAGAAGCTGAGCACTCTAAAGAAGTTATGGCAAACCAAAATAACAGAAAAAGAGTATATAAGCTGCAAAATTATTAGAAGGAAGGGAATTATAAAGTTGACAGAAAAAATAAAGTGGAAAAATGATAGAGAAGATCGATAAAACCAAAATTTGGTTCTTAGAAAAATTGACTAATTTGATAAACATCTAGTACATCTGATGAAACTGTGCAATAAAATACACAAGTTTGTCTTCAGAAATGAAAGATATGACAGTTACAGACCTCACAATCACTCAAATGGCAAGATGAAAACATTCCAAAGAAAAGTTATGTGATGTCAGTAAATTCAACCACTTCTATGAAACAGACAAATTCCTTGAAAGACTCAAATTATAAAAACTGACTCAAAAAGAAATGGAAAATCTGAATAGTCCTCTAACTGTAGAAAAAATAGATTCACAAAAACCTATCTACCAAAATAACTCCAGGCTCAGATGACTTCACTGATGAACTGTACAATACAGTTAGAAAAAAAGTGAAACAATCTACACAATTACTTTAGAGGAAAAGGAGGAAGATGGAATACTTCACAATATTTCATAAAGCCAGCATCACCGATTACTAAAGACTGAGATGGTGATTACAGCCATGAAATTAAAAGACGCTTACTCCTTGGAAGAAAAGTTATGACCAACCTAGACAGAATATTCAAAAGCAGAGACATTACTTTGCCGACCAAGGTCCATTTCAGTTCAGTTCAGGCACTCAATCGTGTCCGACTGTTTGCAACCCCATGAATCACAGCACGCCAAGCCTCCCTGTCCATCACCAACTCCTGGAGTTCACTAAGAGTCACGTCCACCGAGTCGGTGATGCCATCCAGCCATCTCATCCTCTGTCGTCCCCTTCTCCTCTTGCCCCCAATCCCTCCCAGCATCAGGGTCTTTTCCAATGCGTCAGTCGCTCAGTCATGTCCAACTCTTTGTGACCCCATGGACTGCAGCACACCAGCCTTCCCTGTCCATCACCAACTCCCGGAGCTTGCTCAAACTCATGTCCATCCAGTCGGTGATGCCATCCAACCATCTCATCCTCTGGTCGTCCACTTCTCCTCCTGCCTTCAATCTTTCCCAGCTCTTAACAAATCAAATTCACCCAAATATAAAAGTTGCATATTCCAGAAATGCAAGTTTGTTTTGGCATTCAAAAAAAAAAAAATCAAGGCAATTCACCATACTAACAGAATCTAGGAGACGAATGATATGCTGTCTTCAACAAATACAGGAAAAGCATATAAAACAATTTAACGTCCACTTGTGTCAACAATTCTCCACAAACTAGAAATAGAAAAGAACTTCCTCAAAATATAAAAAAAAAGCACCTAGCAAAAGCCTACAGCTAACATAACACTTAATAATGAAAAATCAAACTCTTTGCCTGTAAGACTGAGAACAGTGTAAGAGTGTCTGTTTTCATCGCTTTTGCTCAATGTGACTGGAGGTCTAGCTAGCGCCATGAGGCAAGAATTAGGAATGAAAGACATCCATATTGAAAAGAAAGAGCAACACGCTTGTATTCGTAAAAAGGCCTGTACCTGATATCATCAACTGAAATGAATCAGAGGATTACATATAAGTGAGAAAACGATAAAAGTTCTAGACAAAGATCTTTGCAACCTTGAGAGCAAAGATTTCTTATCTATGACACAAAAAGCACAAATATCAGATGAGCTGTTGATACACTGGACTTCATAAAATTCAAAACTTCTCCTCTTCAAAAACATCACAGAGAAAACAAGAAGGCAAGTCACAGACTATAAGCTGATATTTGCAACCCAGTATCTTAACAAAGAACTGGCACTCAGAACATAAAAACGACTCCTACAACTCAGTTATAAGAAGACAAGTGAAAATGGAAGATATGAAAACATCCTTCATAAAAGAAGATAAAAGATAGTCAATAAGAACATGAAAGAAATAAAGAGAAGTCACTCAGTCGTATCCAACTCTTTGCGACCCCCTGGACTGTAGCCTGCCAGGCTCCTCCATCCATGGAATTTTCTAGGCAAGAATCCTGGAGTGGGTAGCCATTTCCTTCTCCAGGGGATCTTCCCGACCCAGGCATCGAACCTGGGTTTCCTGCATTGCAGGCAGACACTTTACCGTTTGAACCACCAGGGAAGCCCGTAAGAACATGATCGGACACTTGAATCACTAGCCATCAGAGAAAAGCAAATTAAAGCCACAATCGTGCACCATGATACATCCGGTGCAATGCAAAAACCACCAGATGGGGAGAATTTGGAGTCACGGAGACCCTCCCAATGATGCAGTGCTACCCACTCCAGTGTTCTCGCCTGGAGAGCCCCAGGCACGGGGGAGCCTGGTGGGCTGCCGTCTATGGGGTTGCACAGAGTCGGACACGACTGAAGCAACTTAGCAGCAGCAGCAGCAGCAGCATTAAATGCTTACTACCATCGCTTGAAAATACCTTAAATACCAACCCTATGGGTATTTAACCAGATACCCACCCTAAGACTCAGACATTGTACTCCTAGTACTTACCTAAGATAAACAAAAACACTTTCTAAGGCTTGTACATAAAAGTTCATAACAGCTTTATTCAAGAGAGCCAAATACTGAATACAAGCCAAATAACCAACAGGTGAGCAGGTGAACAAACTGTGATAGAAACATACAATGGATACTACCAAACAAATACCGTGAAACCACCAAACACACACACAGAAATGGATGCATATGCAATGCACAACCCACATGCAGCAACAGTGAGTCTGAAATCATCACCCAGTGAGAAACTCCGGATCCTGAACCATGCCCACTGTAGGATCCCATTCACAGAACATTCTAGAACAAACAAACGTTACCTCTGGTGATGGAAAGGAAACCAGAGACTTGGGGCCAGAGATCGGGGTGGCAACTGACTGCAAAGAGGCGGTAGGGAATTTGATGTGATGGGATATTTTATGTCTTGATGGGGGTGGTCATACCTTCACGCGCACCGTTTGTCGAAAATGCATCAAGCAGTACACTTAAAATGATGGTGATTTATTCATGTACAACGTGACTTTCTAAAGCTGCTTTCAAAACGAACAAAGGACTTGACCAGACACATCACAGAGAAGATGTCTGAGTGGCCAATAAGCCTATGAAAAGATGTTCGAGATGATTTAGTCTCAGGGGAACACAGATTAAAATCACAATGAGTAGTACTTAACGCTCACTTGGGAAGGGTGGAGTTAAAACACCAGACTGCAACAAATGCAAAGACGGGGCCTGGGGACTCTCAGACACGGGCGTGCAAAATGGCGCAACCGCTGTAAAGCTCGTCTGCATCTTCTCTTCGGGTGAACATCGCCCACCCTACAAAGCAGACATTTCACTTCCAGATATTTAACCAAAGAATGAAATGCACATCCACGCCAAGACTTCTACCAAAATGTTTATGGAAGCTTCGTTCCTAATTGCCAAAACCTAAAGACAGCATGAATAACCATCCACAGGTGGCTGACAAATTGATACGCTTCTCCAATGGCGTGCCACTGTGAAACCAAAAGGCATGACTCCAGACACACAGATGCGGGAGGACACGGCAGCCTCCTCCAGTGTTGGTGCCTGGGAAATCCCACAGACAGGGAGCCTGGCCAGCTAGAGTCTACGCTCCTGAGGAACTGTTGGACACAGCTTAGCGATTCAACGGCAGAAACAAGCCACAGACACACAGAACAGCATGGCTAACTCTTACAAGCGTTGAATGAAAGAAGCCAGACACCAAAGGGTAAATACCGTCTAATTCCGTTTATACAGACTTCTAAATCAGGCAGATCTAATCCACGATGACAGAAATCCAAATAGCAGTTGTCTCAGCAAGAGAGATGGGACAACTTCCCAGAAAGAGGCACCAGGGAACTTTCCTGATGGAGAGCTTGTTACCTGGAGTGTGTGTATATGTCAGAACTCATTGAACTGTACTCTAAATTCCGTGTAATTTATTGTATGCAAATTATACCTCCCTGAGACAAGCTCAGGAAACGAATTTACAACAGCCTCTAAAAATATGAAGAAGGGATAAATCTAACAAAAGCGTCAAGGCCTTTATTCAGGAAATGATCGAACATGATTGAGACATTTAAAAGAAGCTCTTAAAACGGAGAAGATATTGTTTGCCCTGATGGGTGGACGCCAGATTACACACGTTAGTGCTCCCCGCACGTACATTCTCCGTAATACCAAGCAAAATCCCAAAAGCATGTCTGTGGATCTCAGTGTGCTAGTTCTGAAATGGTTATGGAAATTTAAAGGGCAAGAATAGCCAGACCGTCTTGATAAGCAAGAAAAATGCTCGAGAGTCTTTGCTCTGCCAGATGCCAAGTTTTATTATAAAGCTCCTGTAATCAGCTTAGAAGCAGGCCATGGCTATGTGGACGCTTGATTTAGAGCAAATATGATTCTGAAGAGCATTGAAGGAGAGAAATGGTTCTGGTATAACTGGTTACTCATGGGAAAAAAAGGAACTTGACCCCTCAACCTCTCACAGTACCCAAACACGGACTCTGTGCACACTGAGATCTCAGTGTGATAGTCAAAGCACTTAACGAAGCTTTTAAATGATGCTATAAGAAAATAGCCTCATGCCCTTCAGATGGGGAAAGATTTTTGAACGGGATTCAAAACGTAATAACCATCAAGGGAAAATTGGATGAAGTTGGCCGCATAAAAATTAAGCATTTCTATACATCCAAAAACACCAGTAAAAGAGTGAAAAGGCAAAACAGGTGGCAGAAAGTATTTGCAACACGTACAACTGGCAGAAGTCTCGTATCTGAGACATATAAAGAACCCTTGCAAAGCCAGCCGAAAAATGAGCCTGACACATGAACCGGAACATCACAAGAGCTGATCCCCAGCTGCCAGTTAACTAGAAGACAGCGGAGCATTAGCCACGAGGGACGCGCACATCTGAAACCTCAGGGAGAAACGACCACAAACCACCGAGAGGCTGAGCGACTGGCGAAGCTGCGAAGAGACGGGACCCTCCCGAGACGCTGCGCACCCTCAATAGAATCGTCTAAGAAATGTGCAGACGCACGTGCTCTGTGACCGAGAGTTTCACTCCGAGGTACATATACAGCCAGGAGAAAAATGTACACACCCATTTTGGGTATTGTTTAGTAGCTACATCATATCTGACTCTTTTGCAACCGCCGGGACGTAGCCCACCAGGCTCCTCTGTCCGTCAGATTCTTCAGGCAAGAATACTGGAGTGGGTTGCTATTTCCTCCTCCTGGAGATCTTCCCAACCCAGGGATTGAACCCACATCTCTTACATTGGCAGGCGGATTCTTTACTGCTGAGCCACCTGGGAAGCCCTGCACGTTTGTACCAGGACCCAAACATCATTTACTAGCAAGTAGGTGAGAGTGTCTCAGTATCAGCAATGAAAACGAATGCTCGCAGCTACACACAGCCCTGAGGATCAAACATAAACTTTAAAACATAAAGTTGGGTCGAGCCAGCCAAACCCCAAAGCACCTCCTATATAGTTTCATCGGCATAAATTTTTAGAACGTGCAGAATTAAACCATGTTACCTGAAGATACCTACACAACATGTTGGAGGATGGCAAAACAATAGAAGAAGCAAGAAGGTGTTGGTATAAAGGTCAGGATTGCAGTCACCTTCCAGGAGGACAGGGCCTGGGAATGGAAGGGTTGCTCATGGGTGTGGGGGTCCGGTGACTGGCTGGAGGTGGGAACACGGGCAGAAGAGGGGGCTGCTTCAGAGTCAGAGTCAAGGAAGGGTTTCTTTTTGACCCGGGAGCTGGTGCAGCTCATGGTTGCTGGCCGTCCTGGAACAAAGGAGCAAGCGGAAGATGGTGATGCAGGAGGCAGGCAGGAGGGGACCATAGAGATGAGAGTCTGGATACAGGAAGGGCTCTGGGTGGTTCATCCAACAGAAAACAGGTCCAGGATGGGAGGCTGATAGGTTCAGGGGCGGGAAGATGAGGGGATTTACTATCTGGTGCCTCCTCCTTCCTCCGAGAAATAAGAAACAGGGTCAGAGGCCCCATACCAGAGCTTCTGGAACCACCTAAGTTTCTCAGCACCCCTGGGCTGGGCCCAAGAGCAGATCAGCAGGTCTGCCCTCCAGCTGCTGCCCACTGACAGGGAGCAGGGTCTCACCAGGAGGGGAGGGTCCACACAGAAAGCGTGGGGCCCCCTGACATCTAAGGGTCACACTGGCCCCTGTGTCCAAGCAAAAAAGCCAGGCTTGGGGCTGTCACCTGGTACTACAGAAACCCATCCCTGAAGAAAAACACTCATGAGAAAACACCATCTGTGTTGCAAAAAGAAAAAAAAGACACAACCCACTGCTGGGCAAATGAAATCTTCCACGCGGTCGACGATGATGTTGAAAACTTTGCAGAAACCCTGGGCGCATCTCATCAGGAAGTGCAGGGGCAGTGACAGGAAGGAGGAACGCTTGCTCTCAAGACTCCAAATTCACGTTCTCACACACAAATTTGCCTGTGCATCGGAAATGATAAACCTGAGGAGTTTAGTAAATACCAGCTGTTTTCAGCTTTCTGGGAAGAAATGGGGTCAGAGCCCCAGCATTGGTCCCTCACAGCAGAGAGATTCAATCTGGAGTTTAGGACTAAAATGCAGATTTTTTTTTTTAACTGATTTATCGAAACAAGGTCACTGGCTTCAAAAACAGATTACTTCATTGCCATTTGTTGAGCACTGAAATGAACTTATTTGAAAATTGCAGGAACTGTATGAAAATATGGTAACATTTAATGATAAAGTTGATGGATTCGAAGCAAAACCATCAGCAATGCTCACCCATGATGTTTAGTGAGGGTTATAATTTGAATCCTAAAGAAGAATTATTAAGATTCTGGGAGCAACATCTGTGGATGCTGAGGGAAATGTCATCGTTATTTTGAAATATTTGATATAAAAAGTTCAATTAGATTCAAAATCCATTTGCATTATCACCAAAAATCCCAACATTATATTTGTCAAAGCAGGAAAAAGACGATTGTTAGATCGGAAGACGGAGCGCTCCCTTGGAGTTCAATGTAGACACGAAATGATTCGGATTCTGGTTAATGGTGAGGAAGGAGGTTCTGCCCGGCTGAGAAATGCAATCAATGATCTGATCGGCTGTTCGCTGGAGGCCCTGCTGGGGTGTCTTACGGGGGCGGGGCCACAGTCAGATGAGCTGTCCCGGAACTGCCTGGAGCCGTCTCAGGTGGAAACCCACCATGACGAAGGCCACGTGCCAAGCTCCGCCTCTCGTTCTTAATTTTTGAAAGGGCTTAATTTGGAAGTTTGACAGCAATTTGGTGTTCAATCTGTCTACTACTGCTTTGCATCTTTTGCTTAAAATTATACAGTATGAAAACCTACAGGCCTTTCACCGTGACCCTGAGTCCCATGTGGTTTACCCCAGCTTGGTGCACAAGCATGGAGGGTCTTGCATCTGCAAGACACGAACGAGGCCCAGAAGGTTTTCCGACTCAGGTCTGGGATCAGAAAGGCGGGCTCCAGAGACTTCCCTTAAGTGGTTAAGAATCCACCTTCCAGCACCAGGCATGTGGGTTCCATCCCTGGTCTAGCAACTAAGACCCCACGTGCTGCAGAGCAGCTAAGCCTGCATGCCACACCAGCAGAGCCTGCATGCCACAGCCAAAAATAAAAGTGAAAGGAGAACCACAGTGGGCTCCAGACACGGGGGCCCACACGGAGAACCCCACTCCACCAGAGACCCTCGGGTTAGCAACTGGGCCTCTCTGAGCCTCCATCTGCTCTTCTGTAAAACGGAACAGGTGAATCAGCAGGCTTTGGCAGCATCACACAGGCAAGTCCCGACCCCAGGGAACACGCCATCTGCGTCCACCACATCTGTGCAGAAGGCGGGCAGACAGGTCCGAAAGGCAGACCCGGGCTGACCTGCGTGACCAGGTGTTTAGGTGGCAATGCCGTCCCGAGTCCTGGCTGAGTCAGGGCAGAGCCTGGCCAAGACCCCCACACCTGCCCCCAGGTCAGGGCTCACCTGACTAGGTGTGTCTGGGAGGGACCGCTCACGCAGGAATGTTCTAAGCTGCAAGGGCACCGCGGTGGGGGTGCCCAGGCACCTCCTCCAGGATCCAGGGACAGGCACAGAACTCACAGGACCTGGGAAGGGGCTGGGTGACCAGCCCCTCGCACGTAAGGCCGGACTGGACGTGGAGAAGGAATCAAGGACTTGCCCATGAGAGGCAGCTGGTCACCCCCACCACGGGGGAGCCAGCTCTTGTCCTTTAGAGTGGGGCTCAGAGGGCTTGGGCGCAGCCAACGTGGCTGGCAGGAGAGGCCTCTCTCGTCTGCCCAGGCCAGCATGGGCCTGCATCCGAGACCAGGCAGCCGGCCTGTCTGTTGGAAGACAAAGCCCAGCAGCGGGGAGGAGGTGGAGGCCCATGACGAGCCGGCAGAGGCCCCGGAGCAGAGCCCCCATTGCCCCTTGGAGACCACAGGTAGCTGTGATGGCTGCTCCTGCACCCTGCAGGGAGGACGCTGAGGCTCAGAGAGACAGTGGGCAGGGCACCCCCACGTGTGGACCAGGGGATGCCAGGGGCGGTGTCTCAAAGCAAAGGCAGAGCTTTGTCAAGGCCCCCGTGGGCCAGCTCGGGGCCACACCTGTGCTCACCCAGCACCTCACCTTGACGCCTGGCCCATCATCCCCGCTGGGGCCAGGGAGCGGGTGACTTGCCCACGTGACACGGCTGGCCAAAGCCTGAGCAGCTGTCAGACCCTGAAGGGGACAAGCCCAGCCCCATGCTCGCACCCTCAGTGCGGTCACTGTGAGCTCCAGCTCAGGGCAAGGGGAGGCGCTTTGCTTTGTGAGCCTGCAGACAAGCCAGACACGGACAGGAAGAAAGCAGTGGCCACACAGCAGGACAAGGGTCAGGATGGGGCACATGGTGGGCATACCCAATCCAGACCTTAGGGGCAAAGGAAGGCTTCCTGGAGGAAGTGACATGCCGTGTGAGACAGCACGAGTGCACGGTGTAGCCGGGCCCATCAGTCAGCCCCTGCTGCATAACACACGGCTCCAAACTCAGCTGCTTCTGCCCAGAGGCACTGGTTTTCATGCCCCAGACCTACAGGTGGAAGTAGTGGTTAAGAACCCACCTGCCAATGCAGGAGTCGTAGGTTTGATCCCTGGGTCGGGAGATCCCCTTGAGGAGGGCCTGGTAAAGCACTCCAGTATTCTTAATCCCGTGGACAGAGGAGCCTGGTGGGCTGCAGTCCGCAGAGTCAGACACGACTGAAGAGGCTTAGCACGCATGCGGCACCGTCTCAGGTCGCCTGCCGATGAGCTGGCCAGGCTGGGTCCAGAGCCGTCCCTCCAGGGATGAGCAAGTCCGGCTACGTGAGTACACGCCGCTTTTGCACCCTGACATTCCTGGGGTGGGAGAAGAAGCAGGGAGGGACTGGGAAGAATGTTCCAGAGTGTTCCAGAATGTTCCAGCCAGCAGAACCAGCAAGGTTAGAAGCTCAAGAAGAAGGAGAGCCCAGAAGCGGGTGAGGCCCCAGTGTGAACAAGTGGCCCAGAGAGATCCGAAGGACCCAGAGCCCCAGTGCCTCATCCTTGCACTTGACTCTCTTCCAAGAGTGGGACGGGGCTTCTCCAGTGGCTCAGCTGGTAAAGAATCGGCCTGCAATGCTGGAGACGTGGGTTCAATCCCTGGGTTGCGAAGATCCCTTGAAGAAGGAAATGGCAACCCTGTCTAGCTATTCTTGCCTGGGAAATCGCATGGACAGAGGATCCTGAAGGCCTGCACACCGAAGGGTCGCAAAGAGTCAGGCACGACCGAGCAGACACGCGGTAGTGGGACAGCAGTGCTGAAGCGAGGCTCTGGGAGCAGAGGGCCCAGTGGCCGTCCCGCGTGGTCACTGGGCTGGACGGGCGCAGAGACCTCTTATGAGTCCAGAGCCGCGGCCACCTCCAATCCACCTAGACACCCTCAACGCCCTGCCCCACCCCAGCCGGGCCGCCTGGGGACCTCTCTCTGAGCCTCGTGGAACGTCTTCTGAATGCTGCAGAAGGCAGGCACAAAATACCTTTGCACACCTCTAGGATGTCGAGTGAGGGGGCCTCGACTGACAAAATCAGTATTGGCACGTACATTTCACTGCATCTTCCCAGCGAATTCCCAGCCCTCCCCACTTCAAATATTGAAAGCTCGCCCGTCATGGCAGGGTACGAACCGGTAATTAACTCAACCAAACCTCCGGTGGAAACCAGTCCTCTTTGATTCTTGTCAAATTCCTTTAATTATGAATTTGCAATTGGCCTGCTCATAAACTCATCTTACATGGGAGGCAGCCTGCCTTATGCCATTCCAAGTTTTAAAGAAAAGTTTAATGAGCCTTGAATTTATAGCAAAGAAACCGAACTTTGTAAAACACACTGGTGGTAGAGACTGGGGAGTCCCAACCCTGCAAGATACCTTCCCTGACCAGCCGAGCACATCTGACGACTCTTCCTGGGAGCTTCTGCAGAACATCTGCTGGCCCGCTCCACCCCAAACCCCTCACCCCCACCGCACCCCCAGATGCCCACCCCTCCCGCCGTGACTTGCAGCTCCTCCCAGGAGAGGAGGAGTCTGAGCTTCCCCTTGAATCTGGATGGACCTCTTTGGACAAAGCAGCCAACAAAAGTGACGTCACCCCACTCTGAGCCTGCCTTCAGGGCCTCCATGCCCTCCCAGCGGCCAGGCCGGCCTGCCGCAGGATCAGAGATGAAACGGAGGAGAAGCGAGCTGTCCCCAGCAGCCCAACTGACGCAGAGCGAGCCCAGCCCAGCCTGGTCAGGGCCGGCCGCCCAGACCTACAGGCCCAGAGAAAGAAGCGATCGCCGCTTTGAGTTAGTAAACATGAGCTGGTTATACACTGAGAGCTAACTGATAGAGTTCTGAGCCTCAGCTTTCTCATCCGTGAAATGGAGATGCTGATACCAGCCCAGCCCAGGGCAGCTACTGCGTCCTTCTAATTTGGTCACTTAAATCCCTCCTGGGCTGTGAATTCCCAGCCTAGGTCCACCTCAAACACACACACACACACACACACACACATACACACTCATCCGCACTTTGAGGGACCCTGGGAAAAGCCTTTCAAAGCACAGAGCTGGCCCTGACACCCCCCCACCCCCACCTCAGGTTACCCCGGGGGCACCTTGGGCCCCAGACAAGTTCTTGAATCTTGTGCAGGACACTGGGCCCTTCCTGACCCAGCCCCACCCACAGCACCCTACCCTCCCCCCCCAACTGCCCCCTGGAACTGCTCCACCCTACCCCACATTCCTGATGGCCCACCACCACTGCCAGCATCTGCTGAGTCCCCAGTGGGCAGCAGCAGGCAGAGTGGTCAAGAGTAACAGGTGAGCCCCAGGCTGGGCCCTGCCTCTGCCACTGACCAGCTGGCTATCTCAAGGCCCTCCCTGTGCCCTCTGAGTGTCCGCTGCCCATCACTCACGTGGTCCTGATTCTTGAAAGGGCCCCACCGTGTCGTCACGAGGAGGGGCCGTCCACGTGAAGCCTATGCCAGCAAAGGCTGGGGCTGAAGACCAAGACTGAGGCCCCGTCCCTGCTCCCCGTCCTGGCCTGAATCCTAGTCGCCTTAGGGGTCCTCACAAACCCACCGAGGACTAACTGGGGGATATTAAGGAAGGCGGTTCGAATCTGGCCTTCGAGCCACAGGACTGCGCTGGGGGAGACTTGGGCATCCAGCCCTCACTTCCTTGCCCGGCTGACCTGCCCCAGTGGGCTGCCCACCTCTCCTTCCACCCAAATATACGGAGACTCAGACGTGATCTGCGATCCCATCCATGCGAGGCAATTAGTGCACGACCCACAGCCTCGGCTTTTTGAAATTCATCCTGAGCTTGCGGAGCCCGCTGGGTTTCATCTCAAACGCCAGGCGCTCTTTCATCTTCCCAGCCGCCTTCATTAATCCTCACACCCCAGCTCGGGCACCACGGCCGCCTCTCCTCCCCGGGGCCTCAGCCCTGCAAATTGACAGGCACCTCCTCCTCCCTGGCATTTGCACCCTGGGAGACAGTCCGCGCGTCTGCCACCGGGCCGATCTCGCGCTTCCCTGCGATTTGCAGGAAGCCCGAGGCCTCCGGCGGAGGGAGGTGAGGGTGAGTTAATTGGCAGAGCCTGACGAGATCTGGTCCGCCCCAAAGCGGGCCAGCGACCCTGGAGGAGTCACCGTGTAATTGGCTGCCTACGACCCTCTCCTTTTGTTTTGGATTTAAGTCTAACTTTTAACATTTGAAGCCGCATCAATATTAATTACCGCCGCCTCTTTCTGAGACTCCGTTCACCCAGGAAAGGGCAGGTCCATTTCTCAAAGGCAGGAAGGCAGCTGCAGCCTCCGTGGCTGAGGGCAACCTCGGAGACTCTGCATTAGGGGCCCCAGCAGATGGGGAAGCCCAGGCCAAAGAAATGATGCCTCCCCAGGCCCGGCATCACCCTGACTCTGGGGCACCCCCTCCACCGCCCTGTGCCCGCACCTGACCTCTGTGGGTCACGGCGGGGACGAGAGTGGAGGACGAGTGGACAACGCTTGGCTCTCTGACCCTCCAGCATCCCTCAGATTTGGGAGGACACTCTCTGGCTGTTTCCGAAGGACCGCAAACTCAGCCCACCCCCGGGTGCCAGCCAGCTGGGCTGCTTTCCCTAGAGGATGTTGAAAGTGCTGTGAGGCCTGAGGCCAGGCCTGGGCAGACGATCTCAGAGCTGAGCCCTGATCGCCATCAGCAGAAAGAGCCTGGCGCCCCACCCGGCTCTCCGGGTCTGAACAGGGCCCACAGGTGTCTGGCCGCTGAGCATGTGCCCTCTACCACCCAGCACAGCCTCCCCGCAGTCCCTGCCGCTCAGCGCACATTAGCGAGAGACATGATCAGCAAAGGCCTCACCTGTCTCCATCCGTCCTGCTGCCTTAGCAGGATGCCTCGGGCTGGATGGCTTTCCTTCTCCCAGCTGTGGGGGCTGGGAGGGCCGAGCTCAAGGTGGGGCTGGTCGGGTGCCTGGGGGAGAGAGCCGACGTCCTCTCTGGGTCTGTAGACAACCTGCTCTCGCCCTGTCCCCTCATTGAAGAAGAGGAGAGAAGTGAAGTCGCTCAGTCGTGTCCGACGCTTTGCGATCCCGTGGACTGCAGCCCACCAGGCTCCTCCATCCATGGGGTTCTCCAGGCAAGAGTACTGGAGTGGGTTGCCATGCCCTCCTTCAGGGGATCTTCCCGACTTAGGGATGGAACCCAGGTCTCCCGCATTGCAGACAGGCGCTTTACCCTCTGCGCCACTAGGGAAGCCCAGATGAAGTCCCCTCATTAGAAGACAGTAATCACAGCCCCGTGACCCTTCATCTCCCACAGGCCCCATCACCTAGGGGAGGGGGATGTTTCAACACATGAGTTGGAGGGGACACGTCCAGCTCGAAGCAAGGGCTGAGATGCACACTAGCCGTCCCGGAGCACAGGTGTGCAGTCTCTTCCGGCCTCAGCAAAGGCACACCCAGGGCTGACCCCTGTCTGCCTGATCTGCAGGGGAGGGGAGGCCAGCACCCTTGTGGTGAGCAGCTTGTGCAGAACCGCAAGCCCCGCGCTCATCCCTTCCCACCAGCCAGAGGCTCTGGGACAGCCACGTCCCCTCTCAGGGAGGCAGGTCCTCGGCGCCCCTCAGGGAGGGGGGTCCAGGCTCCTTCTGCTCCCCCTCCATGCCTCCACACCTAGACTCACGCTTCTCGGCTGCCCTGGGTCCAGGTGCAGGGACATGGGGTCCTCACGGCTGCAGATCTGCCAAGGGTCTGACAACCATCAGCAGAAACCAGTGCTGACGGATCGAAGTGCAGAGAAAACCCCCGGGAGGATGCTGGCTGTCTCAGGACGGAGAGGCTGGGGTCAGCCAAGGGAGGTGGGCACTCTCTGTACCAGCCTTAGCCCAGACTCTGGGACCAGTCAAAAATGCGGGAAAGAATGAAGCCCTCCAGTTCTCCCCAGGTAGCTCAGCAGTAAAGAATCTGCCCGCAATGCGGGAGACCCAGGTTCGACCTCTGGGTCAGGAAGATGCCCTGGAGAAGGAAAGGGCAACCCACTCCAGTATTCTAGCCTGGAGAAGCCCATGGTCGGAGGAGTCTAGCGGGCTACAGTCCATGGGGTCGCAGAGAGTCATACAGGACTGAGCGGCTAACACACCCCCAGTTCTCCCAGGCTTGCCCTCAGACACACAAATGCAAAGTCCTGGGGGAGAGAATCGGATGATGGAGCTTTAGGCTCCTGCTCACCCCTGTCTCCTCCCACCCACCCACCGCTCACACCAGGGCGACCAGCCTCCCAGTCGCTGACTGACCCTAACCAGACACAACGGGGCCTGGAGCTGCCCTCACAGCTAGTCACTGGGACGTTCCTCCCCACTGGGCCCTGCGGCCGCCTGCCTGGAGTTTCAAGCCTGCCTTTTCCAGAAGCCCCACCATCGGGACAGAACGCGGCCCTCTGAGCCGCCTGCCTTAATTGCAGGCAGCGATTACTCCCACAGTTTCAGGGCCAACAGCTGGGCTAAGTGGCCGTCCCCAAAACCCATTTCCTGCCTGGCTGGGCACCGAATGTTCTTTCCCTCTAAGTAAAATAAACAGGCCTGAGCTCCCTGGACTTTTCTATTTGCCGTCCACTAAAGCCTTCTAGCTCCTGGGTTTTTATACAACGAAGATTTATAGTATCTATTCTCACCAGCGCCGAGTCCCCAGATAATGTTAATAGATGGCTAGTTTTGCCAATAAATCCCTCCAGCAGTGGAAAGAAATACCTTTTTCAGATGAGTTTTTCTGGAGTGAAATCCACATTCCAGGTGGTGGACGGGACTGGGCTGAACTGACTCCACTCAGCAGGCCAGAGCCCCTCTGCCTCCTGTGTCCCCACCTCGGCATCCTGGTACCGAGAGGGATGCCAGGGCCTGCGGGGGAAGGCAGGCACCCTGGCGTAACGCCCCGAGCTGGGTAGACCAGAAGGCCCCTCCTGCTATCCAGTGACTCTGCCCAGAGAAAGGGTCTGATGGACGTTGAGCAGCTGGGCAGTTGATCAGCCACGCACAGCGTCGCCCCTCTGGGGCAGCTCCCTCGAGCAGCTCAGGTTTCACCCAGGCAGCAGTCTCAGAAGCAGCACTGACCCTTCCTCTTCCAGACGCCTGGCCCCAGGCGGACGGCTCTCTCTGCTCCCATCTGATCCCTCTTCCCGGGGCTGCTGGCAGGGTCCGCTCACCTAAGACTCTCCCCGCCATCCACCCTCACCCGGTGGCCAGTCCACTCATCCTGAAGAACTATTGTCCTGGGCAGAGACCCTCAGCCTCTCCAGGGTCTCCGTGAGAAGCTAGGACAGTGAGTGTCCAAAGGTATTTGAGGCGATGCTCCCAGGACGTTCAAGACTCTGCGAGGTGGGGGTGCAAGCCAGCTTTCCATCATGGCCGCCAGTCCCCCTCACTCACCTCGGACACACAGACCCACACTGGACCTTGCTCCCTCACCCACCGCCCCCCAGCTGAAGTCGCCCAGGTTCCTGAGACCCGCACAGAGGCCACCACCCCCAGGCAGCTTTCCCGGTGGTCTGGTTGGCTGAGTGCAGAGACGCACAGTGCCCGGTCCCTGCGCTGGAAAGAGGTCACACACCCGCCTGTCCCTCCCGACGTGGGTGCCCTGGTTAGAGCCGGGAGTGAACACCTGCGGGATGCCAATGGCCAGAGCGGTCAGAGCTCTGGGCTGGTCCCACGGGGACAAACTCTCTCCCCCTGCCAGGTGGCCTCCAGAAATGGGGCTGAGGACTCGAAACCAGCTGCCACTCCTCCACATGCAGGAGACCTGCATTCCCTCAGGGAAGGCCCCCCTGGAAGCAGAGAGGCCCCAACTCTGCCCCTTGGGGAGTCCAGGCCACTGCTGGACTGAGAGGCTGGGCATCACAGGGACCCCTGAACACCCACCCCGGCTTCAGGGACCACACGGTCAACAGCATCGAAACCCTCGACACCCACAGCCAAGGCCCCCGGGGCGCAGTCTGACCCCTTGCCCCTGCCGGCTGGCTGCCCCGCCAAGGGGCTCACCCTTCCTTCTCCGCCCGTGGGCCAGGCGGCCTCTCAGGGTCATGTCTACTGCGGGCAGGTCTCGGCTTCCCTCCCAGAAAACGAGCTTCTTGGTCTTTTCCAAGTGTGGGGATGAGGGAGGGGACTGTCTCCCGTCCCCCACACCCCCGCCTTGCAGCAGTCACTCTCCTTGCCGACACCACCTGTTGGAGCCCCAGAGCCAACCTGCGATTCTGGGCGCTATAGCTCACGGGTGCCGGGGGCCTCTGCCGGCCAGGGCTGGCCGGGCCTCCAAAGCTGGGAGGACGGCAGAGCCCTGGGTGATGGGAGGGAGCGCTGTGGATGGCCAGGCCAGGGCCGCCAGGGCCGGCCAGCAGTGAGGGGCCTCCAACGAGGCAGGAAAAGACCACCAGTCCTGTGCCGTGGGGTTCTCGGGGAGAGCCCGCCCTCGGAAGGCTCAGAGCAAGCGATCTGGCCTGACAACCGAGAGGAAGGGCTTCCATCTCCTGGGCTCCTGGCAGAGAAAAGAGCTGGAAGACCTTGTCCCCCAGGTCAGCTGCGTCCTGGCCCCGGGTCCGCGGTGGTCAGGTGGGCTGGAGTCAGGGTCTAGAAAGGGGTGGTCGTGGTGGGGGTCTGGTCCAGCAGCTCTTTTCCTGTGATAGGAGAAGGGACAGTCTGGGCTAGCATACAGGACAGAGGCCTTGGAAGGGACAAACGTCTTCCCCCGACAGAGGGGCTCGGAGCCTGTGGGGCCCTGGCTGGTGCAGGACAAGGTGGGCCCTGGCTGCCAGGCCCTCGGATGGGGCAGGATGTGGCCTTGCTTTTCTCTGCAAACTGCCCCCCCCCCACCGCCAACAGGCTGACTGTGCCAGACACATAAATGGAAGCTTCTTGAGTATCCCACCCAGATGGGAGGGGGGTATGCGGGGGAGTCCTTGCCCTCCACCAGAGGCGGACGGGACCCCGGGGGCTGGTGAGGGTGCTGAGAAGCTGCCTCCTCACTCCCTCATCCGCCCACGCCCTCATGTGTTCATCCCGAAGTACCCGTGGGTCCCCAGGCCCAGCCAGGACAGTTCTGACCACTGAGACTCCGCAGCAGCCTACACTAACAGGGTCTCTCTCAGATGCTAACGTTGCCCTAAATCGTCCCTCCCTCCCTCACAGGAAAAGAGCCACTGGACCAGACCCCCGCCATGACCACCCCCTTTATAGAACCCGACTCCAGCCAGGTGAGGCTGATGGGACGAGGGGTGGGCGGCAGTCTATGCAGGCCCAGCTGGACCTTCTCTCCTGAGCCCCGGGCATCGAGCAGCAGAACCTGAGTCTGTAAGAAGGTCCTGATGAGGGGCTGTGGGGCTGAAGATGGGGCAGGGAGGGGGAGGGGGGAGGAGGGGGCAGGGAGGAGGGAGCAAGAGAGGGGGCAGTGGCGGAGGATGGGGCCAGGAGGAAGGAGGGGGAGGACGGGCAGGGAGGGGGCAGAGTCCCCACACTGAGCGCGATGCCACCCTCAGAGAGCAGCCACCCAGTCCACATCGCTTTGAGAATGGGGCCAGTGGCACTGCAGCCATCCCAGCCCACTCGGGGGTGGGGACACTCTGATGGCCAGCCAGGGACCCTGAGGCTCACACAGCCTCAGTCTGGCTCCCTGGAGGAGTGGCCCCTGGAGGCAGCAGTGGGTGCGCAGAGCTCAGCAAGTACGGAAGTCCAACCGCCCCCCGCCCCCAGCGATGCCAGGCCGAGCACAGCGCCTGCCCTGAGCTCCCAGCTGCACCCTGAACCCAGGAAGACCAGGCTCTGTCCAGCGCCACAGCCTGAGGCTGCTCATTGCAGGGGTTGATGCCCCCCCTCAGCTCACATCCCCAGTGTGACCATCACCTCTCAGTTTCCTTAGAAGCTCAGGGTCATCCGTCCATGACACAGCCGGGCCTCGTGACTTCCAGATGAACTGACCGCTCCTCAGGGCCCCAGGCTCAGCTGTACAGTCCTGGGGGCGGCCCTGGGGGCCCACGGAGGGGGCGCAGGGACACCGCAGGGGGGCCTTCCTTTCTCCCCAGGCCTGACTCCCGACCTCTGATGGAGTGGTGTTTAAGGCCATTTTATCAACTTCCCCTCTACGGGGGGACTGCCTTGATCTGGGAGCTAATTGTATTGACATTAACCTGTTTTAACAGGTCTAAAGTACCAATAAATCATTTTTTAGTAGCTCTTCTTATTACAGCACTTTGTTAATCTATTGCACTTGAAGTGACAAATAGCCCGAGAAATCATTGCTTTCCTGGAATATACTTTGTCTTTTTAAGTCCTTTCTTTCCTCCTGGTAGTTCAGAGACTTTCTAATGTTGATTTAGAGGTGAATAAAAATGAAGGCAGGGCCGGGGCTGTGCGCTGGGCCGTAATCCTCATCACCCGCCAGGGCCCCATTTCACCCGACAACAGCCACTCGCTCTTCCCTCCACGCCCATAAACAACCAGAATTTGAATAACTGCATGTTATTTACTCATTTCTCCGTGAGAAGGACCTGGGGATGTGTATAATCAAGGACTTCTGAAAACTGCAAAGAACAATCTTCATTTAGGACATTTTAAAATATCAAAATCAATAGATGAGCAAAATGATGGAAACGGCAAAGCTTCAGGATACCAAAGTCTAGCTCTGAGCTTACCAGAGGCCAGAGCAAGAAGAGAAATAATACTTTTTCATTTTTTTAATGGAAGTACAGTTAGGAGGGACTGGGGGCAGGAGGAGAAGGGGACTACAGAGGATGAGATGGCTGGATGGCATCACCAACTCGATGGACTTGAGTATGAGTGAACTCTGGGAGCTGGTAATGGACAAGGAGGCCTGGTGTGCTGCAACTCATGGGGTCGCAGAGAGTTAGACATGACTGAGCAACTGAACTGAACAGTTGATTCACAATGTCTTCATTCCAGGTGTACAGCAAAGTGATTCAGTTATACGTATACATATCCTCTCCCATATTCTCTCCCATTATAGATAATCGCGAGGTACTGAATGCTGTTCCCTGTACTATACAGCAAGACTTTGTTTACTGATTTTACATATAATAGAGTGTATCTGCTAATCCCAAACTCCTAATTTATCCCTGCCCTCAACACACATTTGCCCTTTGGTTACCATAAATGTGTTCGCTATGCCCGTGAGTCTGTTTCATAAGTAAGTTCATCTGTGTCATTTTCAGCTTCCACACATGAGTGATATGTGACTCTCGTCTTTCTCTGGCTTGCTCCCCCCAGGGTGATAGTCTCTAGGCCCACGCGTGTTACTGTAAAGGGCGTCATCTCTTTCTTTCTGTGACTCAGGAGCATTCTGCTGGGGATGTGCACCACATCTTCATCCATGCTTCTGGTGATGGACATTTAGGTTGCTCCCATGTCTTGGCTGCTGTGAAAAGTGGTGCAGCAAACACTGGGAGGCGTGTATCCTTTTGAATTAGAGTTTTCTTCAGGTGTATACCCAGGAGTGGGATTGCTGCCTCATATGATAGCTCTGTTTTTAGTTTTTTAAGGAACCTCCATGCTGTGTTCCATCACTATGGAACCAATTTACGTTCCCAGAGAAATACTTTTTGGATTTAATTTGTATTTGGAATAAAATGTAAGAAGGCTGTTTGTGCAGGATCAGTGAGCTTTTGTGTGGTTTTGAATTATAAGAGGAAAGTGTCAGGCAAGTCCTTCTGGAAGGCATACCACGGACAAATGAGAAGTTATAGTGGTTCATCCATACCCAGCTCTCATCAGCCCTCGGGGAGGATGGAGGGAGGACGAGGAGCAGGGAGGCAGGGGCTTCTCCACCCCCACGCCTGCCCTGCAGCCTCCATCTCCCTTGGCAACACCCCCCCGACCCCAGGAGCCCACAGCCTCCTGGGTCCACGTCCCTCTCCACAGCAGGGGCCCAAGGCAGAGGCACCTCTTGTTGGAAACTGCACGAGCCCAGCAGGCGGGACTGACGGGGGTCTCCCTGTCAGCCCAGCAGGTTCCCCGAGTGAAGGAGGAGAGGATGTGCTGACACCACACGCACACAAGTGCACACGTGCACACACGAATACATGCACTGCACACATATGTGCTGCACATGTGCACATGCGTGTGCGCCCACACCTGTGCACATGTGCACGCACACGCCCACGCCTGTGCACATGCGCACGCACACACACGTGCATGTGTGTGTGCATTGCACGTGAGGCACGTGCACACATGCTGGTGAGCACGTGTGTGCGTGTGTGAGGGCACGTGTGCACACGCATGAGTGTATACATCTACACACGTGCCTGTAAATGCAGACACACACGGCACACAGGCAGACACACGAAGATGCACGTGGGCACCTGCGTGTTCACGTCCATGTGAGCCTGCAGACACGTGTGGGCACGTGCACATGTGCGTGCTGATATGCACACGGACACGTACGTGCATGAGCACACACGTGTGAGCAAGTGCAGACACGCAAACCTCGAGCTTCTGTGACTGCTTTGGTCTGCAGACTCACTCCAGCCCAAAGGCAGGCCTGCACTGTAGGGGCCGAGCAGCATGACCACCCTCACCCGCCCTGGGTGGGTGAGCAAGGGGGTCAGAGGGCCCCGTCCAGCACTGAGGCCCCTCCACCACCACAGTGCATCCCACCTGTCACGTCATCCGATCCCACGGCAGCACCATCAGGGACAGGCCGTTCCAGTTTCCTACTGAGGGGCCCTGAGGATCAGAGAGGGGCAGCAGCAAACCCAGGGGTGCTCAGCCAGCGAGAAGCGAGGCCAGCCCAGGCCCAGTCCAGCCGAGTGGATGGGTGTCAGTCAGTACAGACACTTTCAAAAGCAGCTTCTCCTATCTAGAGCCAAGTGTGAAAGGCGAATAAACACCCTACAATCAAAGGACATGTCTCTGGTAAAGCCCCACGTTGCCTGGTGTGCAGGCGCATCGCTCACAACCTTCATGACCCCCATGAGGTCACAGCCACCAAGCCCAGAGCTGCACGCGGTTGGAAACATGTGACCCTGTGGCGGGGGTCGTAAACAAACCAACCGCAGGCTGTCTTTACTTAAAATCTTGATGTTTTGTCAATCACAGATTGTTTTGCCTTAATTTTGATTTTTTTTAATTTTGCTTTCAGTATGATTGACATATCTAAGGAATACAATCTGATGAGTTTGGGTGTAGGCAAACCCCGTGGAGCCATCCCACATCCACGGTAGCAGCAAAAGGCAAAGTTTCCTTGTGTCCTTTGCTTTCTGGTTTTGTCTCTTCTGCATTTGGGGGTAAAAACTCTTAGCACAGGAAGGAAACATCCTGTTTCCTGTTGAACATGATGTTCAGCGCACAACATAGGTTTTGGTAACAGCAGGCCCAACAGTGCACGCAGAGCTCCGCTGTGTAGCCGTCACCTGGTCCCCACCGACCAGAAGCTCCCTCCCTTCCTCCAGCCCCAGCAACCCCCATTCTACTTCCTGCTCTGTGAGTCTGGCTGCTTGAGATTTCCCAGGTGAGTGGAATCGCGGTATTTGTCCTTCTGCGTCCAGCTCATCTCACCCAGCACGCCGCCCTCCAGGTCCATCCAGGTTGTTGCAAATGGGAGAGGCTCCTCCTTCTGACGGCTGAGCGATACTCCCTTGGATGTAAAGAGCACTTTGTTTATCCACTCATCTGCTGACGGAACCCTGGGTTGTCTCCACATCTCCGCTCTTGTGAATAACCCTGCAGTGAAGATGACCGTGCCGATGTCTCTTTGAGACCCTGCTTTCGATTCTTTGGGGTTTATTATACCCAGCTTCCCAGGTGGCGTTAGTGGTAAAGAACCCGCCTTGCCAGTGCAGGAGATGCAAGAGACGCAGGGTTCAATCCCTGGGTTGGGAAGCTCCCCTGGAGAAGGAAATGGCAACCCACTCCAGTATTCTTGCCTGGAGAATCCCATGGACAGAGGAGCCTGGCGGGCTACAGTCCATGGGGTCGCAAAGATTCGAACACGACTGAAGCCACTTAGCAGCACACACACCCAGAAGGAGTTGCTGGGTCATAAAGAGACTCTATTTTTGAGAACTCTCCATACTGTTTTCCAGGGTGACTGCACAAGTGAAGACACCCATCAACCCTGCAAAGGGTTCCAGTCTCGTTGCTCTCACCAGCAACTGTTAAATCACTGCCCTGAAAAGTTCTCTATCTTGCTGACTGAATCCTAAAGCCTCTTCAATTTCGCGCCTGGAGTGCGTGCCTGCCAGTCCCTTCGGTCCCTTTAGGTCTTTCCCTTTTGGAGCCCATTTTCAGCAGAGATTTGATTCTCTGCAGGGCAGTGTGGACGACCAGCCCCCACCAGCCAACATATTGGTTTAAAATTGGCCTTGGGCATTTAGCAGGGAGCTGATAGCTCGCGGCCACCCAGGTCTATTAAAATCCTGTCTCATTCCTGCTGTGAGTTAAGGAGACCCATTCCTCTCAGTTCCCACTTCCTGATTTCAGCCCAGAGAGAATAATTGATTCTGTGGATCCTTAATTGACTTCAGGTGGTTCCAATACCAAACACTGACACCATTCCCTTAATGAATAATTTCTTTGCTTAAACCGATTTTGGTCTTATTTGGAAGAAAAGAATAAGAAAATTAAAGCCACGGGAAGATAGCACAGCAAAGAAGCATAGTTATGTGTACAATCAGCAACCCCTCTGTCCTGGGAAAAGGCTGGAGAGAGAGCAGCAGGCAGAGAGAGAAGAATCCCGGCCGGGAAAACGCCGCGAGAGCAGGTGCTGTGGGCTGGCGCTGGAGAGCCTGGGGACTGGGCACCAATGCCACCAAGGGCCTGGCATGGCCAGGACACCTGGGGGCCAAGCCACGGAGCCACTACAGCATCAGGCACCTAGAACCTTCCACGGCTGGGATGGCCATGGGGACCTTAAGTCCTCAATGGCCACCAGCAGGGGCCCTCGGGCTGCTCTCCTGGAAGGGCCATTCTATGGAGGCACAGCCTACCAGGGCGTGCACTCCCGGCAGGCAAGCAAGGAGGTGCTCAGAGCTGGAACCTGGAGGGAAAGGCTGACCGTAAGGGTCCAGGCCCACGAGCGCAGCTTGCACAATTCGTCCAGTGGCCAGGGAAGGCTGGCTGGAATGAGTGGCGGCCGTGGACAGCCATGCTGGCCAGGGACCGCTCCCCCCCCATGCCTGCAGAGCCCGCCTCTTCCCTTTCCACGACGGACGCGGCACCCGCGGCCATCCAGCTCTCACCGTCAGGTCTCACCGCAAGGCCCTCAGGGTGTGAGCCCTGCCCTGCTTGCCCTTCCCGGGCCGCAGGGCACTAGGCCTGGGGTCCAGGGGAGAATTCAAACCTTATGTCCACACTGCAGGGCACAGGGAGGCCTGCTGGTCATTTCCAATGATTGGTTTAGTGAACAAGACCCTGGGGGACTGAAGCAGGCAGGGCAGAGGCCCCGCTCACGTGGGGGACTTCGTGGGAAACTTGACCTGGCTGTTTGGTCCCGGGCACCTGGTTATTTACATCTGTTACCTCGAGACGGAATCTCCCCAGTTAGCATCGCGGCGCAGGGCAGGGCAGGGCCCCTGCTTGAATACGAGCAGACTTTGGCTCAGAGAGGCTAGATGGGCTGCCTGAGGTCACACATAGGTGACCTTGTCGAGACATGAACCAAGCCTGTCTGACTGCTGTCCTCTTAGCCATGAGATCCTAGACCTCAGCAAACAAGTCCCACAGAGTCCCAGGCAGAAAATACTTCACACGCTGCAGACCACTACTCGACTCTGCTGTTGTAGGGTGAAAGCAGTGTGATGTATGATGGGATGGATGCTGCTATGCTCTAAGAAACCCTCAGTGGCAAACACAGATTATGGATCGGATTCAGCCCGTGGGCCCTAGCTGGCCAGCCCCTGCCCTACCATCACTTGCAGCTCCCTGAGGGTCTGGCATCTTTGAAGAGGTCCTGGCTCGGTTAGGGGAGTATGGGGAGCAGAAAACAAAATAGGGTGAGGAGACCAAACGGAACCAAGGCGGCACTCCAGTGGGTGGGCCTCTCTGAGGAAGCGCTGTTCCCTGTTGAGAAGGGGAAGCAGATGGCATAGCCAGCAGGCAAAATTTAGAGAAGACCAAGAACTGGTCAGGGATCTTTCAGTTGTACTTGGCAGAATTTCACCAAACCAGACCAAACAGAATCACAAGCACAGGACTCCTTGGCTGACATCTGTGGCGCGGCTTCAGGAGAGCCTGGATCCCGCACCTTTCTCATCTCTTGGAGTTTTCTCATCAAAGCTCTGCTTTTCTTTATCCATCAGGTTCTCTTTGCATCACAGTGTCGTCACCACCAGAAACTCTGGACCTGCCTAATCCTCGCTGGTATTCTCCATGAGAGCAGCTGGGCTTTTTGGCAGCTGAACTTTAGAATTCAAGAAAGTATTTCACTGGCTCCCAACCCTCCACACAAACATCAATAAGGAGGAGTTTTAAGGGATAGGAGAACAAGAAAAGAGACTCCAAGGCAAGGTGATGGAAGCTGCGGAGCAGCCTATGGCTGGCAAGTGGGTCATCTAGCCGGAGAAAGCCAGATCCCAAATCTGCAGCCTGAAAGTTTGAGAACCAGTCAGACCAACAGGGCTAGGAACTGAGAAACCAGGCCCTTCTGGAGGTGGGGATGAAGGGAGGCCTGGCAGACGTGAGGGACTGGAGGAAAGCTGCGTGAGAAGCGGTCACATCCTCCTGGTGGCTGGCAATGTCCCGTGCGCCCCCACTACCCCCCAGCCTGTGGAAGTTTGGAGGATCACTCCCTGGACAAGGTAAACAGACTCTGGACCGGGCACTCCTGCTGCGTTGAGGGCACGGCCCCCAGGAGGGCACGAACATGGGGTTCTGAACACAAGAACCTCCCCAGCATGCGGAGATTGGCAGCCAGCCCTGCTCCCTCCAGGAAGGAGCCTGGAAGATCCATCAACCCCAGAGGGAAAGCCAACAACTGCTGACCTCGGGGGTGCTCCCAGACACGGTCTACCCAGACAGCCCTGCACTGAGGCTCAACACTGACCAGCCCCACTGACACTCAGTTTCCAAAAGCTGCTCAGACCTCCATTCCTGACTCTGAGCCGGGTGCCAGGGAAGAGCAGAGGCCCGCCAGCAGCATAGCATACGCACACCAAAGCTGAAACACTGTAGGTTACTGCGGGGCTCCCGGGTACAGGACCCTTTCAAACCGTTGCTGATCAGGGAGAGGCGGGGATGCAGAGACAAGGGAGGAGCCGCGGGGAAACCAGAGTGCAGCTTTGGGGCGGGTCCCAGCTCCCCCTCAAGGCATGCACAGAACAGTGTCCTTGGCTCCTCTGCAGAACTAAAGTGTGCTGGAAGCTCAGTCGCATCTGGCTGTTTGCGACCCCATGGACTGGAGCCCGCCAGCCCCTTCTGTGCCTGGAATTCTACAGGCACGAAAACTGGAGCGGGTTGCCATTCCCTTCTCCAAGGGATCTTCCCGACCCAGGGATCGCACTCAGGTCTCCTGCACTGCAGGCAGACTCTTTACCGTATGCCTGTGAGAAGAGCCACCAAGAAACCCCCAGCAAACGGAAGACACTAGCATCCTTCATTCCAGAGAAGCTCAGTTCAGTCAGTTCAGTTCAGTCACTCAGTCGTGTCCAACTCTTTGCGACCCCATGAACTGCAGCACGCCAGGCCTCCCTGTCTATCACCAACACCCGGAGTTCACTCAAACTCAGGTCCATCAGGTCAGTGATGCCATCCAGCCATCTCATCCTCTGTCGTCCCCTTCTCCTCCTGCCCTCAATCTTTCCCAGCATCAGGGTCTTTTCCAATGAGTCAGCTCTTCACATGAGGTGGCCAAAGGACTGGAGTTTCGGCATCAATCCTTCAAATGAACACCCAGGACTGATCTCCTTCAGAATGGACTGGTTGGACCTCCTTGCAGTCCAAGGGACTCTCAAGAGTCTTCTCCAACACCACAGTTCAAAAGCATCAATTCTTCAGTGCTCAGCTTTCTTCACAGTCCAGCTCTCACATCCATACATGACCACTGGAAAAACCATAGCCTTGACTAGATGGACCTTTGTTGGCAAAGTAATGTCTCTGCTTTTTAATGTGCTAAGATCATTGCATCCAGTCCCGTCACTTCATGGCAAATAGATGGGGAGACAGTGGAAACAGTGGCAGACTTTATTTTTTTAGTCTCCAAAATCACTGCCGATGGTGACTGCAGCCATGAAATTAAAAGACGCTTGCTCCTTGGAAGGAAAGTTATGACCAACCTAGACAGCATATTGAAAAGCAGAGAGGTTATTTTGCCAGAGATGGCAGTTTGGTGACCTGGAGCAGCTCAGCAGGAGACCAGGTGAGTCCAGGTGAGTCCAGCTGAAAGGAGGGCAGGCCCTGCCCGCACCAGGTGCCCCTCAGCGAGCCTGCCCTGAACCCGTCTACCAAGCTCCTCACCAGCTCTCCCCGCACTGGGATGCAGTTCTCAGGGCCGCGAGCCCGCTGTGTGCCCCTCTGCCTCGCGAAGCAACAGAGCTCTTTTCCGTGTGTGCCGTGCTGCTCACTCATGTCCAGCTCTTCGAGGCCCCATGGGCTGTAGCCCGCCAGGCTCCTCTGTCCGTGGAATTTTTCGGGCAAGAATCCTGGAGTGGGTTGCCATTTCCTCCTCCAGGGGATCTTCCCCACCCAGGGATTTTTTTTTTTCTACTTCCCCCAAAATTCTGTCTCCAGGATACGACTCAGCACCAATGCACAGAGGCCAAGTTTTTGGCATCAAAACCAAACATGAGAAAGGACACCAGGGAGCAAGCCAGGCTTGAGGGAGAAGAGGGTTTCCCTTTCTACCCTCAGAGGAAGAGCTATGGCATCCAGGAAACAAAACCAGGAGCGCCTAAGTGGAGGCAAAAGTGAAAGTGGAGGCCGCTCAGTCGTGCCTGACTCTGCGACCCCATGGACTATAGGGATTCTCCAGGCCAGAATCCTGGGCTGGGCAGCCTTTCCCTTCTCCAGGGGATCTTCCCAACCCAGGGATTGAACCCTGGTCTCCTACATTCAGGCGGATTCTCTACCAGCTGAGCCACCAGGGAAGCCCAAGAATACGGGGCTGGGCAGCCTATCCCTTCTCCAGCGGTCCTTCCCAACCCAGGGATCGAACTGGGGTCTCCTGCACTGCAGGCGGATTCTTAACCACCTGAGCTATGAGTGGGGGCAAGAATGTCATTTAAAAGGCCAGAGGGGAGCAGGGCTCCATCCGGAAGCTGCCTGGGCTGGAGAGGGGTGTGTCTCAGGCAGCCTGCCTGCCGGTGGGTGGGGCTGTGACCCTGCCCAGCTGACTGCCTGGCCTGGAGTCTCCCCGCACCTGGGTCTTGGCCCTGCTGGGCCGGAAGGAGGGGTCCTCCGTGGAACTGCCAGCACCTGGGTCCCCTTGGGAGCATGAGTTCCTAGGGGCGGCTGCTGCCGGTGTGTGCGTCCCCAGGGTGAGCTGTTGTTACCTCCTCTCTCTTCAGGAGACTCTCCAAAACCAGCAGGTCAGGGGCAGAGCGTTCCTCTTTGATATACACTATTTGCAGGCAGCCTAGCTTCTCGGCGTTTTGGCTAAGATCACGTGTAGTGTGGGGGTCTCCCAGGTGGCTCAGTGGTAAAGAATCCGCCTGCCAATGCAGGAGACACAGATTAGGGTTCAGTCCCTGAGTCAGGAAGATCCCCTGGAGAAGGGAATGGTAACCCAATCCAGTATTCTCGCCTGGGAAATCTCATAGACAGAGGAGCCTGGCAGCCTACAGCCCATCGGGTCACAAAGAGTCAGACGCGACTGAATGACTGAGCGCCGCACGCAAGCCCTGAGAATCCAGGGATGAACAAAGCAGACCCTCGGTGCCCTCAGGGAGCTGACCGTCTCCTGGTCTTCTTAGCTGGAGTTCAGCCCGGCAGAGGAAAAGCACCTTGGGAAAGGAGCCTTTGGAAACACAGGCTCCTGCTGACGGCCGCCAGGGCAGAGGAGGCCCAAGTGCAAAGTCAAGTCTGCCACGGCCCCAGGAGCACACGCTGTGCGCAGGGAAGAGACTGGACTGACTTCTGGCTTCTTCCCAGAATGGGAGCAAGGCAGCCTTCCATCTCCTCCCCATCCACTGAATGTAACCAGCAGTAGAGCACCAGTGCAAACTCCAGAAGCAGCAGTCACGAGAGTTTCCCAGAAAGGAAGATCATTAGTCGACAATTTAAGAGGCCGCCGAGTGCCCAGGACTGACAGGTGAGAAGGCCCGCACCAGGGCACACCACGGGGAAAGTGCAGCACCCAGGCCACGCGGGGAAGATGCTTCAGCCTTCCAGACGGGGCCAAAAAGGGACAAGAAAACAGGTCACAGCAAAGACTCAGAAAGCAAAATGGATTCAGACATTTCAGCGACAAGCCTGAAATCCAGAACACAGTGAAGCGAAGCCTCCCAAGTTCTCGGGGGAACGAGTTCCCAGCCAGAATCCTTTACCCAAGAAAACACTCAGACAACCATGCAAGAGTGTGTGACATTTCAGACACACAGAGATTCAAAATCTAACTTCCTCGCTTCGGTCCCCAAGCAGCTCCCAGTGGGGGACTCCGCCAAAACCCACGGCTAGAAGAAAAGAGACAGCAGACTCAAGAGGTGGGGGTGCACACAGAGAACCCCCAGGAGGGGGGCAGAGGGAGACGGGGCCCCGCATTCAGGGTGAGAGGCCAGGCTGAGACCGCCCGACCTGAGACAGACACGCTCAGACGCACAGACCGACGCTCATGCAGGCATGCTGGCCAGTCAACCTGCTGACAGACACCGGCCCATGTCTTGGTCTGAGCCGGACTTGGCCATGCACAGAAGGAGCCCCAGCTCCCCTGCACCCTGCTTGCAGGATGGTCGAGCCCTCGGGGCAGTCCAAGGCCGCACTCTGCAGGCACCTGGTCCAGAAACCATGAGACAGAAACACGGGTAAGCACGTCTGGATGCTGTCAACGTGGAGAGCCCCGGGTTCCCCCACTCAGGCCTCGCCCATGGATTTCCCCAAGAGGGACCTGCAAACCCTCAGGGTGGCTCCAAGGCTGTTAGCATCTCTTTGTCTGATGGATGACACACCCTTCACCCGTGCGCTGCCTGGAGGGTCTTCAGTACTTCACAACAGATTGTCCTGGATGATCCAGGACAAGAAGGGACAAGTCAGTCTCCTCCTCCAAAGGATCCCCAAAGAGGAGTCCCGCCTCTGGGCTCACTGCTTTGGGGTTCAGATATTCAGATATTTGGGGTTCAGAACATAACCGAGTCCAAGTTCAGTCTTCTTGCCACACACAGGCCAACAAATCCGAGAGATGAGGTGTGGAGGCAAGCTTATCCAGTCCGACTCTTTGCCATCCCATGAACTGCAGCACGCCAGGCTTCCCTGCCCTTCACCATCTCCCAGAGTTCACTCAAACTCATGCCCATTGAGTCAGTGACGCCACTGAGCCATCTCATCCTCTGTCATCCCCTTCTCCTCCTGCCCTCAATCTTTCCCAACATCAGGGTCTTTTCGAATGAGTCAGTTCTTTGCAGGTGGCCAAAGTATTGGAAATTCAACTTCAGCATCAGTCCTTCCAATGAATATTCAGTGGTGTTGAGACAAGGCATATGACTTTATTTGGAGAGCCCGCTGACCAAAAAGATGGCAAACTAGTGTCTCAAAACCATCTTTTCAGGGCCGGATGCCAGGTTCTTGTATAGAACAGAGATGGGGGAGGTGAGGAGGTAAGATAAAAAGGCCATTAATCTCACAAACAATCTCCTGGAATGGCTAGGCTCAGGGAGGGGGTGCGTGAATTCCTTCCTTCCTATAGCCATCCTCGGGTGGACAGGGTCCTGAACAAAGGCACTCTGGTTTAGCATTCAGGCAGAGGGGCAGGGTTCCCCAACCAAGGCAGGCCATCATGCGGGAACAGCATCCTTTCCGTAAACAAAAGCATTGGGAACTAAAGGTTAAAGTGAAACAAACGGAGTCAGTTCTTCCCTGTAACAAGAAGTCATTTATTAAAGAGCCCCTGGGCTCACCCCTCACTCTAATCCAGTGAGACCCTAGCCCCAGACTCCCAGAGAAGAGCTTCCCACCTCCCTGCTTCAGAGGCCAGGGAGAGGGGCTCTGATGCCCTGTCCTCAAAGGCAGATGCTGATTTCAGGGAGATTTCAGGCTTTGGGAGGAAGAAGCACAGGAGCAGGAGAAAACGCGGACCATCAGACTCTTCCCTCAGAGAGTGAGGATGCATCCGCTCTGCAGACCCATCGTTCTATCCATCTTTTCAGTTTGGTTTCTGCCCCATCATCCTGAGGGGCCACTTCCCTACCTCTCCTTGGACAGCATCTCTGGATTCCAAAGGCCCCCACCAGTCGGGGGGGACTGGGAAGTGCCATGCACGGAAGCTGGGGACCATTGCAAACTTAAGTGACTCTTCTCCAGTTGCATCTATGTAGAATCAAATAGAGCATGGACGAGGCTTGGCGTCTGTTCTTTGGGTTATTGCAGGAATCTTGACATGGACAACGAAACATGATGAAAACCGTGAGAGAAGTGACTGTGAGTTTCCACGATGAAATTAAAATCAGATGTTTCTTGTGTTAATGACTATGAGTAATATGCAACCTCATTACAATAATTAAACTTTATAAGTACAATGTCAAAGAAATTCGGTTAATTTCTAAATCAGTATCTTTTTTCGAGAGTTTTATAGACCGTCCCAGCTACGACTGCCTCGGCAGATCAAAAAGTTTCTCCGAACTGAAATTAATTTTCAAAAGCTTATCTAAGAACTACAGTGACTCAAGAAAGGGTGTCTAATTTGTCAGTGCTGTCAATAAATTGCAAATTGTGTGAAAGTCTTAATTATAGTAACATAATTAGTGATACTGTTGAAATGAAAGCGAGAAAATAAATTTTATAGAATAAACGTACAATAGTATATAAATATGCATGCTTTTGTTTTATTACTCATCCAAGCATTATTGGCCTGTCCACAGAACACCCAGGCATCCCCGATAATAATTAAATGCAGTTCTCTTTGACATTCTGCCAGCTTTCAGTTATCAAAACATAACTTGTAGTTTTATACATCTTTTCAATTTCGCTGTCGTGAAGGTATATTTGTCAAAGCAAAAGCTAGAACATTTTTTATTTTTAACAGTTCGTTAACTTGATTTATAATTTCGACATGTGCTATGTGGGGCTGTGTGTGTCCTCTTGCCCTGAAAATGTTAGTGAAGGAGGGAGACAGGATTAGGAAGGGGTTCAGAGAGGCTCTGAGGCACCAGAATATTCTATTTCCCATCCTAGTTGGCACATGCGTGGGTGTTTATCTTGTTACTTTTCCGTAAACTGTATTTGTATGTTATGCATTCTTTTGAATGTATGATATACGTGACAGTAACACTTAAAATAAGGCTGAGAAAGAGAACCTGCCCTGTTTACCACACAGAGGCTGTCTGCTCACCCAACATTCACATATAGGAAAGCACGTTGTTAACCCCAAACCTTGCCCCAGTGCAAGCCGCCCTTATCGTTTACCTGCCTCTGACCTGGGGGGTTGGATATTACTAACTCAGTCGAGAATGAGAATCCTGTTGACATTTTCCTTACCAGAATTTTTAATATCATGTTTTCTTCTGCACGGACTCTAAACACGATACTCACCCATTTTGGAAATTTTGGAAACTACAAATAAAAAGAAAGCATATATCATACCACCCAGAGAAAACCCCATGGAAACACTGGCCTTTTTCAATCTTAAAAAGAAAAAAAAAAAGATCTATCTTTCAATCAGTCTGTAATTTTGTATGGATGAGATCAGCCTCCAAATACAATTTTTTATCTGGTTGTTTTTCTCACTTGATATGCTAGACATTCCCTCCTGTTATTACAAACTCATTGTAAGCATCTTTGGCTGCATAATTTACTTAATCATTCCCTCATTACAGGCCATTTAGGCAGGTTCTAATTTCCCACTCACAGATTAACCTGTGATGAATAAGCAGTACTCTTCCTAAGTCTTTGTGTGGACTTCAGATTCTTTTCTTAGGCTCAGTACCTAGAAACGGTCTCAAGAGATGTTTATTTCAGAGGTACCTTGCACTGACTTTTCTCACTTGGGCATGGACGTCCTGGCAGCCTGGAGGGTGAGGTCGATTACTAAGGGAGTCTAAAGTCCACAGAGGCAGACCAGCCCGGGACCCATCCTGGCTCTGCAGACACTGTCAGAAGACCTCAGGACAGTCTCCATCTCCACACGCCTCGATCTACTCGCCTATAAACAAGAAAGAAGTGTGACTGCTACAGGTGATGTACTTACAAGGATGACTAGCACAGTAGGCGAGCCCCTAGTCCAGCGCCTGGCACGCAGTTCAGCTCAGTCGCTCAGTCGTGTCCGACTCTTTGCGACCCCATGAACCGCAGCACGCCAGGCCTCCCTGTCCATCACCAACTCCCGGAGTTCACTCAGACTCACGTCCTTCGAGTCCGTGATGCCATCCAGCCATCTCATCCTCCGTCGTCCCCTTCTCCTCCTGCCCCCAATCCCTCCCAGCATCAGAGTCTTTTCCAATGAGTCCACTCTTCTCATGAGGTGGCCAAAGTACTGGAGCTTCAGCTTCAGCATCATTCCCTCCAAAGAAATCCCAGGGCTGATCTCCTTTAGGATGGACTGGTTGGATCTCCTTGCAGTCCAAGGGACTCTCAAGAGTCTTCTCCAACACCACAGTTCAAAAGCATCAATTCTTCGCTGCTCAGCCTTCTTCACAGTCCAACTCTCACATCCATACATGACTACTGGAAAAACCATAGCCTTGACTAAACAGACCTTTGTTGGCAAAGTAATGTCTCTGCTTTTGAATATGCTATCTAGGTTGGTCATAACTTTTCTTCCAAGGAGTAAGCGTCTTTTAATTTCATGGCTGCCGTCACCATCTGCAGTGATTTTGGAGCCCCCCAAAAATAAAGTCTATCACTGTTTCCACTGTTTCCCCATCTATTTCCCATGAAGTAATGGGACCAGATGCCATGATCTTCGTTTTCTGAATGTTGAGTTTTAAGCCAACTTTTTCACTCTCCTCTTTCACTTTCATCAAGAGGCTTTTGAATTCCTCTTCACTTTCTGCCATAAGGGTGGTGTCATCTGCATATCTGAGGTGATTGATATTTCTCCCGGCAATCTTGATTCCAGCTTGTGCTTCTTCCAGTCCATCTCAATAAATGATCACTAAGACTAAACTTTTTTCAAGAACCCTTTTACGAATTTTTCTGGAAAAAGGGTCCCAAGCCAGACTCTGACTGGCCTGCCTGGAGTCCTGTGCCCTTCCCTGAGCCAGTTACCATTGGCTCTGATTGGTCAGCCCTGGGTGTCTTGCTCATCCTGATATGGGAGGTAGACATGGGTCAGCATAGCAGAACCACAAGGACTGAGAGTTGAGGTCCCACAGAGAGGAATTCTGCTGCCAGAAGGGCTAAAGGGGCTGGACCACAGATGCCTAGGCCTGAGGTCCAAGACGACGTGGGCATGGGAGAATAATCCTCATAGTAAGTGTTTATATGGGGGGTAAAAACCAAGGCAGACCAAAGGTGAAGGTCATTGATGGTTACCGCAGAGGGGTCCCGAGGCCTGGGGAGTAGCTGACCCCAGTGAGCTTGAAACTCTTTCCAACCTCTGACTAAAGCTACAAGCAGGTCTAGAAAAAGAGCAAGTTCACCAAGGGCTTCAGCACTCGGTTGACTCAAGATCACTTGGGCCCTAAGGCTGACCCCCTGGTACTGCACCGGGCCAGAGCTCAGGTCAGCAAGAAAGCCCGCTTCCCCCAGCCCCACCAGCGGTCCCCTGCTCATTCAGGGGGCAAGGTCGCTCCCAGTCATCCCCGAGTCCCCACTTACAGCTCAGTTTTGTCCAAACCACTCCTTCCATGGTAGCCACAGTTGGAAAGGCCTGAAGAGCATTGCTCCGTTCAGGAGAGAGGATCCCGCGGCTGCTCCCAAAAACCCATCTCCAAGCCTCACTTCCTTCATGTAATCCAAAATTTGGGCATCACCACCCAGCACCCCGTGCTTCGTAAGGTTGACTATAAGTCAGTTTAAGGGTTTGGTTTTGAAAAACTATAGAAAATGCATGCTGACATTTGCCTGCTGTGTCCATGCCTTGGTGGCGTCTCAGAGTCAAATTCAAAACTGCACTAACGTTCAAGCTGGAAAGAAATATTCAGAGGAGAGAAGTGGACGGGAGGAGACCTCCGTGGACTATTGTGCGGCTCTGTGGGGGCTGCAGCAGCCAGTTCTGTGCAGGCGGAGGGGAGGGTGGACGGACTAAGGCAAGTGGGTTTCCTAGAGACACAGGGCACAGAGGCGGGCCCCTGGGTGGCCTGAGGGGGCGTCAGGTGACCCCAAGGTTGGGCTTTCAGGGGAGCCAGCCCACTGCTGGCAAATGCAGTGGCCTCCGCTTGCCACTGCCTATTAAGTGGCATTATTTAAACCCTGCCAGTCACTCAGGCTTGGAGCTGGCATATTAATTTTATCTTAACTCTTTAGCCAGTGGAAATATATCAAAATGTAGCTTTTTACAACCGGACTCGGTGACAGACCAGAGGTTCTAACCGTACTCGGGCAGCGTCTGCTGAGGCCACACGCCAACAGAGGCCCTGCTGGCGCACGTCCACCCCTTAGGGGAGCAAACCGAAGGGGCAGGCATCTCAGTTTGGGTCACAGCTGTGTCCCTGGGGCATAAAGCAGCCCCTCCCTGGCCCGAAGCAGGCGTCTGCCATGGACACGTCAAACGAACAGCCACTTACCAGCAAACACAGCCTTAGCTCCTTCTGTGTGCAGGTCATGGCCTTGGGAGGCTATGTAAGGGGTAGGGGACATGATGATAGCAAGCAACGTGGGGAGCAGCAAAGACCCCAGGAAAGTGCCCGATGCCAAGGGGACCACTGGCAAGACAAGACAAGAGCTGATGTTCGCGCCTTGAGCACTTTCTCTGCGGCAAGCACCGTCAGACCCTTTATTTAGCCCTTCCTGTCCTCTTCCCAGCGACCCTCCTCGGGAGGAGAGGTTCGTACCCTCACTTCCACTTTTTGGAATTGCAAAGCGAAGTGAAAGTCGCTCAGTCATGTCTGACTCTTTGTGACCCTGTGACCCCATGGACTATATAGCCCCTGGAATTCTCCAGGCCAGAATACTGAAATGGGTAACCGTTCCTTCTCCAGGGGATCTTCCCAACCCAGGGATCAAACCCACGTCTCCTGTACCGCAGGCAGATTCTTTACCAGCTGAGCCAAAGGGAAACCCAAGAATACTGGAGTGGGTAGCCTAGCCCTTCTCCAGCGGATCGTCCCAACCCAGGAGTCAAACCAGCGTCTCCTGCATTGCAAGTGGATTCTTTACCACCTGAGCTGCGAGGGAGGCCCCAGGAAACCACGCTGCCATCACTCTGCTATGCTCTCATAGGTCTTGGCGTGTCTCTCTTTCCCGGAGCCCCGGAGTGGGACTGTGGAGTCAACAAGATCCAATGCAAGCTGACTTGTGCTGGAAACTGAAATTGAAAAATCTGAAAAAATTCAGATTTTTTCTGAATCCATCAGAAAAAAAAAAAGCAGTGCCTATTTGATAGTTTAAGGAAGCTGTCTCCCACTGCTGTACAGCCCTAGACATCAGTAATGTTTAAAATTTTACAAACCTGAGAGCGGAAAAATACTATCTCATTGTGTTTTAATTTGGAGCTTTTAAATTATAGATGAAGACGTGCGTGTTCTCCAGGAATCCCCAGCCGCCTGACTCTGCCTTCTGCATCTTGAAGCAAACGCCTCCTCCCAGCATGACAGCTGCTGTGGCCTGGCACTTCCATCCTTAATCCGAAAACTCTGGCGTGTGCTCTGTGTCTGCCGTGTCTCTGTACCCCTAGCAGCGCTGGCCCACCCAGAGCAAACGGGCGGCAGGAAATGACTATTCACTGAAAGCTTGCCAGGCGTCCTGCACGGTGCGTGACATTTTGCCCCCAGAATCTCACGTCACCCTCACAAGACCCTGTGAACCAGATTGCCTCTATCATCACCCCCAAATCCCGAAGTCCAAAGAGCTCCAAAACCCAAAAGATTGTTCATAATTTATTTGGCACACAAAATCTGAACTGGATTATCATACAACCACTTTAAGAACTCATCAGTTCAGTTCAGTTGCTCAGTCGTGTCCGACTCTTTGCGACCCCATGAACCACAGCACACCAAGCCTCTCTGTCCATCACCAACTCCCGGAGTCCACCCAAACCCATGTCCATCGAGTCGGTGATGCCATCCAACCATCTCATCCTCTGTCGTCCCCTTCTCCTGCCCTCAATCTTTCCCAGCAGCAGGGTCTTTTCAAATAAGTCAGCTCTTCACATCAGGTGGCCAAAGTATTGGAGTTTCAGCTTCAACATCAGTCCCTCCAATGAACACCCAGGACTGATCTCCTTTAGGATGGACTGGTTGGATCTCCTTGTAGTCCAAGGGACTCTCAAGAGTCTTCTCCAAAACCACAGTTCAAAAGCATCAATTCTTCGGCGCTCAGCTTTCTTTAAGAACTCCTGATTTGCTGCTAAAATTAAAAACTTGGTTCTGGGGTATTTGTTCCAGGCCTGCTGACAAATTAGTAATATGTAACCCGCACTGGATTATTGCTCCAAAATCCGGAAGAAAAATTGTGAAAAGGAAACCCACAAGCTCCAAGAGCTTCAGCTGAGGGCTGCGGACCTAGGCTGTCTCCCCGGGTCATGGCTAAAGACCCTGACCCCCAAGCCCATGTTCCTCACCCAGCCCCGTCTGCTCTCAGCCCAACTCCTCACGCCACACGATGGGTCCCCCGACCTTTGGGAGCAGCGAGAGCTCAGCGACAAGCCCTCATCTGTGGAGGCTTTACTTCCGAAGGACAGGGACAGGGCTGTTAAGCTGACTGGTCTCCTTGAGATTTAGATTCCAGGATGTCGCACAGCTCACAAATGCCACACAGGATCCTGGATGCCCCCCAGGCTGTGTCCCCGGAGCAGGACAGCTCTGCCCCTGGTTCCGCCCTGCCCCGTGAGGCTGAAATCCACCGGGTCAGGAAGCAGACTGGCTCCTCTAATAGATAAGTTTAATTAAAAGTGGGCTGGATGCGTGGCCCGAGCTGGAGAGTCATTAGACAATCAAAATGCTTCACTACAAGGAAGTAATTGCATGCACAGAGACCTTTTTGCTATCAGGGCAGAATCAATCAATAATTAAATTAGAAGTGAAAATTAGTCGCTCGAGCCCACAGCTCACTGACTGAGCAGACACTCCGTGACCCCAGGACGGGCGGAGGGCTTGTAGATGAGGGGGCTTCAGCCACCAAAGTCCTCGAGGTCAACCCGGCAGCGACCCATCCAAGTGAGCCCTGCCCGCCTCGGGGGTGGGGCGAGGCTCCTGGCACCGTTGATTCTAAAGTACAACAGTGTGGCATCTTGTCAGTTTGAAGAAGCTGAAATAAAGAGGAAGGGGGGATACAGTGGTTAGCTACTGGTCCATAGAAACCTCCCCCCAAAACAACAGGGCGTGAGCGGTGGGGGCGGATTTCAGGGGCATCTGCAGGTGGGCTGGGGTGACCCCGCTGACCCTGGCTGGGTTTGCTCTGTGTCTGCAGGTGAGTTGCGATTGTCTGACCCAAGCCGGGGGGTCTTTTCTAGCAGCAGCAGCGGGGTGGCCTTGCGCTCTCCTCCTGGGTGGCTGGCCGGCATGCGGCCTTCCAGTGGTGACGGCGGAAGATCCAGAGGGCACACAGAAGCACGTGCGGCCCCGTAAGGCTGAGAGCAGGCACACCATCGCTTCTATCCACACATCACCTGCCCAGCCCCAAGTCCAGGTCGACACCCTGACAAGAGCTGTCCAAGTCACCGAATGTATCCATCCGAGATACACCCAAGTCAAGGTCTATCAGGAGGAGCCCTGTGCTGAGACATGGCCAGGATGTGGAAGGGGGCTGGAAGGAGTGGAGAAATGGGGCTGGTAGTTCAGACCCACCCCCCCAACCTCCACCACCAGGGAACTCAGACTTCCCTGGAGGCTCAGATGGTAAAGAATCCACCTGCAATGCAGGAGACCTGGGTTTGATCCCTGGGTTGGGGAGATCCCCTGGAGAAGGGAACAGCTACCCACTCCAGTATTCCGGCCCGGAGAGGTGCACAGACTGTATAGTCCATGGGGTCGCAAAGAGTCGGACACGACTGAGTGACTTCCATTTCTGTCAGCCAGTCACTGTACACACGTTATCTCAAGGAATCTGGCTGCACCATCCATGCAATGCTCGTGATCACTCCCCTCTAACAGACAGGGAAGCTGAGACTCCCGGAAGCAGCCCGGCCAGGGTCATCCAGCTTATGAGTGGCTGGACAAAGTCCAGCCTGTGTCTGGATCGTTCCACCACCCCGCTGCCTTCACCGCCACCTGCAATCAGGGCAGCCAGTGCTTGTCTGAACCCTTCCTCACCTGCAGCAGGGAGCCGGGGCAAGGCCCTCCCATTTCTGTCCGGATTGTCTTCATCTGTGGACAAGGAAACTCCCCAGGGCTCCGGATGCCCCTGGAGGCTCTGAGAGGCATGGGTTTACGGCTAAACTGATGCAACAGGTTTCTGTTATTCTCATGAAATGGGCGACGGGGGGAGTGCCTGCAGACCACAGAGGCTGCAGGCTGGTTCAGTGTGTTCTGCGCAGAGGCTCCGGGCTTGAAAGGACTTTCAGGTCCACCTGGCCTCATAGCTTCCAGATATTTCTGCCCATGACCGTGGTAGGTTGGATCCTGGTCCCCAAGGCTGCCCCCATCTTAACCTGGGAATCTAGTTCTTTACAGGGGAGAAGGGACTTTGCAGGTGAGAGCTAAGCATCCTCACTGGGGAGATTATCCCAGGTCAGTCAGATGGGTCCAGGTACACCCCGTGGGTCCTTGAGACCAGAGCCTTTGTTGACTGCAGTCAGACCGAGACGTGGCAGCAGAAGAGGGGGGAGTCCCAGGCTGCCAGCTGCGAAGAGACAGCCGGGGGGTGAGCCAAGGGACGCGGCGCCTCAGAGGCTGGAAAAGCAGGGGAGTGGATTCCCCAGAGCTTCCAGAGAGCCCTGACGTGACCTGGGTTCCAGCCAGCGAGTCTGCCTGAAGACGTGTGACCTGCAGGACAGACCTGGAGGGCTGAGGGACAGCCACACACGTTGGACTTGCGGTCACTGTCACAGCGGCAGCTGGAGACCCAGACAGTGACCTTCAGGACAGAACTCAGCTCGCATCACAGCCCTGGGCACAGGCGCCACGGGCACACACACTCTCATACATACATGCACACACACGCACATGCCACACACACAGCCACACACCACACACACACGGACCCCCCCACACACACACATACACAGAGACCCACATACAGACACGTGCACATGCCGCACACATACACACACACACACAGACCCACATACACACATGCACATGCCGCACACACAGCCACACACCACACACACACGGACCCACACACACAGCCACATCCACATACACAGAGACCCACATACAGACACGTGCACATGCCACACACACAGCCACACACCACACACACACGGACCCCACACACACACACACACATACACAGAGACCCACATACAGACACGTGCACATGCCGCACACATACACACACACACACACACAGACCCACATACACACATGCACATGCCGCACACACAGCCACACACCACACACACATGGACCCACACACACAGCCACATCCACATCCACAGAGACCCACATACACACACATGCACATGCCACAGACACACACACACATACACATGCCGCACACATACACACACAGACCCACGCATCCACATACACGGACCCACACATCCACATCCACACAGAGACCCACATACACACACACGCATGCCCATGCCACACACACAGACCCACATACACACATGCACATGCCACACACACAGCCACACACCACACACACATGGACCCCCCCCCACACACACACACACATACACAGAGACCCACATACACACACATGCACATGCCACACACACACACACATCCACATCCACACACAGAGACCCATATACATACACACGCACATGCCACACACACAGAGAGACCCACATACACACATGTACACATGCCACACACACACACACGGACCCACACATCCACATAACGGACCCACACATCCACATCCACACAGAGAACCACATACACACACACGCACATGCCACACACACACACACAGACCCACACATCCACATCCACACACACAGACCCACATACACACACACACATGCTGCACACACACACACGGACCCACACATCCACATCCACACAGAGACCCACATGCACACACACGCACATGCCACACACATACACACACACACAGAGGCCCACATACACACACGTACACAGGCCGTGCACATACACACACGCAGACCCACACACACACACATCCACATACACACACAGAGATACACACATACACATACCGTACACATGCACACACACGGACCTACACACATACATGTACACACACATACACATGCCCACATCACGCACAGAGACATACATCCACACACGTCCACTCACACAGACTCACATACACATGCTGCACACATATACACACATGGACCCACATACACACACAAACACACACAGAGACACAGAGATCCACATACTCACACTTACATGTGCCACAAACCACACAGAGACCCACATACACACACATACACACACCACACAGAGACCCACATACACATGCCACACACAAACATACACACGGACCCACATACACACATATACATGTTGACACACACATATACATGCACACACCACGCACAGAGACATACATGCACACATATCCACTCACACAGACCCACATACACATGCTACACACATCCACACACCACACACACACACACCACATACATATACCACACACACACACACACCACACACACACCACACAAACATACATATACCACACACACACCACACACCCACACACCACAAACAGACACACCACACACACGGACCCACACACACACACACACACACACCACACAAACATACATATACCACACACACACACCACACACACACACTGCTTCCTGGAGAAGGCAGACCCTGAACTGAGACTTGAAGGAGGAGGAGGAGGAAGGCGCTGGCAAGAAAGCTGGAGGAAGGAGAATGTGGCTCCAGGGAGCGGCCAGTCGGCGGCCGGGCATCTTCAGGAGCCTAGATGAAGGGTGAGAGGTGAGTCCAGTAGAGGGGACTCTTCATGATAGGAATGCATTAAACAGGGCTGCTTGGGTAGAGAAGGGAGGAGACACCACCAGCAGAGCTGCGCTTTACAAAGATTCACCAGAAGGGACATGGAGCACTTGAGACTAAACGTTGGCTTCATTAAAAAACAATGGGGATATAAGTTTAAAAAACAATGATGTCAACTCACACCGACTAAACTGGAAAGAAACCTAAGTCTCTGATGGGGAACAGCCGTCTCTGCTCCGCCGGTGGGCGTTCCACTGGCGCAACCCCCTGGAGAGCAGGTTGGCATCACCTGGTGAAGCTAAGGCCGCACACACAGACTTACAGCTAAGCACCTGGGGTGCAGGTGCCCGAGAATGCTCAGGGCCCGCTAGGAAAGCAAACCACACAAATCGAGAATCAGCGTGCACAGCAGCCGGAGAAAGGACGGCCCAGCTCTGCCTACTTCTGCAGCGGGATCCCCCTCCTGAGGGAGAAGTCAGCAGCCACTGTGGGCAACTGGCTGCTGGGCGGGTTCTCGGGGATGGGCCGTCAGACTGGGCGCCCTCGGTCCCCTTACGCACAGACCAAGACATGCCAGACAGCAGTGCGCCTAGGACAGGCACGCCGGTGTGAAGCTTGGGAACAAAGCAGAGAGGGGTGAATATGAGACGCAGGGCAGCAGCCGCTTCTCGGGGGAGGGGCCTGGGCAGGACACAAGGGCAAACCGAGCGGCTGCAAAGGCAGCGCGTGGAAGTTGCTCAGTGGTGTCCGACTGTGTGCGACCCCGTGGACTACACAGTCCATGGGATTCTCCAGGCCAGGATACTGGAGTGGGGAGCCATTCCCTTCTCCAGGGATCTTCCCAACCCGGGATTGAACCCGTCTCCCGCATTGCAGGTGGATTCTTCACCAGCTGAGCCAGAAGGGAAGCAGGGCTGCAAAGGTCACTTGTTATTCCCCAAGGTCGTGCTTCCTTACTGCCAGGGCGCTCAGTGACGTGTTCATCTGGGTGCTCTACAGCTACTGGATATATATTATTTTGATTCTACTCAATATTTCATTTAAAAAAACAAGAAAGAAATATGAAAAAAATGACAGAAATTTTGGGAGAATAGAGAAAAATGGAGATTTATAGCTACATTAGTAGTTAAAATTTTGTCTTATTATCTATGCATTAAAAATAAGAATAAATTATTCTTTATTTTAAATTAAACTATGGTTGCTTTGCAATGTTGGGTTAGTTTCAGGTATAAGTAAAGTGATTTCATATAGTTATTTAATATATTCATTTTCAGATTCTTTTCCTTTATAGGTTATTACAAGATATTGACTACAGTTCCCAAAATAAAATTATTCTTGGTACATACTCTCTATAGTCATTTTTCTTCCTCTGTGTATCCATACTGGGTCAGTAGAATTTTTTGAAAGAATGGATTTTTAATATGATTATGTTGCTTAAAATGTTTTCTAAAATTACTTGTAACAGTCTTCAAATCACATTTTTAAATTGTTAACATTTCGCCTGAGTCCTCTCAATAGGGCATATTTTTAATTTAAAAATATTATCTCTATAGGAGTTGAAGTACCTGGTGAGCTCAGAGTAAATTCTGTGAAATGGAGAGTTTGCAGTTCTAGTATTTTGGCATCAAAATGTGGAGAGATTCCAGCAGCAATGTTGTCACAGATCCTTTTGCCTCCATGCAGGGTACCGTGTTTCAGCGCATATTTTTTCACAACAAAATCTATCAAATACATCATCTCTATTCACGATTCTTTTGATGTTTTACTGAACGTTGACTCTGTGTCATCTTAGCCTGGGCCTTCTCTGGTAGGTTACATCACTGTCCACATCCTCTGTTTATGCGAATAAACACAGAAGCATCATGCAGATTCCTCCTGGTGTGTCCAGACGTGCCAAGGTTTAAATAAAATCTCAAAATGAAAGCAGAACTTCGCCCTCCACCACATCCAACTCCCCCTGGCTTCCTTGATAAATTTCACCATCGTCCACTTGTAAACTTTGTTTGTAAATCATCACAAAAGGTGAAAAATGTTCATAACTGACATTGTGTGGCTTCCATCCATTAAATGCCTCAATTAAAGATTTCCAACTAATTTTGTACAGTCACATCCAACATTTAGAGGATTTGTTTATAACAAAAGCTCAGGACTATTAGAGGACAAGCAAGTTGATATTTTGAGTACAGGCTCAAACATTTCTCAAATCTGGTTGAGGATGGAAAAAAGGAAAGAAAGTTCCACCACGCTGACAGAATTAAACTGTAGGTTCTTTAGAATTTAACTTCATCACCAAGTTGTTTATTTCAAGTCAATCTGGGCACACACATAACAGATTTTGACAACTACTGCTTCTGTTCAGTTGGCAGATCTTGGCAGCTTGTTCCAATGCATCACCAAAACACAAGCCCATTTTTGCACTTAATTTACAAAAAAAAAAAAAAGAAGCATTGTGTTTTTTTGACCTTAATTTTTTATTGAGGTATAGTTGATGTACAATAGTATGTAAGTTATACATGTATCATATAGTGATTCACAATTTTTAAAGGTTATAATCCACTTTTTAAAGATTTCTTTTGATGTGGACCATTTTTCAAGGTCTTTATTGAGTTTGTTACAATATTGCTTCTGTTTTTCTGCTTTCGTTTTTCGGCCTTGAGCCATGTGGGGTCTCAGTTCCTTGACCAGGGATCCACCCCACATTCCCTACATTTGAAGGTGAAGTCTTAACCGCTGGACCAGCAGGGAAAGCCCTTTAAAGGTTGCAATCCATTTATAGTTACTGTAAAATATTGGCTACCTCCCCATGTTGTACTTATTTTATGGCAATAGCTCGCACCTCCTGCTCCCCTCCTCCACCACCGCCCCCGCCCTCTCCCCGTCAGTAACCACCAGCTTGCTCTCTACGTCTGTGAGTCTGTTCAAAGGGCATTGCTTTAACCATGACATCAGCTTCACCAAAGGAAGGGCGTTTTACTAGCAACGGGAAGAGCTTCAAAAGCTTTATTTTGATGTTTCATAAATTAGATGCAAATGATTAAACTATCATTGGAATTAACAGGTTTTCTTTTTGAAGCCTCTGGGAAAGATGACATAAAACTGGAATAATTTAGATGATTCCAAGTTCTGGTAACGGAGCCAACACACGCTCAGCTATCGCTCCAGGGAAAGGGGTGCTGCCCATAGCAGGGGGTGTGGCTGCTGCAGCCCCCTACCCCCAGTCGTAGACTGGTCAGCTCACCTCTGACCTGGGCTGGGATGGAGGAGCCAGCGGGACTGAGGTCAGGCTGCCACGGGAGTGCTCACAGCGTTTGCCAAACCCACCACTCAATGCAGCTCCGGAGGGCGGAGTTGCATCTAAAGGGTGAAAAGTCTGGCATGGACGCTGAGAGAAGTCAGGAGGTGTCATCTCGGAGGTGGGACACTGATGGCCTCGGGGGCGCATGAGGACTACATGGGCCTGTCATCACCATCCCAGGGCACCTCCAGGGTTTGCTGTCTTGTAATTGTCATTGAATGCCTTTGAGGGCAGTTGAGAGGAGATTATTCTAATGATCCAGGAAGCCTGGGGGTGGGGGTGTTGTTGAGAAGAACACAGGCTGGCTGATGAACCACAGGGCCCTCAACTCTCCCACCAGGGGCATTTTCGATGTGATTTCTGCTCTGTTCCAGACCTGCCATCACTAGAAACGGGGCCCGGAGGTCAGAAGGGACCTGGCTGAGGTCCCAGAGCTGGCAAGAGAGAGAGTTGGGGGTCAGCCAGGTTCATAGGGAGGCTCATGACCCCAGTCTACTTGATGGGGAGAGGATGCAAGATGCCGCCAGGAAAGACAGAGCAGGAAGCAAAGACAGTGAATACCCACGCTTGGCCCACCTCAGGCGCAGAAAGGCACTCCCACCCCACCGCCGCTTCTCTGAGCAGGACCTGCTTGTGCCCAGTTGGGCTGCAGAGACATCCAGGCCACCATGGGGGTGCTGACCTTGGGATGATCTCCATGAAGATGGGACACGGGGGTCCCGGGCCCCTCCCTGACACCCTGTCCTGCAGAGAGAAAGGTGTTAAATGCCGGCCACCCCCTCAGTAGCAGGAGCGCCTGCATCTCACGGGGTCCTGAATGGGATGCAGAGAAGCTGCAGAGCTGGGGGCTCCTTCCAGAACATGGGAGGCAGCCCTCACCCATCTACATCAGGCGGCAATGCTCTGTGTCCACGCAGCGACAGCCACGCAGAAGCCCAGAGCCACGGCCCCAGCCGCAGGGGCTCCCGGAGGGCCCAGCAGCCCTGCTCAGCACTCACACTCCATGTGGTCCCTGCACACCGTCTCCCGCACAGCCTTCAATCGGGCAGGAACGCTCGGCAGCAGTCACGTGCCCTTGGACTTTGGTGTCAAAGCACAGAAGGTCCCTTCATCGCCACATCGAGCTGCTGTGATGACGAGAGTGAGGCCCGGGTCTGGCCCCTCCTCCCACGGCCTCCTGGGACCCTCAGACCCCAGGCGTCCAGGCACGTCCACCAGGACCATCTGATCCCCGAGTCTCAGGGACACTGGCTGGAGAAGACCCTCCCACTCCCTGGCTCGCACCCCCCTCCCCTGCTGAAAAGGGGTCACTTCGCAGAAAGCAATGCCTGGCCAGATCAGACACCAACTGTGCAGTGGGAACGAGAGAGCGCGGAGGGGAGCTGGCGCGGAAACATGGTGAGCACACCCAGCAGACCACGGCCGCTCCTCCCACCACGCGCCCAACGGGAGGCCCACGCTTGATCCCCTGCATCTCAGACGCCCCATCTGGCCTCCTGCTCGCCGTGTCCTCAGCTGTCCTCCCAGGATGACTTATCAAAGCGCACAGGCACCCTCTGTCCACACGTCCGCTGGCGAGCCTGTCTCCTGTGAGCGCCTGGATGCAGGCACAGGGGATAGAGATAAGGAGGCAGAGGAGGCTGGTCCTCGGGCAAGAGGCTGGGAGGGGCCCAAGGAGGCCCTGCAGAGGGACCCGGGTGTGAGACCCAGCTGTGCCGCATCCACCGGTCCCAGGCCTCCTGCCACAGGGCTGGACCCTCTGCACCCCCTCCAGCCATGCACCTGGCACCCACAAACGTGCAGTAAACACTCGAGAAGACACCCCTGGTGAGCGAGCAAGGTGACATCACACTGGGCTGCTGGGCATTCCTGAGGCCGCACCGCCGGTGACTCGGTTAGAGCTGTGGACCAGCGGAGAAGATAGATCACCTCCCCGGCCAGATGCACACCTGGGCTGCATGCCACGTCCTGGGGGGACTGCAGACACCCTGGTGTTCCAGATGAGGCCTGGAGGGATGGACAGACACATTTTGTTCCAGATGAGCAATTAGGTTGACCAACACCGGGTTAAGGAGAAACATGGCAAGTGGGTTTGAAATGTGTCCTTCTTACCTTAGACACTACCTGCTCACTCGTATGAGTCCTGACTGCACGGACGTCGGCCGCCTGCTTAGCTTGGAGCTTGATTTAACTGTGCAGGCGATGCATCACCCATTCCAAATGTAACCAAGCAGGACCCTCTGGGCCCTCCCTGTCCTCCGCCCAACTCTTGCCTGTAGAAAGACTTTAGCGTCGGAGGCCTTCCCTGAGTTCCAAAGAGTAAATTTAACCAGAAAAGTGACAAAATGCAGAAACAAAGGGAAACAGTGAGCAAACCAAAATAGTAACAGTTACGCCATCAAACAAAGTCAAGGATGTGCAGTTCCTCCTCGGAGACTACAGGTAGCATTCTGAGCCACGTCCTGTGAGCTGTGAGGCAGACAACGAAATGCCCACCAGGTGGGAAACTGAATAGCTGAATGCTGAGCACCAGCACGCAGACCCCAACTGGTTGGAACCAGAGCCTGATGATGCTGACTCCCAGTTACCTCACCATCAGCCAATCAGAAAATGCTCATGAGCTGGCCACACCCCCTACAAGCCTCCTCCCCTCACCCTGTCTTTACAACCCTTCCCCTGAAAGCCGTCATGGACTTTGGGCCTTTTAGGCACAAGCTGCCTGGACTCCTTGTCTGGCACCTGTAGTAACGCTGCACTTTCCTGCACCACAGCCGGGTGTCAGTAGATGGGCGTTAGGGCACACAGCAGAGCAGACCCAAGTCTGGTTTGGTAACACAGCTGCCTTAGTTCACAGACAAGGAAGCTGGGGCCCAGAAGTGGGCAGTCTCACCCAGAGTCACAAAGAGCTTTCCCCAAGAGCTGGATCCAGAGAAAGGTACACACGCCCCAGTGTTCACTGCAGCCAGGATGTGGAAGCAACCTAAGTGCCGAGCAACACAGGGATGGCTGAAGACAAGGTGGTGCACACACACAATGGAATAGTACTCAGCCATAAAAAGGGCAAATAACGCCATGTGCAGCGCCATGGATGGACCTGGAGACTATCACGCTGAGCAAAGCAAGTCAGACAGAGAAGGACTCACATCATATGACATCACTTATATGTGGAATCTAAAAAAAAACTGTACAAATGATCTCATTCACAAAACAGAAATAGAATTATGGATCTAGAAAACAATCTTATGGTTCTGGGGGGTGAAGGGAGAGAGCAATAAACTGGGAGATTGGGGGCATATAAGTAGATGACTGATGAGGACCTGCTGTGAACTCCCTGGTGGCTCAGACGGCAAAGAGCCCAGCTGCCAATGGAGGAGGCCTGGGCTCCACCCCTGGGTTGGGAAGACCCCTTGGAGAAGGGAATGGCAACCCACTCCAGTACTCCTGCCTGGAGAATCCCATGGACAGAGGAGACTGCAGGCCAGCCCCTCCCCTGCACCTGCCCTGGCGGGCCCCGCTTGGGGCAGCTGCCTGTACAGCAAAGCCAGCCCTGGGGGTGACCCGCACCACAGGGGTCCGAGGGCACCCCTGCAGGCCAGGGTGAGCAGTGGGGTCTCAGGGCTCAGGCAGCAGCTGGACCCACCGTGATGCTGCTCCAGCTCCGCCCATCCTGTCTCCCGAAGCTGGAGCCTGGAGCCAGCTGTTTTTGTGAACCCCGCTCTCCCTTCCCGGATGATGACTCTTCTGAAGTTTAAACAGCCGTGGTTTCCCTTGTATGCCCTGGCATGTGTTTCCCCAGGAGATGCTCATCCGTTCATGGAGTAGTAATGACCTATTAATATGGAAAGATGGGAGAGAGAGCTGGGGTTGTGAAAGAACACACATTTTTATTCAAATACATTACATGGATGTTCGATTAAAATGCTCCTCTTGGAATGGACACTTAGTCACAGCCCTCTCTGGGCACCTGCTACCAATCCCGCTCCTTCATTACGGCCATGCCGAACAAAAGGGCTATTCAGAACGTAGGCTATTTGCAAGCCCAGGACCCTAGCATTCTCATCACTTGTTTCATTTGATACATCTCGTCCCCCACGTACGTGTCTTCCAAAATGAATCAGACGTGCGGGCTGGTCCAGAGGGAGGAGGAGGTACTCTGCCCCCGGGTCCTGCTGCTCATCAGCCTCCTCCCGGAGGATTCTCGCAACTGAGGATCTGCGTCTCCGCAGACCTTTTCCAAGACTCCTTCCTTGACCACTGCAGCCACGCTGCACTCAGGAAACCCCTCCCCTCCTCCAGCCCCCACCCCCACCCCCGTCCCAGAGCGCGGCCCTCCCATCAGACGCGCCACAGCGCTGCTGGCCATTACTTCGTGGAAATCAGGAAGCTCTGATGCTCAAGGAGGCCTGGGTTCGAGGCCTGCCTCCCCCAGTGAGGGGCAGGTGTGATTTATACAATTTCACCAAGGGCAGCGTCCTGACATGAAGCCCCCACTTGGCGGCAGTGTCGAGGAGTTGAGAGCTCGGAGTGCTGGCATAAGGCTATCTCCATGGCCCTGCCGAGGGCGGAACATCTCCCAGCTCTGTCTCCAGCCCCAGAACAAAGGTCTCCCACTGATGTGTAACCAAGGGTGTAACCCAGCCAGCCGCCAGCTTCGGCCTCAGGTAGCCACAGGCAAGGCCAGGGGGTTAGGCTGGGGACAGACACTCCCCCAGGCTCGGGTGGGCTCCCAGCGTCTCTGCCGAGGAAGTGGGTCTCAGAGAACTGGAAGGCCGCCCCAGGGCACACACCCCAGCAAGGATGGGGGCGGGCGTGGGGCTGGAGCAGGTCACCGGGGGAGCGCCGGCTCGTAAGTGGCAGGGTCTGGACTTGAACTCAAGCCGCCTGGCCCTGTGGTTTTGTGCTGCCCTGGACGAGATGATGCCCAATGCTCCCCTGGCAGCGCAGTGGTAAAGAACCCAGCTGCCAATGCAGGAGACAGAAGAGACACAGGTTCGACCCCGCGTCAGGAAGATCCCCTGGAGGAGGAAATGGAAACCCACCCCAGTATTCCTGCCTGGAGAATCTCACGGACAGAGGAGCCTGGCAGGCTACGGTCCATGGGGTCACAAAGAGTTGCACAAGACTGAGCGTTGCACACACACACACACACACACACACACACACACACCTGTCACGCAGCACGTGGCCACTCCTCAGCCAGCGTTGCTTCCCTCCCCTTGGCCTTCCACACATCCCTCCATGCCCACCCATCAGACAGCCCCTCCTCCGAGAGGCTGCTGGGGTACTGAGAGGCTGTTCCTTCCCCCAGGTCAGAGGTCATGCCCCACGACTGAAGCTTAGCTAGGGGCCCGTGTCTCACGGAGCCCCAAGGCCCAAGTCCTGGCCGCAGCACTCTTGGGCCACCCAGTCCTGGGGTCAGGAGACTGCTGTCCCAGACCTGCCCCAGCCTGGTGGCCGGGATGAGTCCCTCTGTTCTTTCAGTCTCCTTATGTACAGTGGAGAGTTTGGACTGGATGACTTTATGTGACCCCTCCCAGGTCACCTAGGGACCAGTGTCATCTGCCAGAGGACCTCCCCGGTTCCCCCCCGCCAGGAAGCCTCTCCCCAGGTCACCTCCCCACCTGGTGTCTTCCCCCAGGTAACCTCCCCCAGGTATCCCCTCCCTCTCCATCCTACTTGGAGCACCCTCCCACCCCAGTGCAGAGGCCCCTTGAGAGGGAGCCTGGGAGGCCCCTGGGCCGCAGCTCTGCTAGGCCTGTACACGCTGCAGCCCTCATCAGGCCCTGCCCTCACAGACGGATGCCAGCTCTCCCCTGTTCACACATTTGGCAGCGTTCCTTTCCATTCTGTAGCTGAGGACCCCAGGGTGCGAGGTCCCGGGCTCGCGTCTGTTGCGTGTTCTCACTGATGCTTGCTCACGGCCTGTGTTCCCCCGGTGTGACGGTAGACTTGTCACCGTGCTGGTGGTCTCAGTGTCTGGGGGTCCAGGAGGCTTCAAGGGGGCCCCCCATCCCCCATGGGGGGGTCACTGTCTCTCTTCAGGAGCCTGGGGTGGTGCTGAGCTCAGACCTCAGGGCCCCAGGTCGGCTGAGGTCGGATGGGGCTCAGGCCCCGCCTTGCTGGGGCTTCGCGCAGGGAGGCGCGGGCCCCGGGGCAGCGCTGCTGCAGGCTCAGCGTCTCACCCACCCTCTGTCGGTGTTCCCGAGTCTTTTCCCTCCTACTCCCCACTTCGTCCTGAAATGCACCAAAAACTGTCTGCGGCGGAGGCCTGCTTCCAGTTAGGGTGTAGGAGATAAAGGCCATTATTCTAGGGAAACAGCAAGAACACACCCACACTGCAGAATCATAGTGGATAAGCCTTCAAAGAGCCACACACGCAAAGCCCTCCAAATGAAGCAGATTCCAGAGAAAGACAGGGCCTTCACAAGCCACCGAGGCTGGGCCTCACTCCTCGGCCTGCCCCAGACGAAGACGCTCCAAGGCACGAGGAGGAACGAGCAGAACATTCAGCCCCGTGGGCCCATGTGAGACTAGATTTTTTTCTTTAATTTTTACTGAAACGTTGATTTACAATGTTGTGTTACTTTCGAGTGTACAGCAAAGTGATTCAGCTATATATATATAACATACAAATATAACATATTGCATGTATGCATCTAATATATACACTATATAATATCTATAATGTCTACATATGTGAATGTGTGCCTATGTCACGTATATATGTATATTATATATGTATTATACATATAATTTGTGACCCCATGGACTGTGGCCTGCCAGGCTCCTCTGTCCATGGGGATTCTCCAGGCAAGAATACTGGAGTGGTTTGCCATGCCCTCCTCCAGGGAATCTTCCCAACCCAGGGGTCAAACCCAGGTCTCCCACATTGCAGGCAGATTCTTCACCATCTGAGCCACCAGGGAAACCCATATGAATATATACTTGTATATATTACATACATGTATACATACGTGTATACATAATACATACAAGTATATATACATCTTTCAGTTCAGTTCAGTCGCTCAGTCATGTCTGACTCTGCAACCCCATGAATCGCAGCACACCAGGCCTCCCTGTCTATCACCAACTCCCGGAGTTCACTCAGACTCACGTCCATTGAGTCCATGATGCCATCCAGCCATCTCGTCCTCGGTCATCCCCTTCTCCTCCTGCCCTCAATCCCTCCCAGCATCAAAGTCTTTTCTAATGAGTCAACTCTTCGCATGAGGTGGCCAAAGTACTGGAGTTTCAGCTTTAGCATCATTCCTTCCAAAGAACACCCAGGGCTGATCTCCTTCAGAATGGACTGGTTGGATCTCCTTGCAGTCCAAGGGACTCTCAAGAGTCTTCTCCAACACCACAGTTTAAAAGCATCAATACTTCGGCACTCAGCCTTCTTCACAGTCCAACTCTCACATCCATACCTGACCACTGGAAAAACCATAGCCTTGACTAGACGGACCTTCGTTGGGAAAGTAATGTCTCTGCTTTTGAATATGCTGTCTAGGTTGGTCATAAATTTCCTTCCAAGGAGTAAGCGTCTTTTAATTTCATGGCTGCAGTCACCATCTGCAGTGATTTTGGAGCCCCCAAAAATAACGTCTGACATTGTTTCCACTGTTTCCCCATCTATTTCCCATGAAGTGATCGGACGGGAGGCCATGATCTTCGTTTTCTGAATGTTGAGCTTTAAGCCAACTTTTTCACTCTCCTCTTTCACTTTCATCCAGAGGCTCTTTAGCTCCTCTTCACTTTCTGCCATCAGGGTGGTGTCATCTGCATTTCACATACACACATATGACGTATGTATATGTAGTGAAAGTCACTCAGTCGTGTCCAATTCTTTGTGACCCCATGGACTACGCGGTTCATGGAATTCTCCAGGCCAGAATACTGTAGTGAGTAGCCATTCCCTTCTCCAGGGGATCTTCCCAACCCAGGGATCTAACCCAGGTTTCCCGCATTGCAAGCGGATTCTTTACCAGCTGAGCCACCAGGGAAGTCCATGTGTGTGTAATATACATAGATATTTACAATACACATGTGCTAAGTCACTTCAGTCGTGTCCAATTCTTTGTGACCCCATGGACTGTACCTCGCCAGGGTCCTCTGTCCATGGATTCTCCAGGCAAGAATGCTGGGGTGGGTTGCCATGCCCTCCTCCAGGGGATCTTCTTGACCCAGGGATTGAACCCTCATCCCTTACATTCCCTGCATTGGTAGGTGGGTTCTTTACCACTAATGTCACCTGGGAAGTCCATAATACACAAAAGTATATATACATATGTGTGTATATGTATCATATATGTGTGTGTATATATCATGTACATGTGTGTATATATACATATACATGTGTGTATATATCATAAATATGTGTGTATATCATATACATGTGTGTATATATGTCATATATGTGTGAATATATCATATACATGTGTGTATATATCATGTGTGTATCATATATGTGTACATGTCATATACATGTGTGTATATCATGTGTGTATCATATATGTGTACGTGTCATATACATGTGTGTATACATGTCGTATACGTGTGTGTGTATCATATATATCCTTTTTTAGATGACAGGCTGGAACTTGAAAGAGCCCCAGAGACACAATAATCCCCATCACCTGGCAACCCTAAGCTTGAGTCAGCTGGGGGAGGCTGGAAAGCAGAGCACCATTTTAAAGTTCCACCAAGTTTAGATCCCAGGGCCCTCCTGGGGATGAGATGGTGTCTGACTGGATTCTCAAAAGAGGTGAAACCACAGGTGAACTAGAACCAGTCAAAGCTGTAACAAATCCCCAGTGAGCTCAATTCCTGATAAGACCGCAGGGACCGCGCCCCTCAGGAAGGTGCAAGAGGAATTGGAATCTGGGGCTGAGGGCAGAAAGAGGTCTACGTGGCCTCCCGGTACCTGCAGGAGGGCAGGGTCTGCCCTCAGCACATGTGACACCAGAGAGGAGCTAGAACATGGACGAGCTGAGGCCAGCCCCACTTCACTTGGTCTCTTGGTTGAAAATGACCAACAATCAAGAGGAAAAACAGTTCATTGAAATGCCCAGATGACCCAGATGTTGGAATTAGCACACAACAACTTTACATTTTTATTATAAGTTTGGTAGATAATTTAGAAGAAAATGTGAATTCAGAATGAATGAGCAGAGGTTATCGACTGCAGGAAGCAATGCTCTCATCGTATTACGGCTATAGAATGCATGACAATCATAGCACAAAGGGAAGGGAGTTTAAGCAACTCACACACGGCACAGTGCTCGTGGTGTCCACTGTGCCTGAGGTGGGGCCACTTATTATTCATCTGCGTGAGGTCCAGGTTACGGCTCGTGGGATCTTTCGTCGCAGCACACGGGCTCGCTAGCTGTGATGTGTGGGCTTAGCTGCTCTGTGGTGTGAGGACCCTTAGCTTCTTGACCAGGGATCAAACCTGAGTCCCCTGCACTGCAAGGCAGACTCTTAACCGCTAGACCACCAGGAAAGTCCCAAGGCGGTCTAATGTGAAAGCAGCGCAGATTGTGAGCTTTTAAGGATTTGTGTTGCAATACCCAGAACTATCACTTTAAAAGAAAGAGGTACTGAAAGGTCAAGAGAAGAAATTCAATAGAATATTCTAAAATATTCAGTGAATTCAGGAGAAAACAGTAAAGAATCCGAGAACAGATGGTACAAATAGAAAGCAAATAGCAAGAAAGTAGATGTAAACTCAACTTGATCAGTAATTTAATTAAATGTAAGTGGAATAAACACTCCAATGAGCAAGCAGGATTGTCAGATGGAATAGAATTAGAGGCAAGTAAAATTGTAGGGCAAAAATCTCCTAACATCATGTAAAAAGTTTGAACAAAGTATTAGCGAACCAAAACTTGTGTGTGTGTGTGCACGTTATAAACAAGTGGGACTCGTTCAAAGGGCAAGGTTGGTTTAGCATTTAAAACTCCGTGTAATTCACCAAATCAACAGAATGAAGGAGAAAAGAATGATCATCTCAATAGTTGTCGAGAAAGCATTTGAGAAGATTCGACACCTGTTCACGGAAACAGCATTCCATGGAAAAGAAAGGCTTTAGCAAAATGGAGCAGAAGAAACACCTCCAATCTAATAAAGAGCACATGAGACCCTGCAGATAATGTCATCCTTGATGACGAAATACTGAATCTGTTACTAAGATTAGGAACGAGGCAAGACGCCCTCCTTTACTGCTTCCATTTGGCATCATCGAGGAGGCCCTATCCTAGATAGGGAAAGTAAGAAGAGAAATGGAAGGCAAAAAGACCGGGCAGCAAGAAGCAAAATTGTCTGTATGGGCCAATATGACCGTGTATAAGGAAATAAGGAATTTATGGCAAAAACAACTAACAGTAGCAAGCCAGTTCAGCAAAACTGCAAAATATAAAGTCATATACAAAAACCACTTTTATTTCTATATATTCCTAGTAAACAATTGGAAATGAATGTTTTAAATAGCATTTATAATAGGATCAAAACATGTCAAATGCCTAAGAATCCATCTAATGAAAGATATGGAAGATCTCTACACTGTAAGCATAAAACACACTGAGAGGAATTAATGTCTTCAAAACCTTGTGCAATTCTCATAGATTAGAAAAGGTAATTTTGTTAGCACGTCAGTTTTCCTTAAACTGGTCTATAAAGGCCATCCAATCCCAGTAAAATTCCAGCAGGCTTTTTACAGAGCTTGAAAAGCTAATTCTAAAATTAATCTGAAAATGTAAAGAGCCTAGAATATCCAAGAAAATCTTTGGAAAAAAACCCAATCAAGTTGGGGGGACTGTCTAATATAAAGATTTACCGTTGTTGCTGTTGTTCAGTCGCTACGTCATCTCTGACCCTTTGCAACCCCATGGACTGCAGCATGCAGGCTGCCCTGTCCTCCACTATCTCCCAGAGTCTGCTCAAGTCATGTCCATTGAGTTGGTGATGCTATCCAACCAAAGTTGCAATAATTAAGACTTTGTAATAATAGTACAAAGATAGACAAACAGATCAATGGTGTGGAAATCGATTCACACATGTAGAGTCAACTGAGGCACCAGGGAAGTTCAGCAGACAAAGGACAGCCTTCTCAACACACAGGAGTGGAACTAGCTGACAGCATAGCTTCAGTCCCTCCCTCACCACACACACGCGCACCCACTCAAGACGCATCCTTGACGAAGAGGAGAAAGGTACAACAATGAATCTTCTGGAAGAAAACGTGAGAAAACAGCCCCACGACTTTGGAGCAGGCAAATGTTTTTTAGAGAGGACACAAAGTAGTCATAAAGAAATGTATAAATTTAATGTCATCAAAATTTAAAGCTTCTGCTCATCAAAGACACTTATAAGTGAAAACCAATCCATGGATCAGAATATACATTTCTGACCAAAAAGACTCGTAAGTTTCATATATAAAGAGCTGCCGTAAATCAATAACAAAGAGGCAATCCAATTGAAAATGGGCAAGCAACGTGAATGGGCAGTTGACGCAAAGAGATGTACTCATGGTCAATAAGCACAGGCAAAGTGTTCAAACTCATTGCCTTAAGTGCACAATGAGATACCGTTTCTGACTCACTGGGAGAGTTAGGAAAGGAAGACTGACAGTAACAAGCTTTAGCGAGGATGAGGAGCCACTGGGACTCTCCTATTCCTCCAGGTGGGAATGTAAAATGATTAAACCATTTTAGAAAGCTGTGTGCTGGTGTATACTGAAATTAAGCTTACATTTACCATATGACCTGGCAATTCCCCTGCTAGGAATGTACCTCAGAGAATGCATATGGCCACCAAAAAGGAAATCATGATAATAGCTAGAATCTGGACACAGTCCAAACACCCATCCACAGGGGAATGGATGAACCGTCTGCCATCCATCCACACAAGCCGTATTTGGCAGAGACAGAGAACAGCCCAGAGACATCGTGTTGCATGAAAGAGCCGGACCCCCCAGAACACAGACTACATGATTCCTTCCACAGGCGATCAGGAGCCTGAAAAACTGGCCATGTGAGATGATGGGGCTGACTGGCCTAGGGCATCACCCACTATGGGGCGGGGTGGGGGGTCTCCAGACAGGACATGAACTCCGCAACAACACCGCTCAGGGCTTCCTTTCTCCATACATCTGGAATGGGGAGTCTGAGCCTCCCAATGGGACAGGATGTGACTCGGGTCACGGGTAGGTTCTGAATCTCAAGGGTAGACTTGGTCCTCAGCTTCCCCGTGTCTAAAACAGAGAGGGAAGGATGAGCAGAGACCAGTTGCTCACAGCGCTTACCCCATGGGCCCCTCTGGCAGCACCCTGCCTGGAACAGGGACACAGGACCCTGTCTGGGGCAAGTCATAAGACTTGCCGAAGCAACATCCTCAACCCCATCACAAAGGCCAGAGCACCACTTCCGCAGTCTGCCTGACCCACGGCCTGTCTGACTGCATTCCATGACCAACCACGATGCCAGCGAGACCCCGGTCACCTGTCCTACCACCTACAAGGCCTCCACCCACTGGGGTCAGAATCTGCTCTGGGCCCAAGTGGGGCTGAGGACTCACACCCCCCAGAAAGGGCAGAGTCTGCTGCCCTCTGTCCAATCCCACGTGTCTAGCCGTGTCCCCTTGACTCTGGGTCACTCCTGGGCCTATGACTGTGATCAGTTTTTTTTTTTTTTTCTGTAGAGAAAATGGATTTAAATTTAATTGTCGCTTGAAAGAGAAGGGGTGGGGTGGGGCAGCTGGGGAGGAGGGACTGGAACAAAAGGAGAAAAGCAGAGGCCTGATCAATTGTTTCAATTTAAAGAGGCTGCAGTCAAATGGCTGGAAGACAGAGTTATGTGCCTCCCGAAAATGCGGCAATAAATAAGGGAAATCACCCAGAACAAATAGCGCCAGCTGTTTAGATGAAAGAGGAGCCAGGAAATGTGAAGAATGGACGATCACAGCCAGAAATGACGGGCAGGGCCAGTGGGGCTGGGGGTGGGGAGCAGAGACCCTCGGGCAACTGCCCCGTCCTGGGGAAAGCCAGGGTCCTGGACGCTCTGTTTAGGGACCTCTAGCCTCTCAGCCTGGGGTGCCCTGGGAGGGGGGTTTGGGGAGCAGAGAGTCCCTGGTGGGGAAACTGCCCAGCCAGGACACTGCGGTACAGACACATCGCAGCCAACACTCACTCATTCAACTGACGCCCATGAGCTCCAACAGCTCATATCTCATCTTCATGCAGCTCCGCTTTATAGGCGAGGAACTCATGCTAAGGGCAGGCAACTGGTCTACCCAAGGTCACACAGCATCTGACCCCATGCCCTGCCTGGATGCCCTCCCTGATGAACCACTTGGCCCCTGAGATCCCAGAAGGGGCCAGGTCAGGTTGAGCAGGATTTCAGCACCCAGAGCATTAGGTTTTCAGGACACTCCTCCCTTCCTCACCTGGGTTCAGGAGTGTTACACAAAAGGAAGTCCCTCCATGTGGAAGCATGAGAGGTAGAAAAGAGGCATTCCCATCAGTCAGCTATGAGCAGTGGCTAGATGGAAAGAACAGCCATGGGCAAGTCACCCATGGAGCCTCAGTTTTCCCATCTCTGAAATGGGAACATTACAATCCCAAAGTTGAAAGTGGTCACAGAGGTCACCAAACTCAACCCTTCGACCATGATCACTAGGCTCTCCTTACACTCCGCTGAAGTCAGATGCTCACTGAATCCCTATATGATCCTTTTATCCCCACCCTGGATCTGTGAGGTTAAAATTTTTCTTTATATTGAGCCTAAAATGCTCTGTCTTCCCCTGAAACCACTCAGAATGCATGCAGTTTGGAGCAGTTCTCGCTAAGCCTTCACCACCCTCCCTGAGTCTCCCTCCCATGCTTCATAAAATGCCTGGATTCCCAGCCTAGGTACACATCAAGGGCAAACACTCTGAAGAATCACCAGTCACTTAGAATGATCATCTCATCCTTGCCTGAGGGCAAACAATTTTTTCCAAAATGCTTTCTGCCTCCATCATAAACTGCTTGGTAATGAGGATGCTGGTCAGTGTCCAGCCCTAGTGTGCTGTGCAACATGGGGCAAGGCACACTAGCCTCTCTGTGCCTCAGGGACCCCACATGAAAAGCAGGAGCGATACTATCTCCTCAGAGGATTTTTGTAAGGATTAAATGAGTTAATTTAGGAAATGTTTTCAACAGTGACCAGAGAACAGCTGGCACAATAAAAATGTTAACAGTCATCACCATCACTGTCGCCACCTCCACTGCCACCATCACCACCTCCACTGCTGTCAGCATCACCACCACCACCATCGCCACCACCATCGCCATCACCACCATCACCACCACCACCATCGCCATCACCACCATCAACACCACCATCATCACCACCATCATTGACATCACCACCACCACCACCGCCATCATCACCACCATCATCACCACCATCACCACCACCACCACCATCATTACCATCACCACCACCACCACTACCATCACCATCATCACCAACATCATCACCACCATCATCACCACCATCACCACCATCACCACCATCATCATCGCCATCACTGACCTCAACGCCATCATAACTACGACGATTGTGTTGTTGTTTACCATCATTTTCACCCATCAAATGAGGTTGTAATAGGTTCTCTGAAAGGGGTCCTCCTGTTCTGGAGCTGAGACTCTTTTGCTCTCAACCCCTCACACATTTCTGCTGTCAAGTCACTGCTGCATGGCAAACTTCTGTGAGGTCACTTGTCCCATTGGTGTAATTGACCTAAACAGCCTTAATGAACTCGGTGCCTCCCCATCCCGCCCTCAGGATGTAAAGGGCTGCTCCATCTCCACTCATCCCTGACACAATGGCCTTCTCTGGGCAAAGTGTCTGCCAGACGAGACTGGCGACATACGTCTCAGTGGCAATTTCATTTAGGCACTCGAGCTCCGTCCTCACGTCCATAAACCCAGGGTGATTGCTGGGTTGCTGCATGGCTACCCGCTCACATAGGAAGGGGAACATCTTACGTTTCCATAACAACGACCTGACCCACCTGTTCACAGGCTCTCTCCAGCTCGCTGGGGATTTGGGACCCTCACTATCATGCCAGGACCCAGGCCTATCATCTCTCTCCTGAGCCACCCTCCACACTGCCATCCTCCAAGTAAGATTTATAAAAGGCAAATGTGATCAGACCACTCGGCATTTAAAGACTTCAGAGCTTTCCACTGCCCGCAATACAAAGCCCAAGCCACTCAGTCTGAAACCAACAACCCCAGGTTATGTCCCTTTATCCCAACGTCTTCAGCCCTGTCTTCTGCTAACTTCCTGCCCCGCCTTCAGGATCCTCCTGCATTCCATGCCAACTCTGTGTGTTCTCTTCCTTCTGATCAGGAGGCCCGTTTCCCAGCCCCTTTCCTCCCCGACCAGCACTCAGGCATCTCTTAGGGCCCAGCTTACACAATTCACCTCTTCTGGGAAGCTCTCCTGATTCCCCAGCAGACATGCCCTCCATCTGACCCCACGACACCAACCTCACTCGTCAGTATGTCTGTTTACAGATTGGTCTTCACCAAGCATGCTCTGAAAGACTTAAGGGTAAGAACCACAGCAGAGCTATCTCTGAATCCTGGAGCCTAACACAGAAGGATGCTCAAGAAGTGTTTAATAATAAATGACTGAATGGATGGATGGATGGATGATGGTTGGTGGATGGATGGATGGATGGTGGATGGAAGGATGGATGCCTGGGTGGATAGATGGATGGGTAGATGGTTGATGGATGTTCGGTTGGATGGTGGGTAAAAGATGATGGATCAATGGATGGATGGTGGATGAATGGATTCATGTTACCAGCAAGGAAAAGTGTGCCTTCTGCTGGGTTCTTGGGCAATCAAGACTGCCTCTGAGTGAGACAGAGTGGGGCTGGAGCTAGGTCACCAGGCTGCTTCAGGATCCACTTTAAGATTCATGGATAGCTGGGTGGGTGCGTGAGTGAATATTTTTAAACTCAATTTGAGAATGGTTTTTCCTTTAGTAAAGACCTTATGCCTTTTTATTTGTTTATGACCTGACTAAGTATGTTTGATCTGCTATATGTTTGTTTTATGCTTTTTGACTTTTATGCTTATTTCTTGCGCTCTTTCATTTCTGGAAAAAAAAAATTATGTGTGTTGATAGTGGTCATCTGGGGCTTTCATTCTTAACCAGTGATTCCGAAAGGATCAATCCTGCTTTTAATTCTTTCAGACTCTGCCTTTATGTTGTTAGAATTATTCTTTAGTCTGCACGTCTCTGAGGTCAAAGACAGAAATGAACTTTTATCTTTTGACTCCTCCTTTTTAAGAAAAATGTATTGAACACACTCACTTTGGGGCCTGTCTGCCCGGGCCGGTAGAATCATCCAGAAAGATTCAGCACTGAGGGCCCGATCCGGGGAGGCAGCTGGGAGGAGAGGCTGCCGTGGTTCTGAAACCCAGCGCTTGGGAACCCCTTCTCATCCAGTCTCTGCGCGTGCCTGCAGTCGAGACTGTTGGGTCAGCTCTGGCCCCCATGGGTCTGCAGACAGCAGAGCGGTTATTCTTGTACTTGGGGAGGCTGACGTCCCTGCACCCAAGTCTGGGTCTCTGAACTTTGCTATAGCAACCACGCATTTTGAATGAAAATGCACGTGAGTAATCGAAGGCCGTTTTGCCCATTGTTAAACCAACAGACGCCCCATGTTGGCTGTCATGTGCGGGCAGGGTGTTCAGATCTGTGGAGGACGACCACGCTCTGTGAAAAAATATTCCAAGGCCAGAGTGGGAGCAGCCATGTCTGTGTGCCTACCCCCCCCAGCAAGGGGCTGGCTCCTTCACACACAGCCTGCCATTTCACTGCCCCCCACAGCCCTGGGACTCGAGCCCCAGTGCCTAGCTGGGGGGCCCAAGAAGAGAAAGGACCCTCTCCATGACGGAGCAATGAACCAGAAGCTGGGACTCCAGTCCCAAATTGTGCATCCCAGTCCCTGCGAGCTCAGACGCTCCAGGGCTCGTCCTACGGGGTCCTCTTGCCCTCTCCGCCCACAGATATGAGGCCCAGGACCCCTCACCCCTGCTCCAATCTGCCCAGTGGGCCCAGGGTCTTGCCCTGAACTGAATGAGGCCCCCTCCCCAGGCACGCTCCTCCCTGCCTGGCTCAGCCGCAGTGTTCCCCTGGCCTCGAATGTTCACCCCTTCCTCCCCAGCCCCTGTGGATCCCACACATCCTTCCAGGTGGAGGTGTGGAGGTTCTGAGCACAGGCCTCTGGGAGAGGCCGCCTGAGCTGAAGCCCCAGCTCGGCTCCTTTCCTGCTGGGGGGCCAGGGGCAACTCCTGGAATGCCCGCAAGCCCCGCTTCCCCAGTGGCCCGGCGGCTAGGGCTCTGGTTCTCGCTGCACAGGGCAGGGGTTTGGTACTTTGTCAGGGAACTAAAAGCCCATGGGCCATGCGGCATGGCCGAAAAACATTTCTCTGGAAACTTATCAAGTGTACCATCTTAACTGGTTTTGAGTGTAAAAGTCAATGGCAGTAAGCAGAGTCAGATCATCCTGAAACAGATCTCCAGAATCTTCCAATCTTGCAAATCTGAAACTTCCATAGCAATTAAATAACATCTCCCCCTCCCCCCCAGCCCCTAATAATAGTCATTCATTCTATTCTGCTTCTATGAATTGGGCTACTTTTCATCATTCATATTAGTGGCATCATAGAGTATGCGTCTGTCTGTGACTGGCTCACCTCACTTAGGATGAGGCCCTTGAGAGGCTCCCATGTTGTCGTATGTGACAAAATTTCCTTCATTCTGGGGGTGAAAATGCTCCACCATACGTGTGGACACACTTTGTTTATCCATTCAGCCATCAGTGGAAATTTAGGTTGCCTCCACCTCTTGGCCACCATGAATAATGCCGCTCTGAATATGAGTGTGCAAATATCTCTTTGAGACCCTGCTTTCAATTATTTTGGGTTTATACCCAGAAGTGCTGCTGTCCATGGGGTCACAAAGAGTTGGACACAACTGAGCAACTGAACTGAATTGAACTGACCCAGAAGTGAAAGTTCTAGATCATATGACAGTTCTATTTTTAATTTTTTTTTAGACATTCCATACAGATCCTCATGGTTAGGTCACCATTCTACAGTCCCACCCACAGTACACAGGGCTCTAATTGCTCCACATGACTCCTCACCAACACTTTTCCCTGCTATTCCCGTAGCTTTTTAAATAGGAGCCATCCTAAGGAGTGCGAGCTGCTATCTCACTGTGGCTTTGCTTTGCATGTCTCTGATGGTTAATGGTATTGGAAACCTTTTCATATGCCTGCTCACATTCGTATATCATCTTTGTAGAAATGTCTACGTGAGTCCTCTATTTGTTTTGTTTTGGTTCTTATTTTTTAAAGAAGTGTGATAACACATTTACAAGGGACTTGTAAATACAGAACAAAGTCACATATAGTTCCACTGTATATTGCAGTCTTTAAGTAGCAATAATTTTAAGTAAAAATTTTAGTTGGAATGGCAATATCAAACTCTCAAAAATGAGTAGTCCATTTTTAAAACTGGATGATTTGGGACTTCCCTGGTGGTCCACTGGCTAAGAATTCATCTTCCAGTTGGGGGAACAAGGGTTAAATTTCTGGTTGGGGAACTGAGCCCACGCATGACAACTAGAGAGCGCACACGCCCCTGAGCCCACACGCCACAACTGGAAAGACGCCTACACGCCCCTGAGCCCACACCACAACTAGAGAGCGCACATGCCCCTGAGCCCACACCACAACGAGAGAGAGGCCCACACACAGCAATGAAGATCCTGCCTGGAGCAACTAAGACCTGATACAGTCCAAAACAAATATTCCTACAAAACGGGATGATCTGATCTCTGCTGTTGTTAAAGTGTGGGAGCTCTTATATATTCCATATGCTAAGCCCTTGTAAGACATATGATTTGCAAACACCGTCTCTCATTCCACACACCACTTTTTTACTTTGTCGACTGCGCTCGTTGATGCACAATAGAGCACACGCTTGATACAGTCCCATTTGTCTAGTTTTGCTTTTGTTCCTGGTTGCCTGTGCTTTTGATGTCATCTCCAATAAATCACTGCCAAGTTCAATGTTATAAATCTTTTCCCCTATGTCTTCTTCTACGAGTTTTGTAGTTTTAGGTGTTGTGTCTAAGTTTTTGATCCTTTTTGAGTTAATTTTTGTACATGTTGTAAAATAAGGGTGTGACTGGTGACAGAAGCAAGGTCCGATGCTCTGAAGAGCAATATTGCATAGGAACCTGGAATGTTAGATCCATGAATCAAGGCAAATGGGAACTGGTCAAACAGGAGACGGCAAGAGTGAATGTAGGCATTTTAGGAATCAGTGAACTAAGATGGACTGGAATGGATAATTTAATCAGATGACCATTATATTTACTGCTGTGGGAAAGACTCCCTTAGAAGAAATGGAGTAGCCCTCACAGTCAATGAAAGGGTCCAAAATGCAGTACTTGGATGCAGTTTCAAAAATGACAGAATGATCTCTGTTCGTTTCCAAGGCAAACCATTCAATATCACAGTAATCCAGGTCTATACCCCGACCAGTAATGCTGAAGAAGCTGAAGTTGAACGGTTCTATGAAGACCTACAAGACCTTTTAGAACTAACACCCAAAAAAGCTGTCCTTTTCATCAGAGGGGACTGGAATGCAAAAGTAGGAAGTCAAGAAACACCCGGAGTAACAGGCAAATTTGGCCTTGGAGTACAGAATGAAGCAGGGCAAGGCTAATAGAGTTTTGCCAAGAAAACGCACTGGTCATAGCAAACACCCTCTTCCAATGACACAAGAGAAGGCTCTACACATGGACATCACCAGATGGTCAACACCAAAATCAGATTGATTATATTCTCTGCAGCCAAAGATGGAGAAGCTCCATATGGTCAGCAAAAACAAGACCAGGAGCTGACTGTGGCTCAGATCATGAACTCCTTATTGCCAAATTCAGACTTAAATTGAAGAAAGTACAGGAAACCACTAGACCATTCAGGTATGGCCTAAATCAAATCCCTTACAATTATACAATGGAAGTGAGAAATAAATTTAAGGGACTAGATCTGATAGATAGAGTGCCTGATGAACAATGGACAGAGGTTTGTGACATTGTACAGGAGACAGGGATCAAGACCATCTCCATGGACAAGAAAAGCAGAAAAAGCAAAATGGCTGTCTGGGGAGGCCTTACAAATAGCTGTGAAAAGAAGAGAAGCAAAAAGCAAAGGAGAAAAGGAAAGATATAAGCATGCAGAGTTCCAAAGAATAGCAAAGAGAGATAAAAAAGCCATCCTCAGTGATGAATGCAAAGAAATAGAGGAAAATAACAGAATGGGAAAGACTAGAGATCTCTTCCAGAAAATTAGAGATACCAAGGGAACATTTCATAGCCTCGATAAAGGACAGAAATGGTCTGGACCTAACAGAAGCAGAAGATATAAATAAGAGGTGGCAAGAATACACAGAAGAACTGTACAAAAAAGATCTTCACGACCTAGATAATCACGATGGTGTGATCACTCATCTAGAGCCAGTCGTCCTGGAATGTGAAGTCAAGTGGGCCTTAGAAAGTATCACTACGAACAAAGCTAGTGGAGGTGATGGAATTCCAGTTGAGCTGTTTTAAGTCCTAAAAGATGATGCTGTGAAAGTGCTGCACTCAATATGCCAGCAAATGTGGAAAACTCAGCAGTGGCCACAGGACTGGAAAAGTCAGTTTTCATTCCAATCCCAAAGAAAGGCAATGCCAAAGAATGCTCGAACTACCGCACAATTGCACTCATCTCACATGCTAGTAAAGTAATGCTCAAAATTCTCCAAGCCAGGCTTCAGCAATACATGAACCATGAACTTTCAGATGTTCAACGTGGTTTTAGAAAAGACAGAGGAACCAGAGATCAAATTGCCAACATCTGCTGGATCATCGAAAAAGCAAGAGAGTTCCAGAAAAATATCTATTTCTGCTTTATTGACTATGCCAAAGCCTTTGACTGTGTGGATCACAATAAACTGTGGAAAATTCTGAAAGAGATGGGAATACCAGACCACCTAACCTGCCTCTTGAGAAATCTGTATGCAGGTCAGGAAGCAACAGATAGGCATGGAACAACAGACTGGTTCCAAATAGGAAAAGGAGTACGTCAAGGCTGTATATTGTCACCCCGCTTATTTAACTTCTATGCAGAGTACATCATGAGAAATGCTGGGCTGGAGAGGGCACAAGCTGGAATCAAGATTGCCTGGAGAAATATCAATAACCTCAGATATGCAGATGACACCACCCTTATGGCAGAAAGCGAAGAACTAAATAGCCTCTTGATGAAAGTGAAAGAGGAGAGTGAAAAAGTTGGCTTAAGGCTCAACATTCAGAAAACTAAGATCATGGCATCTGGTCCCATCACTTCATGGGAAATAGATGCGGAAACAGTGGCTGACTTTATTTTTAGGGGCTCCAAAATCATTGCAAATGGTGACTGCAGCCATGAAATTAAAAGATGCCTAATCCTTAGAAGGAAAGTTATTACCAACCTAGACAGCATATTTATTAAAAAGCAGAGACATTACTTTGCCAACAAAGGTCCATCTAGTCAAGGCTATGGTTTTTCCAGTAGTCATGTATGCATGTGAGAGTTGGACTATAATGAAAGCTGAGCACTGAAGAATTGATGCTTTTGAACTGTGGTGTTGGGAAAGACTTTTGAGAATCCCTTGGACTGCAAGGAGATCCAACCAGTCCTAAAGGAGATCAGTGAGTGTTCATTGGAAGGATTGATGTTGAAGCTGAAACTCCAATACTTTGGCCACCTGATGAGAAGAGCTGACTCATTTGAAAAGACCCTGATGCTGGGAAAGATTGAGGGCAAGAGGAGAAGGGGACAACAGAGGATGAAATGGTTGGATGGCATCACCAACTCCATGGAGATGAGTTTGAATAGACTCCAGGAGTTGGTGATGGACAGGGAGGCCTGGCGTGCTATTGTCCATGGGGTTGCAAAGAGTTGGATGCAACGAGCAACTGAACTGAACTGAACTGAAGGGTCTACCTTCATTCTTTTGCATGTGGACATTCTCAACATCGTCCATTTAGGAGAATTTTTCTTGTCCCATTTGGGCGATCTTGCCACCTCTGTTGAAGATCACTTCATTTCTGGGACCTCTTGTCTTTTGCATCGATCTGTGTGTCTGTCTTTGTGCCAGTACCATGCTGTTTCAATTACTGTAGCTCTGTAATATGTTTTGAAATCAGGACGTGCAAGACCTACCACTTTGTTCTTTTTTTCCCAACATCATTTTTTGCTATTTGAATGTAGATTCCATATGAATTGTAAGGTGATTTTTTTCTCACTTCCGCACACACAAAAAATATTCATTGGGATTTCTGTTGTGGTTGCGTTGCATCTGTAGATTGCTTTAGGCAGTGCTGACATCTGAACAATGTATTCTCCTAATCCATGCATGTGGCCCTCTTCCCATTTACAGATGGGTCACTTTTAGTTTATTTCAGCAGTGTTTTCCAGTTCTCAGTTTACAAGTGTTTCACTTCCTTGGTTAGGCCAGCAAATAGGATTTTTTGATAATGTATAATGCAATGTGTCAACATTTGGAATACATGCATAACTCAAGTCATTTTCCAAATGACCAATGCATAATGTTACAAAATCATAAAGGGCTAAATGATCCGGTTAGAATGCAAAATAGACAAATAGGGTTTAATGTAACAGAAAAGGTCATTCATAAGGCTTTAGGTTGTGCAATGCCACTAACCTTTAAAACACCACCGCTTGCCAAAGAAGAATACCCACAATTATTTGAGAAAACTGTTATAATATCTCTCCCTCTTCCAATCACATATCTGTGGTTGGAAGCCAGGTTTTCTTCAAAATGGAAAACAAACAATCTATCAGCACAGACTGAATGCAGAATCAGATGTGAGGATCTATCTGTCTTCCTAAGTTCAAAACCAGGAGATTCACAAAAATGTAAAATAATGCTGTTTTTACTTATTTTCTTTCTTTTAAAAACATGTTTCATTAAAATAATGTTATGTTAACATGTACTAAATTTATTATTGTGATTTTTAAGGGAAGTAATTCATATTTTCAAAATTTCTCAGTTTTTTATTTTGATTACAGTATCAATAGATACTGCCCACATAAACAAAAGCTCTTTGGGGTCCTTAATGGTTTTTAAGAGTGTAAAGGAACTCTGATATAAGGCAAATAGAAAATGTGAATAATCCATAAATGCACAGTTAAAAATCATTACTAAAACTGAATTATACACTTAAAATTGTTAATGGTTCACTTTACGTTATGTGAATTTTACTCCAATAAAAAAGAAATGTAACCACTTAAACCAAACATACCCATAGTCAATGATCAAAAATAAAACAGACAGAAAACAAAAATGATAACACTGACTACATAATACAAAATATTTAAGGTTTGATCAGAAAAAGAATAATTTAAAATCTTGACAGAATTAAAAGAAAACTATCTTATCAGTCGGAGAAGGCAATGGCAACCCACTCCAGTACTCTCGCCTGGAGAATCCCACGGAGGAGGAGCCTGGTAGGCTGCAGTCCATGGGGTCGCTAAGAGTTGGACACGACTGAGCGACTTCACTTTCACTTTTCACTTTCATGCACTGGAGAAGGAAATGGCAACCCACTCCAGTGTTCTTGCCTGGAGAACCCCAGGGATGGGGGAGCCTGGTGGGCTGCCGTCTATGGGGTCGCACAGAGTCGGACGGGACTGACGCGACTCAGCAGCAGCAGCAGCATAGGAAACAAAAGTACCCTAAGATTAGGTCACAAAAGAATCCATAGCCACTTACACACAAGAAGCGCAGGCTTGCGGATATAGGCGGGGAAGGAGAGGCGGGGCAAGCTGAGGGAGAAGCGCTGCAGCGCACGTGAAGTAGACGGACGGCCAGCGGGCACTTGCTGCCTGAGGCAGACAGCGCAAAGCCTGGAGGGGTGGGATGGGGTGGGAGGCCGGGGGGAGGTTCAGGAGGGAGGGGGCGTGAGTATCCCCACGGCTGGTCCATGAGGATGTGTGGCAGAAGCCAACACAATGTTGTGAAGCAACTGTCCTCCAATTAAAAACAAATAATCTGTTAAAAATGAAGATACGTGCACCCCGATGCACACAGCAACACTATTTACATCAGCCAAGACAACAAAGCAGCCTAAATGTCTGACAGATGGGTGAATAAAGACGTGGTGTTTATATGCAACAGAACACTCGCCATAAAACATGAAGCAGTGCCATTTGCAGCTACGTGGGTGGACCTAGCGATTACCATCCTAAGTGAGGTAAGTCACACAGAGAAAAGTAGGCATGATGTACTGTCACTCACACGGGGAATCCACACCATGGCACAGATGCACTATTCTACAAAGCAGAGACAGACTCAGCCACAGAGAGCAGACCTGTGGTTTCCACGGAGGGTGGGGGTGAGGGAGGGAGGCATGTTGCCAAAAGTTTGGCTCCCTGTCCACCGACGCGGCCAAAGAGAAACATGGAGACAGAGTCTGGAGGAAATAGAAAAGAGTAGCTTTATTATTTTTGCCAGGCAAAAGGGATATACAGCAGGCTAGAGCCTCAGGAAATGGGCCCCCTTCTCTCGGGGATAGGGAGAGGTTGTATATCCTCCTGAAGGACTTGGGTTTTTTTTTTCCCCCCTTCTGCAAAGTGTCAAACAGCCACAGCTGGCATCAGGCAACTCAGCGACCGGGTCTGGTGTGGCTGAAGTCAGTGGCCCCTGACCCTCCTGAAATGCAGGGTGCCACAGGAGAGTGTGGGAGGAGAATGTCAGTGCAGAGCGTGACCTATGTGGAGTCAGAGGGCATCAGCTTCGCGAAGGACCAGCCCAGCTCCAAGCGTTTGCCAGTGCACGCGCTGTGATCAGTCACTGCAGTCGTGTCCGATTCTCTGTGACCCCGTGGACCGTAGCCCTCCAGGCTCCTCTGTCCATGGGATTCTCTAGGCGTGAATACTGCAGTGGGTTGCCATGCCCTTCTCCAGGGAGTCTTCCTGATCCAGGGGTCAAACCAGGTGCCCCGCATTGCAGCAGATTCTTTACCATCTGAGCCACCAGGGAAACCCATATGAATATACAGTTGTATGTATTACATACATGTACACACATGTATATACATAATACACGTAAGTGTGTATAAGTGTGTATACATGCTTATATATATACATATTACAAACGTATATGTAGTGAAAGTCAGTCATGTCTAATTGTTTGCGACCCCGTGGACCATACAGTCCATGGAATTCTCCAGGCAGGCATACTAGAGTGAGTAGCCATTCCCTTCTCTAGGGGATCTTCCCAACCCAGGGATCAAACCTAGGTCTCCTGCATTGCAGGCAGATTCTTTGCCACTGAGCCACCAGGGAGACCTCACCCAGGACCAGTAAGCCAAATAAGTTACCAACACGTAATTGGAAATTGGAGAGAAAACAAGACAAATCCAAGAAAAACCAAGGATAAAAAAAAAAACAAAGATTACTGAATTTAAAAAGCAGGGAAAAGGTCCAATAAATTACTATGATGACTTCTATTATTTTGTGTGATAAAATAGATAAATCTCTGGCAAATGTAATTCTGAAAGTAAGAAAACAAACACAATGCATAAATTAGAAGATACTAAACAGCTGTCCCTTGGTATCCATAGGGGATGGGTTCTAGGGAGCGCCCCGACCAGACACCAAAATCCACAGACACTCGAGTCCCTTGTACAGAATGCTGGGGAATCTGCACGTAACCTACATACATCTTTTGTTGACTATTTTTTTATGCTTTAAATCATCTCTAGATAACTAGTAACACCTAATTCATTAAATGCTATGCATATATTGGTGACTACGGAAATCCAAGTTATGCTTTTTGGAACTTGCAGGAATTTTTTTTCCAAATATTTCTAATTTGAAGCTGGTTGAAACTACGGCTGCTGAACTTGCGGCTACAGGAGGCCAATTGTGCAAATATTTATGTTAAAGAATTCTGAGCTCCCCATGAAATGGGAAATTTTCCCAGGGAAATATAAATTATAAAAATTCCAGACTATCACAATGAAGAATAACAATGCAAGGAAATGCTAAAATTTAATATAGGAACCTCCAAATCATTCCAGATGGTGACTGCAGCCATGAAATTAAAAGATGCTTACTCCTTGGCAGAAAAATTATGACCAACCTAGATAGTATATTCAAAAGCAGAGACATGACTTTGCCGACTAAGGCCCGCCTAGTTCAAGGCTATGGTTTTTCCAGTAGTCGTGTATGGATGTGAGAGTTGGACTGTGAAGAAGGCTGAGTGCCGAAGAATGGATGCTTTTGGACTGTGGTGTTGGAGAAGACTCTTGAGAGTCCCTTGGACTGCAAGGAGATCCAACCAGTCCTTTCTGAAGGAGATCAGCCCTGGGATTTCTTTGGAAGGAATGATGCTAAAGCTGAAACTCCAGTACTTTGGCCACCTCATGCGAAGAGTTGACTCATTGGAAAAGACTTTGATGCTGGGAGGGATTGGGGGCAGGAGGAGAAGGGGACAACCGAGGATGAGATGGCTGGATGGCATCACTGACTCGATGGATGTGAGTCTGAGTGAAGTCCGGGAGTTGGTGATGGACAGGGAGGCCTGGCGTGCTGCGATTCATGGGGTCACAAAGAGTCAGACACGACTGAGCAACTGAACTGAACTGAAATCATTCCAGGTTCAGATGGTTTCAAATAACAGATTTCCCTCCAGCATCAGATAAATAGCTTCTGACCGTTAAAAACAAAGTGCCCTGGCTGGCCTTGGAACAACATGTAACCGCAAGCAGCAGGTCAGCGAGGGAACCACAGAACCACCTCAGCTGTTACTGGACGTGCCACGCCCCTCTCCTCAGGGGTTTGCTCCGTGGCCGGCGCAGGGCTTTGTCCCTGGGACACCGGTGCTCTGGGGCTGACTCCAACCTTGCTGAGGGCTGGCATGGGCTGCCTGAGGAGGGGACACCTGAGTGGGGAGGACGGGCTTGAGAGGCTCCAACATGCCATCCAGGTAGAAGGAGGCGGGCCTGCACAGCGGCCTGCCAGGAGGGCGCTGGACACGGGAGCGGGGTGCTGGAAGACAGGGCTTCGGGGCCGGCCAAGAGGTCCTGCTCCTGACGGTGCCCGAGGCGATGTCTTAACCACAGGAGGGCTGAGGACGCCCATGGCTTTGGGATCTTCTTTGGGATTCTTCCCCACAGTGCAAAGGAAGAAATCTCAGTCCACTGAACAAAACCACTATTAACAGCAACAAATGGCCCAACGAGTGGGTACTCAGCTCGAATCATCACCAGTCATGATGCTTTCAGAACAGGAGCCCCATCAGATCAGACACTAGTCACGTGGATGGTCCCAAAGTGAAGCATTTCTGCCCCCACCCAACCCTCGCACCCATAGATGACCTGGAAGGCAGTTGTTCAAAGCCTATAGTGTGTCTTCGAAAACAAGGACTCTCCAGAGGACCAGTGCCTCACAGGGATGTGCAGATGCATTCCCACCAACAGCAGGTGCAAACCAAGGCAACTACGTTCACACTGTTATCTTGCCATTTTCTGAAGTTGTAGCAGATACTTTGATAAAACAGGAAGTTCTCTGGTGGCTCAGATGGTAAAGAATCTGCCTGCAATGCAGGAGACCCAGGTTTGATCCCTGGGTCAGGAAGATCCCCTGGAGAAGGGAATGGCTACCCACTGCAGTATTCTTGCCTGGAGAATTCCATAGACAGAGGAGCCTGGGGAGGTCCTCTGGCTATGGGGTCCCCAAGAGTCAGACACGACTGAGCGACTAAAACTTTTCTCTTTTCACTCGATAAAACAGAACTAATAGCTATAATGAAAGGAAAGGCGGTAGAAACACTCTCAACTTTACCCAGAGAAACACCCGGACAACCCAGGTGATTTTCAAAGAAAAGCATTAAAAAACCTGCAATTAATGACAGTTTAGCAAACCAGTCAGATTCTAAATGAATATTTTAAAGCCTCTAGTTTTCCTATAGAGTAGCAATGACCAGTTAGTGCCCATAAAAGGAAAAAAGATTCCACTCAAAATAGCAACAGATAAAAAACCAAAAAAGTAAACACCTAGAAACAGCTGCAACAAAAACATATCCAGTATTCGTGTCAGATGGTAAAGGATACGCCTGCAGTGCAGGACACCCAGGTGTGATTCCTGGGTCAGGAAGATCCCCTGGAGGAGGGCATGGCAACCCACTCCAGCATTCTCGTCTGGAGAATCCCATGGACAGAGGAGCCTGGGTTAGGGGGGTCCTCTATCCATGGGGTTGCAAAGAATCAGATGCGACTGAGTGATTAACACACACACACACACTCACACACACACACTCACACACACACACTCACACACACTCACACACACTCACACACACTCACTCTCACACACACACACACTCACTCACACACACACTCACTCTCACACACTCACACTCACTCACACACACTGTCACACACTCACTCATACACACACGTGCGCACACACACACACTCTCACACATGCGCGCATGCACACACACACAGAGTACTTGTAATGAAGAGAAAGCTTAGGTCCTACTGAGAAAATAATTCCGTCAGTATGTGGAAGGGCGTACCATCTTGATGGAAAGTCCAAGCAGGATTCCCAGGTGGTGCTAGTGGTGAAGAATCCCCCTGCCAATGCAAGAGACTAAGAGACACGGGTGGGACCCCAGGATGGGGAAGATCCCCTGGAGGAGGGCATGGCAACCCACTCCAGCGTTCTCGCTTGGAGAACTCCATGGACATACTCTCCATAGGGTCACGGAGTCAGACATAACTGAAATGACTTCGCATACATGCATGCCCGTTCTCCCAAATATTTGGCCCAATCCCAACTAAAGTGAAGTGAAAGTGAAGTCACTCAGTTGTGTCCGACTGTTTGTGACCAGGGGACTGTAGCCCACCAGGCTCCTCCATCCATGGGATTCTCCAGGCAAGAATACTGGAGTGGGTTGCCATTTCCTTCTTCAAATCCCAACTAAAGTCCTCATGAAAAAAACAACAACAAAACTCAGCAGCATTGCTGTAAAATACAGCGTGAAATACTCTCAGGAGATAATTTTAAAGGAGATTTGAAAAATAAAGGAATAACTTTCCCTGCCAGATACTGAAATATTTATTTAAAGCAACAGTTACAAACATATTGTGGTACTAATACAAAGAACAAAACCAGTGGAGGTGATGGAATTCCAGCTGAGCTATTTAAAATCCTAAAAGATGGTATTGTTAAAGTGCTGCACTCAATATGCCAGCAAATTTGGAAAACTCAGCAGCGGCCACAGGACTGGAAAAGGTCAGTTTTCATTCCAATCCCAAAGAAGGGCAATGCCAAAGAGTGCTCCAACTACCGCACAATTGCATCCATTTCACAGGTTAGCAAGGTAATGTTCAAAATCCTTCAAGCTAGTCTTCAATAATACCTGAAGTAAGAACTTCCAGGTGTACAAGTTGGATTTAGAAGAGGACTGCAAGGAGATCCAACCAGTCCATCCTAAAGGAAATCAGTCTTGAATATTCATTGGAAGGACTGATGCTAAAGCTGAAGCTCCAATACTTTGGCCACTTGACGCAAAGAACTGACTCACTGGAAAAGACTGGGAGAGACTGAAGGCAGGAGAAGGGGACGACAGAGGATGAAATGGTTGGATGGCATCACTGACTCGACGGATGTGAGTTTGAGAGATAGTGAAGGACAGGGAAGCCTGGTGTGCTGCAGTCCATGGGGTCACAAAGAGTCGGACACGACTGAGTGACTGAACAGCTTTCTGTTGTCACCAACCCATGGTGACATTGATGGAGCAAAAGAGATAGACACAAAATAGTCCTTAACACATCTGAAGACTTGCACACACAAGACACACTGTTAAGAATTATTTCAGAGGAAGATAAAAAGGTATTGAAACGGATTTACGGTGATGGCTGCACAACTTAGTGAAATAAATCACTGAGTTGCACCCTTGAAAAGGGCCAACAACAAAGTATGTCTCAATGAAGCTACTTTGCAAAAGCAGGGATAAAAGGAATTCCAGGCTTAACTCTTTTTCTGCCCCAAGTCTCATGTAAATGGCATAAAAAGAGAAAAATAAACAGCAGCACCAGGGAACAGGAAAGGATGAATCGGTGAATCAAATCTTCTGAGACATTTTTGAAATCCACAATATGTGTGAGACAGCCTGATGCAGAAACTGGGTTGACAAGAGAAGTTTGAGCCCAGACATCAGAGAAATGGATCTGGTTTCCTGGTAAGTCAGCCTCCCTTGGACGGCGAGGAGATCCAACCAGTCCATCCTGAAGGAAGTCAATCCTGAATATTCACTGGAAGGACTGATGCTGAAGCTGAAGCCCCAGTACTTTGGCCACCTGATGCGAAGAGCTGACTCACTGGGAAAGACCCTGATGCTGGGAAAGATTTGAAGACAAAAGGAGAAGGGGGTGACAGAGGATGAGATGGTTAGATAGAATCACCGACTGAATGGACATGAATTTGAGCAAACTCCGAGAGATAGTGGAGGACGGGGAGCCTGGCATGCCGCGGTCCATGGGGTTGCAAAGAGTCAGACACTACTTAGCGATTGAACAGCAGCCTCCAACCCCCCAAAGCCCCAGGACATGGTGGACGAAACTGGAAGAGAAAGCAGCCGTGGAAAGTGAGGGAGAGGGAGGCAGAGGGCTGCAGAGCTGGCTGGCCCCTCGGGCACAGGCAGGCATCAGGGACCTCAGGCTGGAAAGGCGGGATGGGCAGATAGGAACAATTACTCCATGCGGCCGGGGAGGGGCCCACGGCTCCCCCGACCACGAGCCACGGGCCAAACGCACAGGCAGGCCTGGCAAAGTCTCTGACCCAGCCACACTGCCCCTTACACACCATCCGGGGCAGCTTCCTGCCACAATGGCAGAGCTGAGCAGCTGCGACAGGGGCTATAGGGCCTGCAAGGCTGAAAATATTTACAGAAAAAGTTGTCAACCCCCAGCTCAGAGAGAAAAGCATTGTGGCAGCTTCCAGGACCACTTCAGGCCACTTCATCAGAGACGGATAAAAGATATACTTATCTATAGAAAGAGTGGTTTGCAGGGTGGTCAGAGCCTCGAAATTGCATCTCCAGCATGACCCGGTGGTCAACTAATCCTCGATGAAACAGGATTAGTGCAGGAAACAGAGGAGAATTTGAAATTTCTAATTAGCAACCGCTGAGAGCCTCCAAAGGATATCGTGTCTGTGGAACAGGAACTGGGCATGATTTTTTAAATGGGGGATTAAAGAACAAGAAAGGGATCATTGAAATTAAAAAACATGATTACTAAAACACTGCAGCTCCAAAGAAGCGGTGGGTAACACAGCTGAAATCCAAACTGGTGAGTTAGAGGCGAAGCCCTTAAAGCCTCTTGGGGCATAAAGAGAAGTGAGAGCTGGAAATTGTAAGAGTTAGGGGGCCTTCCCTTGTGGTCCAGTGGTTAAGACTTCACCTTCCAATGCAGAGGGTGGCAGTTTGATCCCTGATCAGGGAGCTAAGTTCTCACATGCCTGGTGGCAAATATATATATATATTTATATATATATATATAAAGAAGCAATATTGTAACAAGTTTAATAAAGACTTTAAAAATAGTCCACATCAAAGAAAATCTTTTAAAAAGAGAGAGAGAGAGAGATTAAGAGTTCAGTTGAGAGTTGGGCAATGCAGATCCAAGAGAAGCAATATCACTCCAGAGGGGTCTAGGGAGGAGAAAGGGGCAACATAATGAAAGAAATAAGAGAGGAAAATTCCCTCTGAGATGAGAAAGGCTTGAGCTTTCAGCCCTCGGGCGTACGGAGAAGGAATTCGTGGAAGAATGGTGCTTTTCATGTATGTTCACACATCCTGTGAGATGTGTGGCTCCAGGGATTAGAAAGACCTTGAAGATTCCAGAGTAAAAGAAAAATAGATTGCCTATAACAAAAAAAATGGTCCACTCCCACTGGTCACTGTCATCTGTTCAGCTCAGTTTAGTCGCTCAGTCGTGTCCGACTCTCTGTGACCCCATGGACTGCAGCACGCCAGGCCTCCCTGTCCATCACCAACTCCCGGAGCTTACTCAGACTCAGGTCTATGGAGTTGGTGATGCCATCCAACCATCTCATCCTCTGTCATCCCCTTCTCCTCCCACCTTCAATCTTTCCCAGCATCAGGGTCTTTTCCAACGAGTCAGTTCTTCACATAAGGTGGCCAAAGTATTGGAGTTTCAGCTTCAGCATCAGTCTTTCCAATGAACACTCAGGACTGATCTCCTTTAGAACGGACTGGTTGGATCTCCTTGCAGTCCAAGGGACTCTCAAGAGTCTTCTCCAACACCAGAGTTCAAAAGCATCAATTCTTCAGCGCTCAGCTTTCTTAATAGTCCAACTCTCACATTCATACATGACCACTGGAAAAACCACAGCCTTGACTATCCCAACCTTTGTTGGCAAAGTAATGTCTCTGCTTTTTAATATGCGGTCTAGGTTGGTCATAACTTTTCATCTGCAATAGCTGCAAAGTTTCAAAGAGACAGGATTTCAAATCTCAAATTCCACACCCAGACAAAATGTAGTTCCATTGTGTAGGGACCATATTTTCAGGGACTCAGAGAGTATATCACAAGCTGTCCCCCTGGAAAAAAGAATAATCATGGCATAGCCTCCAGTACAAGGAGAGAAAAAGACAGGGAGGGCACTGGGGCACAAGCAACAAGAGTGAGCAGACAATTAAGACAGAAGTTATGTCCAAATAATTGCTGAGAAAATGAGGTTTGATGCCATTGTTAGAAAATAATTCCCCAAATAGAAGGCTCATAACGTTCCTAAAGTAATTGCCATAATGTGAAAGAAAATTAATAACGTTCTGGAGCTCAAAATTCTGAATGATTGCAATAAAATTGTGCCAAATGTCTCGTCACATCCAGGAGGTAATTTATGGCTACTGATGAACTGTTAGAGTTGGTAGATATACGTGTTAATATTTTATCGATTAGGACCCTTGGGGTTGCATGGAGCAGAAACCCAATTTAACCCAGCTCGAAAACCACGACTCTATTGTGAGGACTCCAGGATGTCTCTCAGGACCCAAGAAGAAGACTCGGGGTGGAACTCAGAACAGAAGGAACTGGAAATTCACACACGTGCCTCCCCCGCTCACACCTCCCCACCTCCACCCCAGCACCCTTCCCTGGCAGAAGCACCCCTCCCTCTGAGCAGGTGGGTCTCCTCTGCCCCCAGACCCACGAGGGCAGGGCATGGCTCTGAGAGCTCCCGCACTTGGCGTCTTCCTCCACGGGCACGCCACGCAATGCCAAGCTCATCTTCCCAGTTCCAGCTCCAAAACCTCTGCGGAAGACTCTCACTGGCAGAGCTCTGCTCAAGCACCCACCCCAGAATCAAGACGCAGGGGCCCCAGGGCGAGATCACGTGTTTCCAGGGCCGGTCCAGACGCGTAACGACGTCAAGGAGGGACGCCGTGTGTACACGTGTGCGTGTGTGTTCAGTCGCTTGGTCGCGTCGACTCTGCCACCTCAAGGACTGCAGCCCTCTAGGCTAGTCTCTTTGTAGAATTTTCCAGGCAAGAGTAATGGAGAGGCTTGCCATTTCTCACTCCACGGGATCTTCCTGACCCAGGGATCGAACCTTCGTCTTCTGCAACCCCTGCACTGGTAGGGGCATTCTTTACCACTGAGCCACCTGGGAAACCCAGGAAGGGGAGTTGCATCCTTGGAAAGGGGGGCTGGGGCCCACCACCGTCCATCCCTGGGCCGCCTGGCTCAGCCCCTCACTCCCATGCCCCACCTCCTCACTCCAGTGAAAGCTCCGCCCACTAGACTGTGATCAGAAATCAGATCCAGGAACTGAGGACGTTCAGGTCCCCAGGCTTCCCTGGTGCCTCAGACAGTAAAGAATCTGCCTGCGATGCGACAGACCCACGCTCTCACCCGGGATCGAGAAGATTCCCTGGAGAAGGGAACAGACAGAGGAGCCTGAGGGGCTACAGTCCATGGCGTCACAAAGAGTCAGACACAAGTGAGCAACTAATACTCACTTTCAGGTCCCCGGGCAGCGGCAGGAAGGGGCAGACACTGGGCTGGGCCTCGAGTCCCGCCTGGTGCCTGGTGCCCACCTGGTCCCACCTGGTGCTCCTCGGGCCAGAACCAGAATAAGCATCGTCAGCCCCGGTGGAGGCCAGGGTGCAGTGACGAGTGGACCGGACATTACTGTACCTCCAGCCCATGAGAGAGAGAGACCCCAACTCCGACTTCTCAATGAATCTTGTGGCTTTAAAGCAAGGCCCCAGATCCTCGGGCATCCCGGTCAACGTGGACACACATGTATTTGAAGATCTTGGCATTTACACCAGCAACGCACACCGTGTCTGCAGGGTAGAAGAGGGTCTCCTCACTCCCTGGGGGGCGGGCACAGAGTCAGGCTGCTGTTGGAGGCTGTGCTGACCCCATATGTACCCCTGTGCACCGGCTGTTCCTTCCGCTTGGGACAGCCTTTCTCGGAAGTCACGCCATGACTCCTTTACTGCTGCTGCGTAAACACACCACTCAAACTTGGCGACTCAGCAATGACCACTCTACTGCGTCCGTTCTCCTGGCGGATGGACTCTGAAGGCAGTTACCCTGTGGGGAGGGGCTGGAGACCACCACCAGGACTAGCCGGTGTGGAAGGGGAGGGGATCGTGGCCTCTGTCCCCAACACAGGACATCCACACCAGGCCCCCAGGCAGTCCAGCGTCCCGTCCCTGAACCTCCCCCCGAGTCCTGACGCCCAATTCCTGTCCCTCGGTCCCCCTGCTCTGTGACCCCCTGCCTCCCTCCTCCACCCCCAGGTTTCTGAGAGCTCCGGAACGCACGAGGGACCACTCTAGCTCTCCCTGCATGAACTGACCGCGTGGGGACCATTTCAGCAGGCGAGACGGTGCAGGCTGAGCCCAGCAGAAGGCCCTGGCTGCCCCCGCCAGGCCACGGCACTGGGTGGATCCCAGGACCCCGGCCCCTCCACGAACACCCCCTCTCCGGGAAGGAAACTCCATCCCCTCGAATGGCTCACTGTGAGGAAACGAGGCAACCGGGCCATTGGCAGAGGGAGGGCTGAGCGGCTGCAGTGTCTGATTCATCTAACGGGGCGTCCAGGTGATCTCGGAGATGGAGTGAGGAGGCATTTGGAAAGCATGGCGATAAACACATTAAATCACGCAGAACAAACAGAAGCGGCTGCGGTGATAAATGCTTAAGCACTGAAACTCTCAGGAGGAGACGGGACACGCCCGAGACAGACTGGGGCAGGGAGGAAGCCGCAATGGGGCTGTGGGCGAGGGTGGGGCCTCCTGCTCCCGCTTCCCGGGACAGGCAGGGTGGACCCTTGGGGAGACCTCATTGCCTTTTGTTTTTCAGACAGTCCGACAGGTAAGGGCTGCTGGTTTCTTATCAGGCTGGGGTCTATTTTTCTTGCCCTGCGGTGACACCCACTTGGGGACGGATCTGTCTGGAGGTGGCCCTTCAAAGACAGGGCGGGGACGGGGGAGGCCAGGCTCACACCCCCGGCCTGGAGAATTTGGCGCCCTCTCCCCATTAGCCACCAGCCCCCTCATTTCTCTGGTTTCAGGAGCCGCCCTGAGGACAAGACTCAGCCCTGATTCTCTTTTCGCGTCTTCAAGAGGGTAACACTGAGGCCCAGCCAGGATGGGCAGGGAGACCAGGGCCCTACAGAGTGGTTCCCGGGAGGGCCGTCTCAGACGCCTTCCCCAGAGGTGACCCCCCAGCTCGCTGGGCAGCGGAAGGCAGGCCTGCGTCCCAGGGGAGGCGGGGGTGGGCGTGGCCGGGCGCAGGATTAACGCATCGCATCGGTAGTGGAAGCTGGGAGGACTTTCCTGGTGGCCCTTCCACTGCAGGGGGCAGAGGTTCAAACCCTGCTTGGGGTTTGATTCCACATGCCGCATGGCATGGCCAAAAAATGCAAATGAAAATAAGGAAAGATGAGAGTGATCAAGAGCAGGTTTCAAATAAGGAAATGGAGAGACTTGGGCCCCATCGCCAGCCCCACTGCCATCAGCTGCGTGAAGGCGGCGTTTCTCAACCTCTCCGTGCCTCTATTGCTTCACCTGGAAAAGACAATAATGAAGGAATCTCCTCCCCGTGGGGGTGGGGGAAGGTTAAACCAGGTTCAGCCCAGCCCTGCGCTGCTTAACAAGAACTCTCAACTCTGATTATTTATATTTGTTATCTCCCATTGCGACAAATTATCCCCAAATTCAGCACCTTACGGCGAAGCAGACATTTATCTCTGACCAGGTCTGAGGGTTGGGAGCAGCTGGGCCAGGGGTCCTGGCTCAGGGTCAGGGTGCCGCCCCCTCGCTCCGAAGGCCCCTGGAGCTGGGGATCCGCTTCCAAGAACGCTGATGGCAGGAGGCCTGAGCCCCTGACCACGGCGGCCCCTCCAGGGGCTGGCGGGGGGTCCTCACAGGGCAGCTGACGTCCCCCGGGCGAGGGGCTCAGCACGAGGGCAGGGGACACCAGAGGTCACCTCCGTCTCCGCTGTATCCCATTCATCAGAAGTCACTGGGTCTGGCCACACTTGGGGAAGGAGATTAGGCTCCCTCTTTCGAAGGGAAGAGACCTAAGAGCTTGGTGGACGTATTTTAAAGCCTCCGTAGTATCACCAGAAGAGTAAGGCAAGACCAGATCTCCAGGGAGAGGAGGAAACGGTCTAGAAAGGCAAGCAGAAAGTCACTAAAGACAGCATGCAGCGTTCTTGACCTTCTGGCCAGAAGCCTTGCCCTGCTGATCTGGGTCTTTCCAAGAGGAGTCTGAGCAGATCGCCCTAGACCCTCGGGCCAGGCGGCCCCACCCTGGGGTTGAGCGCCCCAGGGGGCCTCCTCGTGGCCCATCCCTCCCTGTCCCCATCCCGCTGGACCCAGACACCGCAGGGTTGCCCGCACCGGCCGAGGGGGGGGTCCCCACAGGGGAGCTGGACTCCGGCGATGCCCCCCAACCACCCTGAGGGCCACCCCCAGGGGACTGGCCGCACACGCCTTCTAGGACAAGCCCTCGGGAGCAGGGCCGGCAGGACGGACCCTGGTGCAGGTCCGGGAGACACAGGAGAGAGGAGGGGGTCCCCCCTGCCCAGCCAGCCCAGGCCCGGACCACTCACTGCAGTCCCTCCGTGCGCCTTCCCCAGCTCAGTGGGTGAGGGTGCTGGCTGCCCTCACCAAGCCAAGAGCATAAACTGCCTCTCCCCTCCCCGGCCCCGGGGTGCTCAGGGCCACCGGGAAACACTGACGGGCTCAGTCAGGCCGAGTGAGCTCTCCTGGCGTAAAGGGGTGGGCCAGCCTCACGCCCACATCACGCAGCTCACATGCCACATGCCTGGTGGGGAGGAGAAGCCCCACGGTGACACGGGCCGCCCGCTGAAGCCTGCAGCTCAGGGCGCTACGGAGGGAGCATGCTGCATGTTGCTTAAATCACATGGTCGACAAAATGGACGAGAGGTTTAAACAGACCCCTGAAAACAGGGAAACCACAGGTTGAAAGGAAAGTAATTGTAGCACAGGGGAGGGGAGGGGAGGCAGTCTGTCCATCCACCCTGGCGGCCTCAAGCGAGACCTCATGCAGTGACCAGGGGTCAGCGGGGGGGGGAGGACTCTGAACCGTGGATTTGCCGACCCCACGGTGAACCTGACCCTTGGCCTGAGGCTGTGTTATGTCCTAACACAGGTGGAGCCCACCGGACTGACACTTTTAAACTGGGAAAATAGAGGAAACCTTCTGTTCAGTCTCTCAACAACGTTTCAAGTCAGACATATTCCCCCAGGGATAAAGGTTGACATCGTGATCGATATCCCAAAGAAGACACTTCAGGGGTTTCTTTGGCAAAAGGCAAAAACCAGGTGTCCAGAGAACAGCCCACCTCTCCGGTCCAGGTGTGCGTGTGTGGAGCCAGTAGGCAGCGTGGAAAGTCCGTTTCCATAGTGATAAGAAGCTAGGCTTGGGCTGCTCACTAAAGGACAGATTTGCAGAAAGGATATTTTCTCAAAGTAAAGGTGCTTTTTTTGTTTTGTTTTTTTAAGAAAAATAATCTGTTTTTGTTTTCAAGAAAGCTTGAGGGGTAAGCGCTGATGGGAAGGCGGTTGGACAGGATCCTCAGAAAGACTCAGAGATTGAGTGACCGCCCCCCGTCCCCCCCACAAGGCATCCTCTGCTTGTCCGTCCAAGCCTCCATCTGTCCATCTCCAAGTTGAAGGCAGAAGAACCCAGACAACAGATAAAACGAAGCAAAATCAGTGGAATCTTCTCGGCGTTCAGTAGCCAAGTCGTATCTGAGTCTGTGGCCCATGAACTGTAGCCTGTCAGCCTCCTCCATCCATGGGATTTCCCAGGCAAGAGTACTGGAGTGGGTTGCCATTTCCTTCTCCAAAATCTTCCAACACTTGTTACTTGCATCAGGCTGTTGCGTTGCTAAGTCGTATCTGACTCTCTGCGACCCCATGGACTGCAGAACACCAGGCTTCCCTGTCATTGACCATCTCCCAGAGTTTGCTCAGACTCATGTCCATTGAGTCCATGATGCCATCCAACAATCCCATCCTCTGTCGCTCCCTTCTCTTCCTGCCCTCAATCTTTCCCAGCATCAGGGTCTTTTCCAATGAGTCAGCTCTTCGCATCAGGTGGCCAAAGTATCGGAGATTCAGCTTTAGCATCATTCCTTCCAATGAACACCCAGAACTGATCTCCTTTATAATGGACTGCTTGGATCTCCTTGCAGTCCAAGGGACTCTCAAGAGTCTTCTCCAACACCACAGTTCAAAAGCATCAATTCTTTGGCATACAGCCTTCTTGATGGTCCAACTCTCACATCCATACATGGCTACTGGGAAAACCATGGCTTTGACTATATGGACCTTGGTTGGCACAGTGATGTCTCTGATTTTTAATATGCTGTATAGGTTTGTTGTAGGCTTCCCTGGTGGCTCAGATGGTGAAGAATCCGCCTGCAGTGCGGGAGACCTGGGTTCAATCCCTGGCTTGGGAAGATCCCCTGGAGGAGGGCATGGCAACCCACTCCAGTAGTCTTGCCTGGAGAATCCCAAGGACAGAGGAGCCTGGTGGGCTACAGTCCACGGGATCGCAGAGTCAGACACGTCTGAGCAATGAAGCACAGCACAGGTTTGTCATAGATTTTCTTCCAAGAAGCAAGCGTCTTTTAATTTCTTAGCTGGTTAAAGCACTTGTCTAGTAAACAGGAGCTCCCGAGTTCAGATGTCAGTGGTGCCTGCAATGGCTGACTTAGATCAGGAAGTGAACCCAAAACATTCAGTACACACAGAGGTCTCCCAGCCTGTGGTCAGATCAGCCGGAAGCAACATGGTCCCTCAGTTTCTCCCAAAGGAACAAGGCTGGTGACCTTCCCACCCCTCATGTGCCCCCCTCCAGACATGTAGAGGGATCAGGGGTCCCTCAGATAAGGGTGACAGCTTTGACAATGACAGAGACAGACACGGACCTTCTGAGCTGCCGACATTCTCTGAAAACGGTTCTGGGAGTGTTTGCATTGTAATGTGTTCACATGCCTATAAAATCCATACCTGCCCACTTAAAACACTCTGGAAAATATTTCCAAACATACGGAAACAATCTTTTGCGTGAAAAGTTTCGGGGCTTGAGCATATCTGTGTGCGTTTACACGAGTGCACGTGTGCACGTGTGGGCGTGTCCCATAAGAACAAGCACGGCCGCCTCAGGGAAGGTGGAAAGTGCATAGCCACGGTCTAGCCACGTTCTAGCGAGGCCCTCGCGGACGTAGTGGATCACCCCCATCGGTCCCACTGCCCTCTGTGAAACTTTATCATCACTGATGTCATCAAAACCACGCACAGACGTGGCCAGACTTAGAACCAGACTTTCGCATCACAGCATCACACAATTCTCAGCCAGGATCCCCCCAAAATGGAGACAGACAATTAGACTGCGTTCACTAAAAGAATATGTTTAATAATATTTTAGCAAACACAATATGTTGATCGAATGCGATTTTAATGTTACTTTAGCAAAATTTCTCATTTTCAGTAGAAAGCTCTCAGAATGCCCTTCCACGTGTGTAATTCATAAGCGAATAATTACGCTTCTGACTCAGTTTGCTTTTGGCTGAGAAGGGGGACCCAGTTTCAGGCTCTGGAGGCACAGGTTTGGGGGGCAGCAGGGCACACTCTGGGGCCAGGTGCCCGAGTCCAGGTCTGGCCCCAGCACACAACAGCTGCGTGACCCTGTGCCCCTCTGCTAAGAGCCACTGTTTCCTCACCCAGAAACTGGGGGTGGTACCAGGCCAGCCTCAGAGACTGATGAGACAAGACAGTTAGAGACCGCCCCCTCAGCCCAAGATCTGGGAGAAGTCCTAGGCCCCCGTTCACCGTGGAAATGGATCTTACGGGAGAATTTCTTTTTCAACAATCTAAAAGCAGCTGGCCCTCCAAACACATCACACACACACACACCACACACACACACACACCACACACACCACACACACACACCACACACACACACACCACACACACACACCACACACACACACCACACACACACACACACCACACACACACCACACACACACACCACACACACACACACACCACACACACACGCCACACACACACACACACACACACACACACCACACACACACCACACACACACCACACACACACACACACCACACACACACACACACACACACACACACCACACACACACCACACCACACCAGGCACCCATACAAAGTCACCCAATCAGTCCTCCTTTCAGCTTGAGTCCTGGTAACAAACCATAGGACCAACCCTCCGACAAAGGCGGTCACCATCCCCATCTCAGAAGTCTCCATTGGACCCACCTGATCTGTTTGGAGCCCCCACAATCCAACAAGCCCAAATGTTGCACCATTTTAGAGCGGAGGAAGTTGGGTCCAGAGTGACCAGGCCAAAGCCAAACAGCTGGTCAGTGCAGAGACCCAAAGGTAAGCTTTACCTGTGTGGCTCCAGAGCCCGTGCCACCTTCTAACCCTGGCCCATCCCCAAATCTGCAAGTCAGCCCAGTTTCGTGAGATAGTCCCCCCAAGAAAGTTGATCCTTAACATGTTTAATTAAATAGGATCCCTCTTTTAGATGTTCGTAAGATTCATCTGAATAAATCCACAAGCTCTGAGAGGCTCGTAGCCCCCACCCCATCCTCAGGGGGCCGTGGTCCCTGGGTCAGCCCCGTCCCCGCGACAGGTAGAGGACAACCCGGTGACCCAGTGACCCCAGAGGCAGCCAGCATGGAGACAGAGCCCTAGTGAGCAAGAGGCGTCCTCCCTGAAGACAAGTCCCCAAATAATGGACCAGATGCCTAATGAATTCTACAGCAAAGAATGGAGCTTAATGACTGACGATAAACTAAACAGGGGGGAAAACTAGCATCCTCTCCAGTCCCCACTCGGCAGTAAGGGACCAGCAATTGGAGCATCTCCCTAAGTATATGGCATCATTAAGGAAATGCCGGATCCAGGCGCTCTGGGGGGAGCGGTGACCCTGGCAGGCCCGAGGAGGATTCTGGGCAAATAGCCCTTAGCAATGTGCCCGGTGCCGGCAGGACAGAGTGGGCAGGGGTCCCGAACGAAGACCACAGGTGGGGCCAGGAGGATCCGCACCCTCGAGGATCCACACCCTCGAGGGTCAGAGTCAGAGGGTGGGGCTGGGAAAGAGGAGACACGGTGGGGAGGGTCCCAGCCCTCAAACAGGGCAGAGGGAGGGACACGGTGCACTCTCTGGATGGCGTGCATTCAGCTGCAGGGCTGGGCTCCAGGGGGCAGTGAGCTGGGGGCACTTCAGGGACAGCGTCTGGGCCGAGAGGGAGCTGACTCCCGGGAAGGAACACGCAGCCGGTCAGCTCAGAGGCTGCCGGGGATGGAGACTTGTTGGGATCCCACAGCTGCTGGGGCCTCCTAGCTGAGCATGCACTATTGTGGGCATCTTGAGGACCTGGCAAGGCTGCCAGCCCACGGGACACTCTGACCGCTCCCTCCACATGGTCCATAAGGGCCTCTCCCCGGCCCACTTCTCCCTGGGTCACCCACGTCTCACACTGCTGCCCACACCCTCACACTCACAGGTACCCCAGCAATTCCCCTGGGAGAATCCAGTCCAGCCCGAAAATACAGTCCGCACCTCCTGAGTGCCTGCACCGTGCCCTGGCGGTGAGCTCGGAGGGGAGAGGAAGCAGGAGCAAACAGGCCGCAGGCCAGGAGGCTGTGGCGCTTGGGAAGAAGAATGGTGTGCAGCGCAGAGAAGGGGGCTCACCCTGGGCTCAGAACTCTGAGAAAGTGACGCGGAGCCAAGACCTAACGGGGATGAAAGGGCGACCCCTGCAGACATCTGCGGGAACACGCCAGGCTGAGGGACGAGCAAAGACCCCCGGGGCAGCCGTGTGTGGCGTGCTTGCTGGGCGGCAGTGGGCTTCCGCTGCAAACGGAACAGAGACCCTGGGGAAGAAAGGGCTAGAAAAGCGGGCGGCCGAGGCAGGCTTTCGAGGATGGGCTGTTGCCATCTGCACGGATGCTGATGGGGAGGGCACAGGGGGAAGGAAACACGGATGGTACAGAAACAGGGAGGGGCAGGGGCTGGGGAAGAGGCCTTGAGTGTGGTTGAAATCATTCACCAGGCGCTCGCTGAAGCCAGTGAGACAGACTCCACAGGGACCACCGCACTAGGGAGAGACACCTACTGGGATGCGCAGCCAGAGTCGGGGGGGTGAGGGATGGAGGCGGGGAGCCGCCAGGAGGGGCTTGATTCCACCCCAAGGGAACGGGGGCTCTCCTGAGCCGGCCCCACACGATGCTTGCTCAGTCTGGGGTGCCCCACCTCTGTCCCATACACCGTTCTCCCCGAGCTCCGCGGCCACCTGGCCTGCGGTCTGTTTGCTCCTGGTCCTTTCTCCCCTCAGGGCTCACTTAGTTGCCAAGAGGCATCTAAGGCACCAGAGGAGCCTGACTAGTTCGGTCCAGCGGGGCATCTTTGCTGGGAGGCAGGAGGGGTGAGTTTTGGCCCGAGGTGCAGGGCCTACCTTGGTGGAAAGGTCCGTCTGTCCCAAGGCACAGAAACTCAGTCCAGGTGCAGAGGCCCGGGGCACCTGAGGGTGGGGGCTGGAGTGTGCTAGTTACCACGGGCCCTGCGGGCAGAGGGTGCCGTCGTGGTCCCCTCAGCTTTCCTGACAAGGTGGTGAACCTGACCACCACACCCATGAGCCTCTCCTCGTGGAGGGAAACTGGTTTCTCTGCAGCCCCATCATCCCAGCGGAGCTGGGAGATGCTGGGAGTTGGGAGGAGGAGGCAGGAGTCTTCCATGTGCCCGGTGGGAGGGGCCCGGGTGTGCCCTCCAGCCCCCACTTGGCTCCTGGTCACCCCACCCTGGCGTGGTCCAGGGAAGCTGCGCTCTCGCTGCACCGACAGGGCGCCTGCAGAGGCCGGGAGTTGGCGGAGGAAAGGACTAGGGACCGGCCACAGGCCTGCGGACCCCAGACTCTGCCCTGAGATCCAGAGCTGCGTCCGCACGTCGCCCCGCCCCGCAAGGCTCTGCTCCTGGAGCACATGATGTGCGATGAGAGCTGTAGCCGGTTCTCAAGAGCCTGTTCTCAAGACCCCGTCAGCGCAGCAGCCATTCTCGAGAACGTGCCCACAAAGGCCCTTCTTTGCCACCCAAACGGCCGTCCACACAGCCCAGAGAAGGCTACAGAGGTACGGGGGTGGTCCACTCACCGGGTCCCCTCTGGGTCCTGAAATCCCTGCCCAGCTAACCCCAGACCCGCCCGGGTCTCGGCGGGCTTCCAGGAGCTGAGCGTGGATGCGGTGCTCAGCCACCAGGACCCTCCCTTCAGGGGCTGCACTGCCCACCAAAGCCGCAGTGACCGTCTCATATTCACCGCCTTGAGCTGGACTAAGGGCAGCGCACCCACCGCCCCCGGCGCTTGCTCTCCAGGCTGCCCTTCTGGGGGCACAGGGAGGGGAAGGTCTCCTTCTGGGGTCCTGCATTTCCTCTGCTTTGATGCAGCGAAGACCCTGGCCTGGGGCAGCCTCGAGATCCGTGCCCTTGGCTTTGAGGCTGAGCCTGTGACCATCGTGCATGGAGACTGACCGCCGAGCAGATGCTAACGAGCAGGAGGGGACAGAGGCTGGGGGCGGGGAGGGGGCCAAAGCACCCAGTTCCTGCTGAGCCCGACCGCGAGGGCACACTGGGGTCCCGAGCCGAACAGGTGAGTCCTGAGCCCTCCACACCTGTGGACAGAGGTCCAGCGAGTCTGGGAAATGCCGGATGACTCAGCAAGCTCACCACGGCCAGCGAGTTCTAGATCCTGAAGTCGTTTCTCCGTGTGGGCTCACGGGTCCCAGAGATCGGAGGCCCACATCAGGGCAGGATGCCAGGGCTCTGGGTGCGGTGACTTCTGCAGGGGTGGGGGCGAGGCAGGTGTCAGGGTGGAGCCGGCTCCTCTGCCAAGGTCCCCCGTCAGGATCCCACCTTCAGGAGCTACAGAGGCCCCAGAGCTGGTGGTCCACCTAGGAGCGGTGGGCACACAGTTGACAGTCCATGGACCAGGGGAGGGCTGAGGAGCTTTGCTGAGGGGTATTGTCCAGGGAAAACCAGGGGTTGTGTCTGCAGAGGGTGGGGGGGACTCCAAACACCCCAATGCCGAGCCCCCCAACAGCAAACACCCCAACTCCAAGTGGACACAGGACGCTGAGTCTCTGTCCCTGGGGTGTCCAAGGCTCTGGGAGGCTGGAGGGTACGGGATCCTGTGCGACATACAAATGTGGGCAGTGGTGACCTTTGTTCTCTTGCCTAAGGACACAGTTGAGGGCGGGGTGTGTTTCTAGATGAGGAGGCAGCCCCCCGCGGGGGGTTGATGCAATAAGTGATGGAAGAGAGATCCGGGAGACGGGGCGCGGCTGCCAGGGCAGAGACCCAAGCTGGTCCAGCAGCATCAGCATCAGGGCGGAAATCCTCCCACATCTGGGGAGGGTGCAGGGGGCCCAGGGTCTCAAAAACCCACTGTTCAGGAGCCTCTCCCCCTCCCCGTGGCCCTTTGGGCCCCCTGCCCACTGGCCCCACTCCTGGGTGTGCCGAGCCAACTGAGCAAGGAGACAGGAGACGGGGTGGGCAAGGCTAGACCCCAACCCAGAGCACGAGGGTTAGTGGAGTGGGCATGGAAGTGGTGGGGGGCACAGGCCGTGGAGGAGAGATCTCAGACCCCAGCTAGAGCAGCGGGAGCCCACACCCTGTGACAAGTCTCCCGTCACTCAGGGACAACTGTCCTTGAGAGGCCAGAGGAGCCCACCAGCCTGACTTGACCCCCTCCCCCCAGCCCACTGGCCGCCCTTAAACCTCCCCTCCTCCCTGGTGATCATGGGTGGGTCACAGCTGAGGGGTTGAACCGCCCAGCCACATACCCCGAGGCAGCCCTACTGGCGATCCCATCACTGAATAACTAGCTCTCTGAGTCATGCTCCTGAGTCAATACATCCTCCGCTGGCTTTTCACACAGAAACATTCATTTATTGTATTTTTTTAAAATAAGTCATGCGCTGAGCCAAATATGAATTGTCACCAACTTCCACCAGGCCAGTGATGTAATTCACAGACATTCAAACACCCTGAAGTGAGTAGCCCTTTAAGAAAGAGCCTAAATTGCTATTTTATTGTCCTCTGAGTCTGTTATACTTTATAATTTCACAACATTTCAGTCGCTGGGTAGTTAGGAAACGTGCGTTAGGTCTCTGGCCCCCCGTGGCTGGTCCTGCGGCCTCTGGGCAGAAGACAGGTGTCACCACACCGGTGCCAGCCCTGGGTTCCAGAACAGCATGGCCCTGGCACAGACCCGGAGCCAGGGAAAAAGACTGGCAGTCTGGTCTTGACCTCCTTGACCCTCCTTCCTCTGTCAGGATCTGGAGCATCAGACCTGCCAGTCCTCGAACTGCTCACCCAGAAGGATGCTCGGCCAGGCTCCCCGGAGGAGGGAAGGAAGCCCCGTGCAGGTAGGCCCTGGGGCCCAGTCAGTGCAGCCCCGCCCAGCACTGACGCTGGCCAGAGCTCTGGGAGGTGCAGGAAGAGGGGGCAGGCCCCCTGGCCCCCTACTTCCCTCTCTGGGTGTCACCTGGTTTGACGGCCAGGCTGGAGTGAACTGGGCGTGGTGTCCCATCCGGGGAAGGAACCTTGGGAAGAAGCCTGGCGCGCGAGGATTCAGGTCACTGGAAAGGCCAACGCTAGCGACCTGAACCAAAGGATGAGGTGGGCTGGGGCGCCTGCCACCGTGGAGCCCAGCCTGGAATATAGGCCTGGCCTAGGGGCTCGGAGGACTCGCAGGTCTCCAGCAAAGGGTCCTCGCCTGCTCTTAGCAGAGGCCTCTAGAAGAGGGGGCCAGGCACAGGCCGCAGGGAGGGGGAAGACCAGGGCCGCTTCCCCACAGAGCAGGACGGGGGCGGGGCAGCCGGGCGGAGCTGTCTCCGTGACCAGTTCCGCAGATCCGCGTCGTTCCTGCAGCAGGCAGCCCCCCAGGTAGACACCGAGCCCCCAGGCGGCGTCCCTCCCGCCCCAGGAAGGCAGATGGAGTGGTCACCTTCTCGTGTTCGGCAGGTATTTATGGTTTGTTAACGTTCTGGCGACAACCGTCTCTGATGAAGCCGCCGGCTTGTATAAATTAATGACCTCAGAGGGCTGAGCAGAGCATCTCTGTTGTGCTGGAAATACCGCAGGCCAGCAAAACGGCCGCACTGAACCCCAGCGGGAGGAACGGTCCACCGCAGTGGGGTCCGCAGGGGCTCCGGGACCCCGGGCAGCCCATGCAGAGACCCCACCGGAATCTTCGATGGAAATAGTCCTCTTGACTTGGGGGAGAAGCAGGACGGGTCTGATGCAGGAGCAGGAAGCCCAGCCCAGCAGATACTCTGCACACCCCCACGGGCCCCGCCCCGCCCCGGGCTCAGGCACCGCCCCCGCGCGGCTCCACCACGCCCCTGGCCCCGCCCAGCCCTCTAAGCGCGGAGGTTCTAGTCCCTTCCGTCTTCCCTCCTTCCAGGAAGCTAACCCTAACCCGGGGCTCTGAAGACCATGGACGCACGGGGGCCTCTATGCATCTCCCCTCGGACTCCAGTCCCTTCATCTACTGGCTTCTGTCACCCTCACCCGAAAGGCATCTCCCAGGTCACGTGTCCAGGACCCAATCCCGATGGACCCCGCCTGAGAGCAGCCCCCCCAAGACACCCTCCCCTCAGGTCAAGTGGGGCGGCCCCTTGCAAGCGCCAGGAGGGCCGAGGCGCTCCCCTGTGCCACTGCCGCTGCAGGACGAGCGGTGTTCGAGGCCCCCCAGGGCTGGTCCCCACCTTCTTCCAGCCTGTCCTGCTCCTCCCTACCCACCCCCACCCCCGGCTCCGCCCTAGGCTGGACCCCTGGTCGGCCCCTCCCCTCACGTTTGTCCTGCTCTTCTCTCTCCCCATAAAGCCCTATTCTATCCAACAAGCTCCTGTTCATCCTTCAGGGCCCTGCCGTAAGGTCCCATTCTCTGCAAAGAGGCCCCTGACCCTGGATGAGCCCCCAGGGCGCCCATGTCAGCTTGTCAGATGAGCCCCTCTGTCAGCTCCATTCACGCCTGGGGGCTGAGAGCAGACAGAGACCCAGTGCGACAAGTCCCCGGGCCCCTCAGGCCTCAGCTCAGAGCTTGAGGCAGGGTGTGCATGAGCCAAGAGGACCAGAAGGAGCTAGAACCCAGGGACCCGGGGTGAAGGGGGCGGGCTGTACGGACTGCACCCAGTCACCGAGCCTTTGGTCAGAAGGCAAGGAAGATGCCCACCGCCCTCCCACAGGGCCCAGGGCGCCCGAGGGCAGAAGGGTGGGGGGTAGGAGGGCGCATCCTCACCCTTCCAGGGTAATTATTACCCTGGGATCTTGAACCGCACGTCTTTCTTAGGTTTCCAAATAAATTACTGCATTATGACACTTTAAGTTGACAAGTAAATCTTATTATAAGATGTAACGACACCATAAAAGACATCTTTCTCATCCCTCTAGTCCTCATCCCGCTGACACTTCATTACAGCTCCCGCGACGCGGAGAGCTAACACATTAATTTGGCAAATCAATGGAAATCTTTCACGAGCACAGTTTCCCAGCTCTGGCCCGGCAGCCCCGGGGAGCACGCAGGGCAGGGACCCTCAGCCTGGGGTGGGGGTCCAACTCAGGGGGCCAGGGACTTGGCTTCTCCAGTAGCTGGGACCCTCTGCGTGAAAACCCACAGGTGGGGAGGAGAGCCCGCCCACTCCCAGGCCCAGGCCACATCCCCCTGGTCACTCCCACCCACCACCCCAGGCGCCTGCCACCACCACTAATGCTGGGAGTAAGTCACCGGCCCCCTCCCCCACCATCCTCAGTTTCTGTCTGTAACAGGGGCAGAGGGGTTGGCATAAGGGAGCCAAACTACCACTCCCCTGCCTGCCCTGGGGCCACGGAAACATGAGCCAGAGGACGCTGGCCTGCTGGTCCCAAGGACCCTGCCTGGATAAACAGAAGTGACCAGGGAGGCCCAGACAGGCGTGGCCAGGACACTCTGCCAGGACCCCAGAGGGTGAGGCTCAGGGACACTGGGGAGCCCGTCCCTCCCCAGCTCCTAGGACTCGCCCCACCTCCCCGCTTCCTCTGCTTCCCAGGTCCCTACTGGCCTCCACCACCTTCATCGTGGAAAAGCACGTGTGGACCCAGAAATGTCAAGCCCAGAACACATGGGAGCCCTTCTCATCCGCCGCCGGACACACCCATCCTGGGCCAACAGGGCAGCCCTCCTCTCGCTGCCCCCCATCCTCTGAAACCGGGAATGGACGTGGTTCCTGCATCTTCAAACCTGCCTCTAATTTGGAAGTTTTGCTGTTTAGAACATCTCAAACGGAAGTTGTGGTTTTTGAGGCTGATCATTTTCCCCTTATTCCCCCCCGAGCATTAGCAAAATGCCAGACATTTCTAAGCAAATTCTTTGGAATAAAAGCAGGAAATGGTCTTCAGAATTGCGAGGAGAGAACAGGGAATGAGGCCAGAGATGGGCAGGTGTGCCCGCCACGCCACGTCACACCCACTGCCACGCCACCCCCACCACACTGGGCCCCACCGCCACGCCCACCACACCATGCCCGTCACCGTGCCACGCCCACCGCCACGCCCACCTCCGTGCCACGCCCCCGCTGCCTCCTTGCACAGCCCCTAGATGAAGCTCACGTCCCCTTGAAGTGACCGGAGCACGCCTGGGCACCATCCTGGCTCCCTGTGGCCGGGAGCATGGGACCCCGGGAGAGTTGCAGGAAGCCCTGACGGCTGGGGCTTGGGGCCGGGTCGGGGGCCTCCTGTGGTGGCGGAAGGCTCCGCTCCTGCCGCTTCTTCCAGCTGACACCGGGGCTCCGTCCTAGGAGGCCGTCTGGGCCTGGGGCCGCTCCTTGCCAGGAGGAGGGCACAGAGGTGGCGGGTCCTCCGCTATCACCTGAGGCCAGTGTGGGGGCCAGTGCCAGGTGGGACGTCTGGAGGGGGAAGAGGGGTCCCCAGGGATGGGGATGGAGGTGTGCACAGAGGCCTTGACAGTAGATCTTAAAGACAGAAGGATTTCTCATCCAGAGAAGGACCTTCTGCCCAGAGGGAGGGTCCCAGCGAAGGCAGAAGATGCCAGGCCAAGCTGGGGCCAGGAGAGGAGCTTCAGGCGGGCTCCCCGTGCAGGGAGAGCATGCGGGTCACCAGCCCTGAGACCCAGGAGGCGTTGTTCTGAAGGAAGCAGAGCAACCACAGTCAAGGGGCCCAGAAAGCCTTGGCCCAGGGCCCCAGGGTCCTCACAGAAGCCGGGCCTCCTACCCCGGAGCTCGGGGTGCTGCCCTCTGTGGTCAGCCCTGTGGGCACGTGCCTGGCAGGGACTCAGGCTCCCCCAGCCCTGTCCACGGCTGTCCCCCTCCACCCCCCGCTTCTGCCTACTGCTTCTCTGCAGAGCTCACAGGGTCATCTTTGGGCTCACAAAATTAAATATCTGAAAGATGTTAAGAACTTATCTTGGTTTCTATGGCAACAGGAGAATAATTCACATTTCCCAGGCAAACTGAAGGAGAACAGATTTTTCTTTGCATTGTGGGTGGCCAATTATTTTTAATAGCCGGGTCAGGGCGGCTGTCCCTGGGTCCCTATCCCCATTAGCATCCCCAGACAGCGGCACAGGCCGGGTGAGGACAGTGGCCCAAGAAAGGTAATCAAGACACTCCAGCCTGCGGAGCGGGGCAGGGACCAGCTTCCCACCCCTTGTCACCCGGGAGACCAAGGCCAGGCTGTGGCCATCTCTGCCTTGCAGCCTTGGCCCCACAGGGATGGCCAAGGAGGGTTACTGCTGGGAGGAGTGGGCTTGCGGGGCGGGGGGGTCTCCCGGGGCTCAGGCGTCTCCATCCTTACTCACTGAGCTAGGACAGCCTTTCTGTGCTCTGACCCTCAGGTGCCAGCCCGCAGAGTGGACTCCTAGTCCCTGCCAGTGGGGCCGCGGTGTGGCTGGCTGGGGTCCAGGCCCAGGGCCCGCAGGCTGTGTCGCTTTTGTTGTTTAGTCGCTAGGTTGTGTCTGACCCTTTGCGACCCCATGGACTGCAGCACATCCACCTTCCCCGTCCTTCCCCGCCTCCCGGAGCTCGCTCAGACTCACGTGCATCGGGTCGGTGATGCCGTCCAGCCATCTCATCCTCTGTCTCCCCTTCTCCCGCCTTCAGTCTTTCCCAGCATCAGGGTCCTTTCAAATGAGTCAGTTCTTCGCATCAGGTGGCCAAAGGATTGGCGGTTCAGCTTCAGCATCAGTGCTTCCAAAGAATATTCAGGGTTGGTTTCCTTTAGGACGGACTGGTTTCATCTCCTTGCAGTCCAAGAGTCTTCTTCAGCCCCACAGTTCAAAAGCACAGGTTACAGGGCCCTGGCAAGTCCCATGGCCTCTCCAGAGGCCCCAAACGTTGTCATTCATCCACTCCTGAAATATCAAAGGCCAACCAGGGGCCTGGTGGGGACCGCCCAGCGCTCCTGAACGAGTGATCGTGGAGGAGGTGTAGCCGAGGTTCTGGAGGAACAACGCAGTGGGTGGGGAGAGGGGGGCGACCGGGCCCAGGCCCTGGCTCTCTTGACCATAGGAACCACAACCCCAGCCACCCTCCACGGTGCTGCCCCCAGCTAGCGTCCGCCCCGTATCAGAGACAGACAGGCGCGCCCGCAGGCCTGGGCGCTGCTGGGGCGGCCACTGTCCTCCCCACTGACTTGCTGCATCCACCCCCTCCATGCCTTGGAGCCAGGAGGCCCGCCCCCACCTCCCCGGTCTTTTTGGTTCTGTGCGTCTGGTGCGTCTCAGCTTCAAGTCCCCGTCCGTTGCTGATGTTTTGCCGTCAGTCTGAGCTGGTCTCCCCTGGAAACCTCTCTCCTCCCCCTCCCTCCATCCTGTCTTTCCGGGCTCCTGATTTCTGAGCAGGCGGAGGTCTGCAGAGCCATTCCCCCACCTCCATCCAAGAGGAGGCAGTGAGCCCCTCTCCCTTTCTGTTTATTTTTAAGATAAATCTACCCCCAGTTTGGGTCACTGAACACTAAGGCCCTGATCACAGGCTGTAATTAACCCGGACACTCTGAGGTCCACATTTTCTTCCATGACACCCGAATCTGCTTCAAAACCACATGAACATGGGGCAGCCCAGTGCTAACGAGTTCCAGATAAAAGCACCAAGGCACGTGGAGGGGCCTAGGGCCCTGTGAACTCTCAGCCTGCAGTCTGAATGGAAAAAAATAACCAAAACGTTAAAAGCAGCACACACGCCGGTCTGTGGCTGCTTCCTGGCCTGGCTCCCCCAGCCCATCCCTGCTGGGTGTGGGCCATGGGTCAGGTTGTAGCCAGCAGCGGCTCCCGGAGGCCCAGGCCCCACTATCAGGAGACCCCAGGACTACTCCTCCATTAAAGCCCCACTGGGGGCCTTTTCAGGTCCTCGGAGATACAGAGCCCCTGCCCAGGCCTTGGAAGCAAAAAGCCAGCCCCCCACCTGTGAAAGCGTGGGCTAACCTGGCACTGTCCGAGGCCGGCCAGGTGCAGCCAAGGCTTCCAGCTCCCGCCCAGGCTGCGTCTGGAGCCCCCACCTCAGGTGTTATTTTGCTAAACTCTGATCACTGGGGTTTAGTAGAACAGGCTGTAAAACCACCTGGCGCACTGCCTTTGGAAAGGGAGCTGAGTGGTTGATCGCCTGTTCAAGGTATTCAGTGAGTATTGTCCTACTCGGTTTTCATTTCCTTCCTGAGTTAATTTTTGTAATTTGTATTTTTTATTAAAACTCTCCGTTTCATCCAGGTTTTCAAATTCATAGGTACAAGGCTGCTTATAGGATGCACTTACTTTTTAATGTCTATATTTATTTGCTTCCTGCTGGCTGCACTGGGTGTTCGCTGCTGTGCCCCAGCTTCCATTGGGTGTGGCGAGCAGGGCCCTAATCTCTAGCCGCAGTGCTGGGCTTCCTCATTGCAAGCGCGGGCTCAGGACTGGTGGTGCGTGGGCTTAGCGGCCCCTCGGCACGTGGGAGGGTCTTCCCGGACCAGAGACTGGTGTGTCCCCTGCACTGGCAGGAGGACTTTTAACCCCTGGACCACCAGGGAAATCCCGGTTGTTTTTTTTAAATTAATAGATTGGAGGTTTTAGAGAGGTTTTTGAGTCACAGAAAAATTCAGAGGGAAGTACAGAGATTCCCCATGAACCCCCTCCTCCCACACGTGTAGGGCCCCCCTTCCCCCAGCCATCAGCATCTCCACCAGGCGTACATTTGTTACCTACATGGACGTGTCACCATCACCCAAGCCCACCACTGACACTAGCGGTCGCACTTCGTGCTGGACATTCTGTGGGTTTGGACAAATATCTAGTGAGTGTATTCACCAATATGGTATACAGAGTGATTTCACTGCCCTAAAACTCCCCTATGCTCTGTTCATCCCATCCTTCCTGCCCCCCACCCCGCCCCCCCACCCGATCCCTGACATCCACTGGTCTTCTTCCTGTCTCCAGTTTTGCCTTTTCCAGAATGTCATAGAGTTGGAACCACACAGTATGCATCCTGGCTTCTTCCATTTATTAATGAATTTGAAGCTCCTGCATATCTTTCCATGGCTCAGAAGCTTGTTTCTTTTTAGCACTGAATGATATTCCGCTGTCCGGATGGACCACTGTTTACCCACACACCTACTGAAGGGCATCTAGATTGCTTCTAAGTTTGGGCTGTTATGAATCCACAGTGGTCTGCAGGGTTTTGCGTGGGCATAAGTTTTCAACTCCTTTGGGTAAATACTAAGGAGCGTAACTGCTTCATCATATGATTAAGAGTGTGTTTAGTTTTCTAGGAAAACAGCAAACTGTCTTCCAAAGTGGTTGCACCACACGTTCATAACGGAATATTACTCAGCCGTGAAAACGAATGAAGTGATGCAGCAACGCGGCTGGACCTGGAGGCTGCTGCACTAAGTGAAGTTAGAGAAGGACAAGTACCGTATGATGCCGCCTCTGTGTGGGATCTAAAATGTGATGCAAATGAACTTGCCTATGAAACAGAAACAGGCTCACAGACACGGAGCACAGGCTTGCGGTTGCCAAGAGGCGAGTGGAGGAGGGAAGGATGGGGAGCTTAGGATCAGCAGATGCAAACTATTATACAGAAGATGGATAAACGAGGTCCTGCTGCGCAGCACAGGGAACTCTATTCAGTGTCTTGTGATCCCTAATGGAAAAGGATGTTAAAAAGAATGAATACGTATAACTGAATCACTTTGTTTTACAGCAGAAATTAACACAACACTGTAACTCAAGCGTACTTCACTAAAATAGATTTTTTAAAACACTTAAAAGTGGAGTGTACCATTCTGCAATCCCACCAGCAGCGACGAGAGCTGTGTTGCTCCACACCCACCCCAGCATTTGCTGTTGTCAAGTCTTCAGATTTCGGTCATTCTAACAGGTGTGTAGTGATGTCTTGCTGCTGCTTCAGTCTGTATTTCCCCGATGACACAGGATGTGGGGCTTTCACGTGCTTATTCCCTGTCTGTGTATCTTCTTTGGTGAGCTATCTGTTCGGGTCTTTTGCCCATTTTTTAATCAGGTTGCTTGCTTTCTTATTGTTGCCCTTTGGGAGTTCTTTCTGTATCTTGGATAACAGTCATGCATCAGATTTGTCGTTTGCAAATATTTCCTCCCAGTCAGTGGCGTGTCTTTGCATTCTCTGTTGTCTTATTTTAAAGCACCTATAGTTTGCCTCCTTTTTTTTCTTAATATGGTTGAATTTTATCCCTTAGAAATTTGTCTAGTTTTCATTCAACAAATATTTATTCAACCCCTAGTATGTATGGCTCACACAGTAAAGAATCCATCTGCAATGTGGGAGAGACCTGGGTTCGATCTGGGTTTCCCTGGGTTGGGAAAACCCCCTAGAGGAGGGCATGGCAACCCACTCCAGCATTCTTGCCTGCAGAATCCCATGGACAGAGGAGTCTGGTGGGCTGTAGTCCATGGGGTCGCAAACACTGAGGGACTGAGGTTCAGAAATTCACCTTTCCACAGCATAAGCAGACAGATTAACACGTCTCTTACAGAAACTGTGGACCTAGGGAAGAAAAAGGCTTGAAAAGAGAAATTTAAATGGAAACGAAGGTGTGATGTAATAGGAAGACTTTTGCTGTCCACAAAGGATTGTGCATTTATTTCCAGCACATGAAAACCATTTACAAGTACTTGGCCTGCTATAAGGAACTTTCAATAAACCCAAAGCCTCAGTAGAATACAGACCAATACATTCTGTCCGTGATGCAGTGATATTAGAAATCGGAACCAAAGAGAACCAAGCCCACTATACATATAAATAATCATAAAAATGGAATCAGACTGGAAGTTTCAAGATGATAGTAGTGGTGTTGGTCACCCAGTCGTGTCCCACTCTTCAGGACCCCGTGGACTGCAGCCCGCCAGGCTCCTCTGTCCACGGGATTCCCCAGGCAAGAATCCTGGAGTGGGCTGCCAGTCCCTTCTCCAGGGGATCTTCCCTAACCAGGGATCAAACCCGGGTCTCCCACATTGCAGGCAGATCCTTTACCATCTGAGGCGTCAGGGAAGCCCTTCAAGATGATAGTGAAAGAACAAAATATCAAAATGTGCGGGGAGCAGATAAAACAGTAAGTAGAGGAGACTTTACAGCCGTGAATGTCTTACTGAAAGAAATATTTAAAAGAATGTAGCTCAACATTCAACTTAAGCTGAAAAAAGAGAGCAAAGTTGCAAAAATAAAAACCCATAGGGGTTAAAATAATAAAGAGAAGCAGAAGTTATTGGAGTAGAAAAGAAACAAGTGACAGAAGTGACTGATGAAACCAGTTGATTTTTAGAATAGACTAACGTAAGCTGATAGCATCCCCGACTCAACGGACGATGAGTTTGAGCCAAGTCCAGGAGACAGTGGAGGCAGCGGAGCCTGGGGGGCCGCAGTCTGCTCGCGCTGAGGACAGGTGAACTTCCGCTTCCCACTGGGGTCCCCTGCCCCGCCAGCGTGGGCCCACGGCTCTCTGAGGGCGTGCCCTCCTCACAGGCCACGCCCTTCGTCCTGTGAGCACGCCTCTCAGGTCTTTCTGGGGAACACAGGTGTCCGCAGCCATGCTTCTTCTGGTTTACCATTTCCCTCCCATTTATTGTTTCCGTCCCCATTTCAGATTTTATGTCATTTGTCTTAGATGTATCTCACGTCAACAGCATGTTGTTGGATCTTACAGGGTTTTTTAGGAAGTGTGACGTGAATCCCTTTGCATAGGTGCGTGTAAGCCATGTCTTTGTCACGATCACTTGCACACCTGAACATCCCTGGGCCGTGTTCCCATTTCCTGACTCGCCCGATTTCCCCGCCGCCGTTCCCCAGCTCCCTTCCTGTCTCCTCTGACTCGATCGGTTCAATTCCCCAGCTTTCCTCTTCCTCCTCTGGAAGTTATACTCTGTCTATTCTTTTAAAAGTTACCCTTAACTTCTAAAACCATTTCTTAAACTTGCATTTTCCAAGACGTTCTCGAGTAAATCAGGTGAGTGGGTCTCCACCAGGGCGGGAGGGCAGCGGTCACTTTGCCGACCTGCCCGTTCGGCAAGAACAGAATTCCACTCCTCGAACCTCCTGTGGAAAAAGGTTCAGGAACAAAGACTCGTCACAGCATCATTTGCAAATGGAAGAAAAAGAAGGAAGCAACTTGGTGTACAGGCAGGAAATAAACAAATTATGTTAATCCATGCAACAGGATATTATGCAGTCATTAAAATCATGTTTTGAATAATTTTAATGATATGAGAAAATGCTTATGATATTAGCGTAACAAGGTGTATTAAGCAGGTCTCCGTTTTGGCTGCGGCGGGAAGGAAGCAGGTTAGGCCACATGAAGGGCGTTAGGAGAGAACTCTGAGCTGGTGAACTCTGAGCTGGTGTTTGGACCAGGCTAATGGAGATAAATGAGCCCCCTGAGAAGGCTAAGGCTGCCCACACCCAGAGTTGTCAGTCAGGATGTGGAATGAGGACCCTCACAACACACCAGCAGAAACTGGAATACATTTGGCAAACGGTTTGCCATCATCTGCTAAAGGGGAAGATATGCACCCTACGTGGCCGTGGAATTCTTCCTCTAGGCGGACAGACACCCAGCAGAACCGGGCAGGTGTCCGCCCACGGACGTGCACGCAAATGTTCAGGGCAGCAGTATTTACAAACAGCCCCGAAAGGGAAACAGCCCAAGTGTCCGTCCGCGGTGGAGTGGAGAGGTCGTCACCCTCGCACGTAAGGGAGAGGACGGAGACAGGGAGGAAAGAACCGCAGCCACCCAGCCGCAGGGACCGCTCCCAGACGGGGAAGGTGTTTGCACAAGAGTCTCTCCCCGGTCCCTCTGGAGAACAGTTTAGTGGCAAGAAAACCACAGCATGGGGTCTGGAGTCAGGGTGGCGTCCAGCCTGGGGCGGGGGCACCCGGGAGGCCTGGGGTGCTGGCCACGCGCTGCTCCCTGACAGAGTGGTGGCTCCGGCATCAGCACTGTGACAACTCACCGTCCCCAGATGTGTGCTGTCTGCTGGTGGTGCCAGTGATGTGTTGGTCAGAAAGTTCATTGGGGTTTTTCTGTCACATACGGGAAACCCGAACAGACTTGGGCCAACCCAGCAGCATACGTCTGTGTATTCCCAGGTGGCCCCAGCGGGAAAGAACCCAGCTGCCAGTGCAGGAGATGCAAGAGACGCCAGTTCAGTCCATGCGTTGGGAAGATCCCCTGGAGAAGGAACTGGCAACCCTCTCCAGTGTTCTTGCTGGAGAATCCGCTGGACAGAGGAGCCTGGCGGGCTACAGTCCACGGGGTCGCGAAGAGTCAGATACAGCTGAGCATATACACACACACACACACATCATAGTTTCAAAGTAAAAACAATAGAAATAATTGCCAAATATCCAGGGAAAAGCAGGAAGACTATAGAGTGGACGGCTGGTTTCCTGTTGCCACTGACAACTCACCACACCCTTAGCCGGGGTCATGCGGCTGTCAGATGGTCTGTGACTTCGTCTTCACGTCTCTAAGCTATGAATGAGTGATTCGAGCATCTTGTCGGGCGCTTGTTTCTCTTCTGTTTGTGAACGGCCTACGTTATGTCCTGTGCCCGCTTTTATTTTCCAGAGTTATCATTTCCAGTTACTTCCAAGCACTTGGCGCCTCTGGTGGCATTCCAGCCCGTCTCACCTAGGTCGCAGGTGCGTCTGCCGGGCTCACTACCATCTCTCTCTGTGCTTCGAGGTGTCTGAGCTCTTCTGTCCTTGCGGTGTGTTTTCGTGCCGCATACTATATACAGATGTTTATCACCGGTCCTTATTGTTTTGACCACTGGTACCATGCTCAGAGAGCCTCCCACCATTCTGGGTTATAAAAATATCCGCCTATTGCTATTTTGAGTGTCGAGGGGGATTTTTTTTTTAGATTTGGATCTATTCATCTGGAATTTACTTTGATATACAGGTTTTTTACTTTTTTTTTTACTAAATGAGCAGTTAGCCTCAGTTTGTCAGTGAAACAGGTTCGGGGGTTAGATGCTTCGAGCAGAGCCGCATGGTCACAGAGCGGCTGCGGGCACTCCCTCGGCGTCCTTGTGGAGATCGTCTCCGCGCCAGGGACGGGGCTGGGGTGAGGCGACAGGACTCCTGAAGCGGAGAGGGGCAGACCCCCTGGGTCCAGGGGAGCACTGGAAAGGGGGCACGAGAGAACCAGAGGGGGCGGGAGCGGGGAGAGCCAGCTGGGCTGGGCCGGACCCGGGAGGCAGCCCAGGGAGGGCCCAGCTGCCTGGCGCTTTGAGCAAGCTTCACACACCAGCCCTGAGAGCTGACGCACTGGGCTGTGGGCTGGCAGTCACCTGCAACTCAGGGCGGATGGGCCTGGAGGCCCAGGCTTGCAGCGGCTTAGCCAGGGCGCCTCTTCCCACGGAGATGCCCCCATGTGGCCAGTGGAAGCAGTCCACTCAAACACCAGGGGATTCTATTTCAGACACACGGGGAGCACCAGCAAAGAGCCCCTCCCCGCTGCGAGTCCCTTCAGAAGCACAAGTCGCCCCCACGCCCGGGACCCGCCCTCCCTGGCGCCTGGCCCACCAGCCCTTCCCTCTCGGCTCGGGGGCCCACTGGCAGGGTGAGGGTGAGTGAGACACAGTGGGCCGGCTGCTGCCCAAGTCAGGGGTCTGTCCCGGATGGCTGGGATTTCAGCTGCCCATGGGGGCTCAGGGACCCCACGTGGGCCCGAGGAGCCAACCGCTAGGCCACAAACACCATCAATGACACAAAGGACAGTTGTCACCAAGGCTGAGCCGGGACCTGAGCCTGATGCCCCCCACCTCCCGCGTGTGGCGGGGGACAGTGGGTCTCCACCCTGCAGCCCTGAGCCCGCACTTCAGCCTGCAGGGGTCCGCCCGGCTCGGCCAGGCTCACACAGGGTGGAGCATACACAGCAGCCCCCGCCAGGGGCCTGCAGCTCGCCCCTGGGGATGGACCCTTATCCCAGGGTGACGGCAGACAGCAAAGTGCTGCCCTGCAGGGTCCCCGGCGGCGGGGGAGAAGGCAGACACGGGGGCCTCGAGGACGGGGCACAAGGGCAGCCCTGAGAAGCCGGGGTTCACGGGCCTTGTTTAACCGACATGGGCGAACGGGCAGCCAGGACACCCGGGGCCAGGGGCAGGACGTGTGGGCGTGTCCCGGGAGCAGGAGCGGCGGGCCCAGGACCCCAGTGTCTGCCCCAAGCAGACACCGGTAGGACCACGGCCAGACGGGGAGGTCCCTTCTGCCCCGGGACTGACAGCAGCTCAGCTAAGAGTTGGCCGGACCCCAACACCCAAACCGAGCAGCCTGGGCTTGGCGTCCAACTCAGGTCTGAGTCCTGTTGGTCTGCACCTTCAGGTCCCTGCAAGGCTCTGGTGGGCATCAGCAAGATGAGGGTGCTGTGCCCAACGCCAGGCCGGGCACACCGCAGCCGGCCCGAACGGAAGGCCCGGGACCCCACGGAAGGCCCGGGACCCCGCGGCCCGAACAGAAGGCCCAGGACCCAGTGGCCTGAACGGAAGACCCAGCAGCTGCTGCAGGGCTGGGCTCCTAACCGGCCTCAGAGCAAACAGCCGAGGGCCCGGCGCCTGGCAGGGACCCCCACCTCCAGGAGAGCCGGTGAATCAGAGGCCGAGGCTGGGGTTTCATTGCACGTTTATTCCATGTTTCACACCTTGTATTCCAGAAAGAACAGTCTTTAATCCCCTCAGATTGGTTGGCTCAGACTCCAAGGACCCCCACCAACACCCCTCACGTTCAGCTTCAGGTTTACAGACACGTGAAAACAAGCGCAGGGCCTCACTGAACCGCACAGATCCCTCCTATCTGAAAACAAGCCACCGCCAGGGGCACGCACAGCTTCCGTGTGCCCAGTGTTTTGGCCTCAAGGACGATCTGAGTGCGGTGGGCAGGGCCCGGGGTCTAAGCAGGACGGGCTTCCTGTGCAAAGCAGGGAGAATCTCCCTGGAACTGGGTGCCCGGCAGGAGGGCAGCAGTGGGCCAGGGCTGTGGGAGCTGATGCTGGGGCAGGGGCTGCTCTCTGGCCTAAGGCTAGTGGGTCTCCCGGCTGACCTGGGGGCTTCTGGCATTTGCACGATATTTTGTGCTGACTTCCATGCACGTGAATGACCCAGGAACCTGCACCATCACACACGTGTATCTGTGTGGCCTGATCCTCAGCTGCTGTGCAAAGACGGGGCGGCGTCCTGGCTGACCCCCCACCCCAAGGGCTGGCATGTGACGGGAAAGAGATGCTGCAAGCGGACGGGAGTCTGGGGGCAGAAGTGGCCGCTGGGGTCGGGGGCCCGCCCGGGGGGGTCGGAGCTGTAGCTGTGGCCCAGGGCCCCACGGGGGTGTCCAGGGAGCCAGGGGCCACGTGACCCTGCTGGGTTCTCCCCAGCTCAGGCAGAGAAGCTGTGGGGAGCAAAACCGGCGGGCTGGGCAGGCCGGTCTGCAGCTGGGCCCCGCGACCAGCGGGTCAAGCCCACTTGCGCCCGGACACGTGGCACGGGGAGGGGCTCAGGCTGCTCCAGCCCCGCGGGGTGCAGGAGGGGCGGCGTCCTTTAGGGCCCTGATCGCGGGGCAGGAGCAGCTACACCCACCTGTCCAGGGGCCCAGGGGAGCCTGAGCACCGGCCAACAGGGACGCTGCCCCGCGGAGGGGCTCCCGACCGCATGGGCTCCACGGCAGACCACCCGGGCTGGTTCCCTCCTTCCAGAGGTCATGGGTGCAAAGTAAGGCAACTCGGAGCCTCTCTCTGCTCCGGGCAGCTGGCGGCTGCAGCCAGAGTCCCTCCAGGCTCGCCGTCGGCTTTCTAGCCAAGTTTATGCCAAGAAAGCGGGCACGCGGCCCAGTGAAGCGACCAAGCTATAGGAGCCCGCCTGAGGCCGAGGCCGGGGAGGGCAGAGAGGTTTCGTGGCTCAGTGCAACGTCTCACTCGACAGCTTTGTCTGTACTTTATTCTCATCACTCAACAGAATAGAAGTTTTAAATTTCCAAGCAGGTAGGAGGCAGCTGCCACCTCCCTCTGCCCCCGGCGCCCGGACAGCAGGCCTCTGAGGGGGGCTGCCTCCCAGGCTGCCCTGGGCGGGGGCGCCACGTGGTGGGCGTTTGGCAAGGGCGCTCCAGGGTGGGGGGCAGGGTGCTGGCCCCCAGGGCCCTGCGGCCAGCCACCCCACCCCCCGGTCTCTTTGGTATCTCGGGAGGCGGAGGCCACCCGCCCTCACGAGGCCTGACCGAGGCCGGCGCCTCGTCTCGGCAGGCGGCTCCAGCAAGGCCTCTCCTCCCCGGCCGGGGCCTGCGGCCGGCGGCAGGGGCGCTGCCCGGCGTGGGAGGCCCGCTGCGGTGCGCTGGCCTCACTTCTTGTAGTGATTGGGGGCGTCCGCGAAGGCGAACTTGAGGCGGTAGGCCTCGGCCAACAGCAGGCTGACGTCCTCGTCACCCCAGTGGGCGGTGGGCAGGTTCTGAAGGAAGAGCAGCAGCTCCTGGGGGGACAGACAGTGGTCAGCGGGGGTGGGGAACCCGGGGGGCAACCCAAAGGCTGGGGGGAGGGGGGCCCCTGGGATGACCAGTGGGGTGGCGGGGGCCCAGGGGGACAGACAGCAGTCAGAGGGGACGGGGGGCCCGGGGGGGACAGACAGCACTCAGAGGGGGCGGGGGGCCCAGGGGGTGACCCGCAGGCTGGGGGGACGGAGGCCCAGGGGCGATCAGTAGGGTGGGGGGGGCCCAGGGGGACAGACAGCGGTCAGAGCAGGCAGGGGCCAGGGGCTGGGGAGCGGGGTACAGGGACAGGGGTCCAGGGGTGAGACAGTGGTCAGAGGGAGCAAGGACTGGGGTGGGAGGAAGGGGTCCCAAGGGTGACCAGCAGGGTTGGGAAGTGGGGGGCCCAAGTGAGTGATCAGTGGTGTGAGGGGAGAGGGCCCAGGGGGTGACCAGCTCCTGGGGGGCAGAGACAGGGGGTCAGAGCAGGTGACAGGCAGGGTTGGGGGGACGGGGCCCTGCAGGAGGGGCCTGGGAAAACATTCTAGCACCCACAAACCCTGTCCCCCCAAGTCGACCCTGACAGGCCCTAAGGCCTGCAGCCAGGAGGAAACCCCCCAGACCCGCTGGGAGGAAGAGGGCAGTGCCACCCAGCACCAGGCCTCACATGCCTGCCGCCCCAGCGCTCTGGGGTCCAGGGACCTTCCGGGGGATGCAGAGCCCACCCCCTGGGCACTCAGGGCTGGCACCCAGCAGCCAGGCCTGGGCCCAGGTCCTGGCTGTGCTGCTTTCCGACTGGTGGGCCAGGCAGGCTGCTGACCAGCTCGGGGCCACAGGTTCCCCACCGAGGAGAGGGTCTCAGCTCCCAACAGGCCGTCAGTGCCTGGCGCTGGGCGACACGGGGACCTGTGCAGGCCTGCTGTCCCCTGATTCCCCGTCACAGAGCCGTCTCCCCTCCCGAATTGTGAGCCTCGCGCTGGGAGGCGCCGCTAATGTGGCTTCCCTGGAGCTGCTCGTCCCCATTTCCTCCCGCATTTTGGACCCTTTCTGGGGGCCTTTAAATTGAATTCACGGAGCAAATTTCACTGGCAGAGTGTCCCCGGGGACGCATCAACATCAATCTGCTGTCTTTCACCATTAGATGCAACTTACACGGATGCCAATCCAATTCTGAGCAGGTCGTAAATAAATACCTTTGGTTTTATTTTTAATCCACTTCGCTTCATATTATCATGACCTCGCTACTTGCAAGGTGAGAAGCAATACCCTCCCATTACGGTAACTCAGCGACTCCACTGCACACTCAATTTCAGAATCTAATTTAGTCCCCCAGGTTCACTGGACGGACAGAGAATAGAAATGCCTGGCGCTCCACAGCCTGCGAAGCTCAAAGAAGGAAAAATCTATCCGGGTGACCTTTATGGGAGGCAGAGAACACAGCCAAACAACTCCCTAAATACAGATTTCTTTTTTAAAAAGGCCTTATTTACATGCTGGGTGGCGGTGTCTCTGACTGGGGAGCCCCGGGGCGGCCTGGGGTTGGCCATGTCGTCCGGGGAAGGGCCATCGGTCACGACGCCATCACTGGCTCACAATGCATGGTGCCCGCTCCCCCGGGGAACAAGACAGCGGCAGGGAGGGCCCGGTGCAGCGGACTGCAAGGGCAATTTGTTTTTCACCTTAACTTCTCCGTAAACGGTGACCACATTCACAGGATGAAAGCTGGAGGACAGTTTGCTCACAGCTCTGAGGTCAGAAGGAATCAAGGTCGGGTCGGGTCCCCATGGTTCTCTGCCGACTGTGCTCATGAGATGCCACCACGGCCGCAAAGCCCCAGCTCAGCGCACCCGCCACCTGCCACTGTTCTCCCACGCTGGCACACGCTGTCTGCGGCCATCAGGAGGGCCGGAGTGATGGTGCCGCCCCGCCGCACAGCCCGGAGGCCTCAGCCCTGACCAAAGCGCCAGTCACCCTGAGGACGGGCCCGCAGTGCCTGGTGCCAACGACAGGGGCCTGAATCTCGCGTCGGCCCAGTTCTCAGGGTGATAAGTGGTTTTTGACTGTCCTCCGGACACGCTAGATGCCACCTCACAAGCATGTGGACCATGGCTGGCTGTCCCTTCCATCGGGGGTCTCCTCTGGAGGCCCTGCTGGGGCCACCTGGCCATGGGAGCCCTGAGGGAATCGTCCTGCGGGCATCGCCATGTGGGCATTGCCATGTGGGCATCGCCCTGTGGGCATTGCCATGCGGGCATCGCCATGCGGGCATCACCATGCGGGCATTGCCATGCGGGAATCGCCCTGCAGGCGCAGGCAACAGAGCATGAGGGAGGCAGGCTACAGGGGGGCCCTGAGCAGGGTTGTTGCTGGATGCCTCTTCCAGGCGATCCTTCCTGCCTTTGCCTCTGGGTGGGATCCAAGAAGTGAGCTTTCCGATGTTAAAGAGCAAATAATGTTTACGGCTTCGGGGACTTCTTGCCAAAACGGTTTCATTTGTCCAGAGAGAGGCATTACGTTACCATCTGCAAAGCACGGTTCCCTCTACGTGCGCACCCTCCCAGGAAGGACAAAACGGTACACCCTGGCGTCTGCGAGAGTGGGTATGGGCCCCCTCTCAGGTCCTGGGTTCTGTCTGTGTGGCCCCCTGCAGAGGCTCCCGCGTGTCAGGAAGCAAGGTCGCAGTCAGATGTGGAGGTGGGCCAAGCCTGCGCCCAGCCACCGCGACCCCTTGGAACTCTGGAGGCACAAACCCGGTGTGCTCACCCATGCCACTGGGTGACCTGTCTCCTCCGGGACCAGCGGGCCCAGGTGACCCCGTGTCTCCCCATGAAGCACACAGCACGCGGTGCTGACCCGCGGGGGATCGCTCGCGCACACACTTCTGTAAAGGACGCTGACCTTCCGGCCGGCCACGTTGGATCTTCCAAGGGGACACCAAGGAGCCAGGGAGGACACTGCCTTTGAATATGCCTGGACTGGACTGTCAGATTCTCACGTCTGATACAGACGGCATCGTGTGTGATGAAGATGGTGCAAACAGGCGATGAGGAAGCGCAGTTCTGTTCCCAGAGCAGAAAGGGCCCTCACTCTGCCGGCCGCGTGCCAGGACCACCCATGCCCGGGCCACGTCAGGCACGTGCTCGTCACACGGCCTGGTCTGGGCTCATACCTGTCAGGCTCTGGCCTCTAGGGCTGGTGTGTGTGTGGAGGCGGGAATCAGGCCACAGGCGGACACGCAAACTGCTAGCGGGCAGAGAGTGCTCAGCTCGGCGCGGGGGCTGGGCCGGGTGTGTGACTGGCTGCGGCTCTTCTGCCCGCCCACTGCGGGAGTCTTGGTGGAGCCTGGGTGGTTCAGTGCCCGCACCGCAGATGGCCTTGTCCCCACAGCGCTGGCTGACATCGGAGCCTGGGCACCAGGAAGCCTGGAAGCTAAGGGCGCGGAGGCGGGGTGACCTCCAGGCCGGGGGCCCGAGAGGCCGCGACTCTGAGCTGTTTGGTGCAGAAGCCGTCCCACTGTGCGCCATCACATCGCCACTCCCCTCAGACGTCTGGGGGCCCTGCGGACCCCGTATCCTCAGAGCTGACGGCCGGCTCCTTCCAGGGCTGGACCTTGGGCAGGAGCACCCAGGCCACACGGAGCACGGGAGCCACCGCTCCCGCCCCGGCCCAGCCAGCTGCTGGAAGCCTCAGGGCGAGTGTGCTGGGGACACAGAGCGGCCGTGGCCGGAATGCACGCAGCGCCCAGGGTGCCTGCTATGGGCAGATGTGTTGCTCTGGCCCGCAGGACCGGCCTCCCACCCTGCCCCGCGGGTGAGCGGCCAGGGGCCGCATGCTCTGCAGGCAAGGGTCCTGGTCCCGGCGCAACGGCCCATGCCTGACAGCCAGGCAGGCCTGGACCGCTGTGCTCCCGCCTACACAGGGGCTGTGGGCCTGAGTCCACCTTCAACACAAAGCCCCGTTCCCGGGGAGCACACATCAAACGGGTCAGTAGGAGGGGAGCTGAGGCTGGACTGTACCGAAGTGGGCTGCGATGTCCACTGGGAGTGCCATGAGGCATCCTGACGGTTCGGTGCCCCAGGCCAGGTCTCCCTGGGAGCCCCGGGGGTGGGGGGACAGGGTGGGCAGGGCGCCGTGAGCCAGGGACCCAGGAAGTGCCTGGCACTTCGTCCTGGCGCCGCATGTGGCCACCCCGCCAGCCTGGCTCTCCCGTTTCGGCGCCACCTCCCACCACCTGCTCCTCCCGCCAGGACCTTCCTGCCGTGTGGGGGACACGGGACCCCGCCCTGGGCTGCCCACTGCCATGTGGCGAAGTCTGCAGGAGCAGGCCAGTTCTGCCCCCCCGAACGGCGACAACCACCGACGAGGAAAAGCATGAACGCGGCTGTCAGCAGGCAGAGCATCTCCCAGGGCCGTCCCTCCCTCCAGTGGTCAGCCACGGGCCGCCCCGGAGTTCGTTCACTCTGCGCCAAGCTTCACACTGCGTGCTGACCTTGCGACCAATCCCGGGCCCTCCCCACTCTGTCCACGGCCAGTCCTGGGGCCTCCCACACCCCCAGAGCCGGAAAGAAGCAGCTAGGGCCCCAGGAGACTTAGTGCCAGCTTAGTTCATGCCTGGCGCTCGGCTGTGACCGCCTCCCCCCCACCAGAGTTGCCCTCCTTATCCTTGAACCTGACCTGAGCAGGACCCTGCCTCTCTGAGAGGCCACATGCTCAGAGGGGACCGCCTCCCTCCAGTGCGACCCCCCCACCTCCAACTCTTAGAAGGATGTCTCAGTGGGACCAGGCGGTCCTGGACTGGCAGTCTGATGGCTAAAGATCTGACCTGGTCCCCCTCCTGAGCTGGTTTTATCAGACGGTAAAACCGCAGGGAGTCCCCTGGGTGGGGTGCAGGGACTGGGCTAAGACAGAGACCATTACCCTTCCACGCGTAAACCCACCCTGCACAGACACGGCCACAGGAGGCGCCCAGAGGCCCGAGATGAAAATCGCCTGTGAGATCCCCTCTACTTCCTTGACTGTTAACCTTTCGAGCACTCCTGGTGACCTTTAGCCAATAGATCAAAGGGAACAGCTCACCCTCACGAGCGGCGGACACGAAGGCACACCTGAGAAGGTCAGTCCGCCAGCCCAGGGCTCCTCCTGGGTGGATGCTCGCTCGGGGGGCTCCACTGGCCACGTCCCATCCCGTGTTCCTGCCGGACTCCAACTCCAGCGTCCAGGATGACAGACACAGCTGTCTCAAGGGCGACACCCTGCTGGCTGGGGGTAGGGGCGTGCGGGCAGCTGCAGGCTGGCCCTGCTTCCCAGGTGGCACCGGGTCCCCCAGGCTGTGGCTCCTCCTTCCCGCCCCTTCCCTCCCAGACGGTCCTGTGACAGCTGATTCCTTTGACAATCCAGTTATTAGTTTGAAAAATCTCGTCAAGTTGCAGGACCAAACCAGGGCTAAAAATAGAAGGGCGCTGACAGCCAGCTGGGCTGGACAGCCAGGTGCTGCAGGCAGCCCCCGGAAGGTGGGAACGGAAGGTGACCCCGCGGGAGAACGCTCTTCTGGGGGGCCTCCGACGGCTCCGGGAGGCGTGCTGTCCTTGCAATTAATTTTGCATTTCTTTGCCAAAAAAAGGATGTCTAAACAGAAAACCCCTCCAGGTACCGAAAACACAAGCTTGACATGAGCGCCCTGAGCTGCTCTGCGCATCACGTGTCTGCACGTGGCCGGGAGACGTCTGACCCGCACACGGAGAATGCTTACAATCCTGGCATGGGGATCAGAGCCGCTCCGTTCTGCAGAGGCCTCTCGGCTCTGCAGGCTGGGGGCTGGTCGCAGACAGTGCCGGGGAGGGGCCGTCCTCACTGCCGGACACCCACCCAGGAAGCACGCCCACTCACGGGAGGAGACCCCAGGCCCGCGCTTATCTGCAAAGTGTGCCTTCAAACGGGCAGGCTCAGGGCCTGGAGGCGGTGCCAGCTGCTCACCCCGAGAAATCAGCGAAGGGAGCCACAGAGGGGAGCGGGGCTGCGGTCCCGGCAGCCAGGGCCCCGGAGCTTGGGGGCGCTGCCTGCACGGGGCCCGGTGGCCGCCACGTCCCCACAGCTACCCTGCTGGGCTCTGGGGCAGGGACGCTGTCAGCCACATGGCTCCCCACGTGTGGTCCGCTCCCCACGCTCAGTGGCTCCCCGGGGCGGGTCCTCCCTACTGAACCCTCCTTCCTGAGAACCCCTCGGCCCCACCCTGCCCGCAGCTCACCTCTGGCCACTCTGCCAAGCTCCTCAGCGAACCCTCCCTCTGCCCAGCCACTCAGGCTGCGTTCCCCGGGCCCTCTTCACCTGTACGGACCCTCTGGGGCCAGGCTCACCGTCACGGGGGTCTCCATGCCCCCGCCTCTCCCTGAAGACCACCTGAGTGTCCTGTGGCCACCTGCACCCCTCCACACCAGTGTGTTCCCCTGCAGCCGTAACAATGTGCAAACACCCGCAAACTACACCAGTCCCCCCACTTCCCGGCTCCGGGAAGGCAGGCCACAAACTGCACTCCTGCGGCAGCAGTCAGACCCCCGCACCCAGGACCCACCTCCCCCCACCGTCCAGCCTAGCCCGGCCCAGCGCTCTCACCCCGGCCCAGCCTGTTGCCGCCTTTTGGTGGATGACCGTTTCGCCCCCACTCTCCCACCGTGCCCCCTAACCTGCAGGGCAGCATCACCAGCATCACCTAGAAAAAAAACCATCCCCCAAACTACCCTGCTCTCCATAAGCCAGCAGCTCCGCCCTCCCTCCAGGGAGGCAATGAGGTTCCAGGCATCCTTACTGGGCACTTGGAAGGCTGGGGGTCTCCCATCTCTTCAAGTTACAGGAAGCCCTGAGACCCTCTGTCCACGGGCACCCGGCCTCACCAGGAGCAGGAGGGCCACGGACAGGGGCCTCGGAAACCTCCAGAGGACTGACCCTGGGAGTAGGTTGGAAGGGGCCGTGGGGCAGAGGGCGCGGGAAAGGAGGCGGGCATGTGCAGGGCAGCGAGCCGCGAGGCCCTCCCGTGCCTCCTGATGCCGGGCCACCCACCCTACAGTCTGTGCCAGGCCTGGGACCGACTCCTGGGCAGGATCCCTGGGGCAGGGCCCTTCACACACGTGCAGAGTGCCCGTCGGAGGGGACCCTAAGGAACCCCGCATGCAGGCCCTGATTCCAGTCCCTGCTTCTCACGAGGGGCGCTGCAGGAACACCTTTCTCAGGGGGGCACTATCCGCTCAGCTGCAGGACCAGGGCCCCAACCCGGAGATTTAAACGCAAGCTTATTCCTGGAAACCGTTCAAAACTAATGAAGCACTCTGCAAGCTGGCTTTTACCTCGATTCCAGTAACACCCAGGCTGTAAATCGCTGGCCGTTAGGACGCATCCCTTTTGTTTTCAGGAATGTTAAAGGGTCACTGCCAAGCACTCTGGACCCAAGATTTATGGACTTTTAGGGGCAAAAGTTTCTTTTCTGTCTTCATCAATTCAGAGAGGTGTTTAAAGAGGAGATTCTCCCCCACCCCCATCCCCAAAGGCCTCAGTGGCAGAGGGGACCCTGCCGGGCTCAAGCTGGGATGGGACAGGGTGGGAAGGGGCAGAGGTGGCTCCTAAGCCCGGACCCACCGGCACAGCACCCTCCTGGGAGATGGAGGCGGGGTTTCCAAGAGAAGAGCCCCACCCCCCCAACTCAGGGCTTCGGTCTGGTGGTGTCCTCCCAGAGCTGCCTTCCGAGGAGGCGTGCGGTTTCTTATGAGGTCTCCGCAGCAGCGGCAGCCTCACGGCCTGTACCTGATTTCACCATATGAGTCAATTCCTTGAGGGCAAAGGCTCAGAAGGACTATGCCCAGCAGGAACCTGAAACTTCACGGTGCCCGACTAAGAGCAGGGTGTGTGTCCCAGCAAATGCTGAGCTGAGGGCAGGTGGGCAGATGGATGGATGGGTGGATGATGGCTGGATGGATGGTGGTTGGATGGTGGACGGTGGATGGATGATGGATGGATGGATGGACAGATGGATGGATGATAGGTGGGCAGATGGATGGATGGATGGATGATGGCTGGATGGTGGACGGTGGATGCATGATGGATGGATGATAGGTGGGCAGATGGATGGATGGGTGGATAGCTGGCTGGCTGGGTGGATAAGATGGGCGGGTAGACGCATGAGCAGGCAGGAAGATGGACAGATTAAAACCATAAACACAACATCCGGGATGGCCCTAAGAGTAGGCCATGGCCCTATCCTTCCCACTGGAAGCTGTGAGCCCCATGAGCAGCAAAACTCAGCCTGCGTCTGTGGGGCCACAGCTGAGCCAGACTCGGGCCTGTGCCACCAGCGCCTGGCAGAGGGCCTCGCGGCATGAGGAGGCTCATGTTGAGTCAGCACCGTTACGGATCAAACTGAGCATACAACTGCAAACACATCCTGTGGCAGGTGACCAGTGAGGACCGGTGACGTGATGAGGGCCCCACCGCCAGGGGCGGGAGTCTGAATCCCAGGCCCTCCAGCTCAGCACCCGCTCAGGGTTGCCACTTGGCTGCTAATCAGGAGAGGCATGTTTTTTGGGTGGGGGTGTGTGTCGCGTTCCCCCAGGACTAACGCACCACCACCGAACTGAGAACCACGTGGCAAGTGGCCCGCCAGGCCCAGGCCCGGAGCAGCAACACTGACACGTCCAGGAGCCCCGGGGCCCCCACGTCCAGTGGCTGGACTGCAGGGGAGGGCAGGTCGGGCAGGGGCTGCTCCCCAGGGCCTGGCTGGCTCCCACGTCAGGGTCGTTTCCAGGTGAAGAGCCTGAACCCCCATCCCCACCTCTAAGCCCCCCAGCCCCGAGCCCGCGACCGGGGAGACCCAGCTTAGGACAGGCAGAGCCAGCTGGACTCCAGGGAAGCACAGCAACCCCACCCACCCAGCACCTGAGCGAGCTGGTTATTTCCACTGATTGCTAAACACATGCGCTCAACTTCTGCTCAAGTTACATCCACGCTCCCATGGAGGAGAAACTGCGTTGAGTCGCTGGGCTTGACCGGGGGCCTCGCTGCCCCCTGCCCCCCGTCTCCAACATGACCGAGCCGTCCCCTGAGAGCGACTGTAACATAGACGTACTCGTAGACGGGTATTTAAAGTGTGAATCGAATCAAGAGTGACCAGGGCCCGGAAGGTGACGTGCCGTCTGTCTTTGACAGGTTCCCAGGCTGGCGTGCCCACCCCGGCAGGAGTGAGGGTTACGATGACGGGGCTGTCTGGAGACATAAAGCCGGGTACCGAGAGCCCAGCGCCTCCCCCGATGCCTGAGGACCAGGGTACGCATTGGCTAAGCAGCACCGTGAGAGCCCACACCAGCATGACCCCCGCTGGGAAGCCCCCTCCTCCGAAGGGGCTGAGGGCGGTGGCGGGGTTCTGTGATGGGGGCTGCCTGTTGCCCTGAGACCCTGAGGCAGGTGGCTTCACCCCTGACACTGGGGGTCACTGGGACCCTGTCTTATGTACAAGACGGACGGAGACCCTGCCACGGCAGGGACGTAGGCGCCCAGAGCCTCAGGGCCTGGGCTGCGGGGGTCCCGGGCGCAGCACCTGGAAATGGTGTGTGGGAGCTGTGGGCATCGGCGGTACCCACGCCAGTGCCAAGCATGTCCTCCGAGAGGCTCCACTCGCAACTCCCGCCCTGGACGCTCGCCCAGCAGTCACGCAGGGGCACGGCCTTTGGAGGCCTGAGCCCAGGGGTGGCCCAGCGTGGACACAGCAGTGACATGCGCGAGGTCAACATCCGGCAAAGAGTCGGTGTGGCACTCACGCACCTCCCAGGCCGAGGGGCCGGATCCAGGCTGGACCACCAAGTGAGACGGCTACAGACTCCAGAGCCAGCCACCTGTGTGTCCTGGGCTCCCGCCAAACAGGCAGCTGGAAGGCACCTGGCGGGCCACTAACATGGAGGGCGCTCCCCAAGGAGGTGGACGAGAAGAGGCAGCAGCTGGAGCCCCCACCCCTCAAGCCCAGGGGATGGCGTGCCCGGGGGGAGGGGCTGCAGACACACAATACTTGCAGCCTCTCCAGGAAAACAGCCACGTCACGCCTGGCGGCAGACACCACTGCCCCTCAAGGTGAGCGCGCCAGGCGGGGGCTGTGTGTCCTCAGTCAGAACCCGCAGAGAACACGGCCAGCATGGGACAGGGTCAGGCCCATCCTCTGCTGCTTCCACAGGCTGCAAGCCTGCAACAGCCCTGCCTCGCCAAGGGAGGGGGCCGGGGGTGACCCTGCCACTCTGCTTCCCAGCTCCTTGACTAGCATGGGGTTCACACGTGGTATCTCGAGGCTCCCAGGGGATGAGGACGCCCCATCCCTCAGACCAAGATGCTGAGCCCCAGACAGGGCCAGGATCTGCTCCTGGCTATGAGGGTCGCTGGCAACTGGAGGCGCTCAGCGGGGAGGGGTCCCCGCTTCGGGTGCAGAGCGTGAGGCTGGGGGCATCCCAGCTCGCGCAGACAGAGCCCCAGGAAAGCGTGCCTGAGTGGACAAGGAAACAGGGCTGAGGTAGGGCCCGCGGCTCCCTGGTAAGGGGCAGCAGGGGCCCCGTCTGTCTGCTGCGGGGGTCTGGTGACCGCCAAGCCCCCGTGTCCTGTCCACTGGCCCCTCGGCCCCGCCTGCCCGGCGGAGGATCAGACACACCAAACGAGGGGAGAGCAAATATTTTCTCTTTGCATGAGGAATTAAAAAGATCAATGCAACTTCTTCTGTCAGCTCTGTCTCAAAAAACAAACACCCCAAAATTGAATCGAGAAATCCTATCGTGTTTGCCCTGAAAATCCGCAAACTAATTAGGGTAACAAAACAGAAGTTCCGTGCAGATCAAGGGCTCTCAGGGTTGAAAGTGGGCGGCACGGCAGACTCCTTCGAGCGCTTCCATCTCGTTTCATCTTACCTCTATTATTTATGAGGCCCAAGGGGTGAGGCCTTGGCGAGCCCAGCACCCCATGGCCAAGCTTGTTACCTTCGTGCTGAACCCGCTGCCGGGGCTGCAGGGCTCAGGGGGTGGGGGGTGGTAGAAGCGCGCCCTGTGCCGTCACCTTGCCTAGACTCTGGCAGCCCCCAGTCCAGGGCCAGGGGGGCGGCACAGTGCCCACAGCCTGCCCGTCTCTGAGCTCCTCTCGGGTCCTGGTCTTGAGGAGGGTAAGGGTAAGTGGCCTCTCGGAGTCACACAGGGCTGCGGCCAAGGGTCGAGCCCAGGGCTCCTGAGCCCCAGGCTCTCCGTGCCCAAGCCTCTGGGTGCCAGGTCCGGGGCTCCTGAGCCCCAGGCTCTCCGTGCCCAAGCCTCTGGATGCCAGCAGGCGCGTGCACAGCCTCACCCCCCAGGGGTCTCCTGCCACCGACCGGATCCTCCCAGGAAGGGCCCGGGGCGGGGCCTGGGCCACAGCGGGCCCAGACGGGGCAGTCGCAGTGGGGAGCCCCAGGAAGCTGGCATCGGAGTCCTGCGGTCCCTTCACTTCTCTGAGCCTTGCTTTCCAGCCTGGAAGGGGAGCCAGAGGACCCCCAAGCCACTCGCTCCTCCTCCCCTGCCCGGGGCCTGCTGTGCCCATTCCGCCGGTGACCTGGGCAGCCTAAACCCGCACCCCGCCCACCTCTCCTGATGGAGCGACCCCATCAGGATGGTGCTGGCACAGGGCCTGCTCTGCAGCCTGGGAGGCAGGCTGGCTGGAGCCCACTCCCCTCCAGGCAGCATGCCCCCACCCAGCACAGAGCCCAGGGGCCCAGGGTGCATGACGGTCACGTGGAAACCAGCACGGGTTTAGATGAGCAGAGAGGACCCAGAGCCACCGCAAGGCAGAGGGGCTCCTCCCACAAAGGCGGCCGGAGCTGGGGCCGATTAGCCCTGGGCCGGCAGGAGGGCGGGCGGGATGCACTGTCCCGGCAGCCAATAGCGATGGCGTTTCTTCCTGCCCCAGGCTCACCAGGCGCGCCGCGCGCCTCGCGGCCTCCGCAGCCCGCGCAAGCGGCCACTTAGCCTACGGGGTCAGCCCCCTCCCTCCAAGTTTCGCCACCTGAGAACCCTGAATCAGACCTGCCCGTGGCCAGAAGCCTTCCAAGGACCCGGGGCCCGCTGGCGCGTCCACGCGGGCCCACGCAGGCCTGAGCGGTCTTGTCTCCACGCAAATGCATCTGGGCGTCCGCGCGAGGCGGCAAGATGGAATGCGTGACGGCTGAGGGGGCTGCGAGGGAGACGTTTTAATAAGGCCCAAGATGTAATTACATTACTTCAGGGACTGAACAGATGAGCTTCTCTGAGTCTATCTGCCTTAGATATCAAACACCATTAATGAGATAATAAGGGCCTTTCAATTAATGATTTGAACGGTGGGTGTAATTTTTTCTTTAATGGCAAGACTAATTCACGGCAGAAATGAGCAAGGAGAAAGACCCTGGCAGAAGCCGCTGCTCTGGGCCGCCCTCCACTCACCTGCAGAGCAGGCTGGTCCTGACAGAGGCTGGACTGGGAACTGGCCAGAACCAGTGGGCAGACCGGGGGGTGCAGGCACCCAGCCCGGAGGGAAAGGGCATCCCTGCTGGGCTTACAGCGCCACCCTCCACCCGGAGAAAGGGAGGGAGGAGGGCGAGGAGGGGACAGGGAGGAGGGGGAGGGAGCACTCGCCAGTGCTGCCACGGGTCCCAGGCGCACCCCTCCCAGGACACCAGAGTCCCTCCCCAGCAGACCCTGACTCCACCCCTGGGGGCATCTGAGCCGGACACCAAAGCCCGCGGCGTGGCAGCCCCTTCTATCCGCCAGGCTGACTCTGGGGGCCTGTCTCACACTCAGGCTCTGGGGCCTGGGGACCCCAAGCTGCCCTCAGCAGAGGGGCTCACGACCTGCCTGGTCCCCAACTGGGCACTTTCAGAGATGCCACATGACAAACAATTACAACGCAGCCAAGCTTCACATTAAATGTACCTTTCCATATGCAGACATAAAAGGACTTTTCGAATTTCACGTCGAGGTCACGCAGCGGCCCTCCTCTGGTGCCGAGACAGTGGTGTCGCAGCCACTTGAGTTACTTAAACAGCCCACAGGGGGGACATGGCCTCCATTAAACACGCTCGGTGCCACTGCCCCCACTCCCCCGACGGAGACGCTCGGCCACAGCAGGAAGCCGGACGCTGAGGCCACGGCCACGACGGTGCTCAGGGATCCTGGCCGGCTCCACGCGCAGCCACCCGGCCACTTCCTTCCTCCCAGGCAGGCTCCACAGCGCCGCGGAGAGCCTACCGCTCTTCCAGGGGACAGACCCAACCTCAGCCTCTACACTCGTGTCACCCTGGACCCGGCTGGCTCACTGGCAGGACCCCCTGCCCGCCAATACCAGGTGCGTCTCTTGGTACTGGACGCTGTATCTGGCGGAGCTCTGATTCTGTGTGTCCACTGCAGCCCCTGCCCTGCAGGTGTCCAGCTCCAGCCTGGAGGAAAGGCCGGGCCCACCAGCCTCCCGCGGGGCTTGGGCCAGCATGCCCGCAGCTCCCCAGTGTCCTTCCCAAGTGGACAGATAGCTGGTCCAGGTCAGGCTCCCCTCCGCCAGGGGCAGAGCGGCCTCGGGGACAGGACTCCCTGCTGGAACCTCAGGGTGGCTACAGGCCAGGGCCTGACAGGGCAGAACTCACTGCTCCTACCTTCCGCCACCTGCCTGCCCGCCTGCCTGCGGGACACGAGCACACAGCTGTCGCCTGCCACGTGCCCAGCACCGGGCAATCTTCATTCCTGAGCTCCACCATCTCACCCGGGGCAGCTCGTGGCAGGGGTTCCGCACCCCTGGACCTCCCGGTCAAGACGTTGCCAGCAGCTGGCCCCACCCACATCCACGCATCCCCCACCCCTGAACACGCGTGACTCAAGGGAGCACAGGACAGCCTGACGCGCTAAAGATCGCTTGCCGACTGACCCAATGTTGTCTTTAAAATGCCTTGAAATGATAAAGAGAGAGACAATTGATCTTCACGCTGGCATTTCCTGACATTTGGCGTGTCAAATGAACACAGGGTGAGACACAAAGCCACGGAGCGTTAACCCGTGGAAGGCCACTCAGCACGGAGCGTTGGACCGGTGGCCGTTCCAACCACCCAGGAGAAGGGACCAGGCCGGGAGCTGATCAGTGCATCAGGGGCCCGAGGGCACCGAGGCCAAGATGCAGGTGGACTCGTCCAGGAGGGGCTGGATCCCCGAATGCAGGCAGGACAGAAGCAGCGAGCTGAGGCGCAGCACGCGGACATAGGGCCACATGGCAGGGAGCCTCCGTTTCTACCAGGCGGTGGGACCCGCTGGATGACAGGGTCCCAGGGCACATTTGGCGGGAAACCTTGCGGAACCTTCTCACTGAGCCGGCCCCCTGGCTTCAGGGTAGAGGGAAGGGCTTCGGGGGCGGGGGGGCAAAGGTGGGCAGGGCACCCTGCCATTCTTTTTCAGGCCCGTCTGAGCAGGACCCCCACCCTGACCCGCACACTCAGCCCCAACCTCACCAACGGACTCCCCTTTCGGAGCAGGCGGGTACCCGACCCGCGAGTCCTCAGTTTCCTCCCGTCTCCGGCGCAGGCCTTGTCCACCCCGGCCCGCCTGGCCCCCGTGGGGGTGAGGAGTCCTGAGACAGAAGCATAGGGAGGGCCCGGGGCAGGGGGCAGTGGGGACATCAGAGCAGACAGGTAACACCCTCGGGCGCCACCCTTGCCCGTCCCCACTCAGGCCCCGCTGAGCAGCGATCGCAGGAGATGAAGAGAGCCCGGGCAAGCAGAAGCCCCACCGCCAGGCCCTCCCACAGCCAGGACGCGGGGTGCGCGGACGCAGCAGCCACCACGCACGCACCGAGCCCCCGCGGGCCGACTGGGGGTTGCAGACCAGGCCCTGCCCTCGTTCACAGCCTCCCATGGCTGCAGTCACCACAAACGCACGGGAAGCCGTTTCTCCCCACGAGGCGGGTCACCCATCAGCAGACACGCAGCCACTGATTACCTCACCCGAAACGTTTACAGGCCTCAGAGCTCCCGAGGGCCACACAGAGATGGCCCGTGATTTCTGTGGAAGCTCTGCGCTCTGTCCATCAAATGTTAATTGCTCTCCCACTGAATGAAAAATGAGAACGCTGCCGTTTTGTGTGCCTAAGGGACGTGCCCTCCTCTACATCGAGAACCATGCCAGCTCCCACGTGGAGGAATTTCCAAGGTCACAGAGCATCTCTGCTCCCACGCTGCTGGGTCACACATCCCAGAGACGGCCGGGCAGCAGGGACCACCCGCCTGGGTGCTTCGCCCCCGCAGCCCACCAACAGCAGGGCCAGGGCCACCCAGCCCTGCACAGGGGCTGCAGTCAGACCTCCAGCCCCGACCCCATGTCCTGGAATGCCAAACGGAGCAGCCTGGGCTTCTGGATAAAACAGAATGATCTTCTGGGGAAGCTCGCTGTCAGCTGCTTTATAAGCTGCGCTTACGACCCAGCCGAGGAGCCGGGCAGCGCCAGCCCCCAGCTCACCTGCATCCCCGTGGGAGAGGAGGCACATGCAGGGGCAAACGGCCGCTCAGGGTCTAGCCCTACTTCCAAAGGCGACTTCAGTCACGTGTGCTTGAGTGGGGGATGGTGGGGGCCTAGGCCACCCACCCTCCCTGGGCCCTGAGTCCTACTCTGAAACACCCCACCGGGGCTGGGACAAGGTCAGTGTGCCAGGCGCACCTCCAGGGGCCAAGACTGCACGTGGAGCGCCTCCTCCCTCAAAAGACCCTACAGAATCTGGTCAGAAAAGGGCAGGCGGAGGGGAGAACCGGACCCTTGGCACGGGCACGGGCTCGGGCTCCCTGGCTCTAGCGGGTGGGAGGCAGGATACGGGTCGGGGGAGGAGGTGGCTCTGGATACCCTACATGCACAGCCCATGGGCGGCGTGCAGACAGAGGTGGGATGCGGTCCCCTGCTCGATGGATGGTACAGCGGGCTCCAGGACCAGAGCTCAGGGCAGGGCTGACCGTCTGCTCTGCAAGGGACCTCCCTCCAGCCAGGGCACCCCGCAACCCTCATGGAGGTTCATGGAACTGGACACGAGACCGCCGGCCTGGGCCAACTTCACTGAGCTTCTGGGAACTGGAAGCGGGAGCCACGCCCATGCCCTGCTCCCCAGCGCCTGGGCCGCTGGGCCTTCCTCCTCAAGACGCTCCTCGGGAAATGACCAGTCTCCGGAGATGACACGGCGGCAAACCACGGACCTGCGCAGAGGGAGGCTCTTGGAGCCTTTTCTGGGGATTTCTGCTGCTGGATGCCCGGGCTGCCTCCCGTGGACACAGCATCATTTTCCTGAAATGTCACAACTGCAGACATGATTGCCCTGTGCCCACCAGGGCCCCAGAGGTGCTTTATTTAATTTGTTTTCTCTTCTCCTTGCCTTTCCCACTTAGTTCAATTCCCCACATCACACTGAGCATTCACAGCCTGGCCCCCATCCATCCCCACGACAGCCAGGCCTGAGTCTGATCCGAGTTCGGGGGAGAGTGACTCGCCCCTCCTTGGAGTTGTGGCCACAACAGCTGCCAGGTTGAGCTGGTCCCCTGGCCCCGGTGAACCTCGAGGTCAGTGAGCAGGGCCCTGAGAGGCTGCAAAAAGTCCCCAGCAGCCGCCCAAGTGGCGCCCTCCAGTCCTAACAGGCCAGGAGGGGTGGATGCTGTCCCGCCGGGCACCTCCTCCTGCGCAGCTCAGGGGCCCCCGCGTCCAGAGCAGCTCCTGGCGGCCTCAGGCCCTGGCAGCACCACCTCCGTTTGGGAAGCAGGTGGCAGACATGGCAGGCAGAGGGGCAAGGCCCCTGTGTAAGGTCACTCCATGGTTTCAGGCCCCTGTCCCAGCTGGAACTCAGCCATTTCTCGGGCCCACAAGGCTCAGCGGCCACCCTGCACTGGGGTCTCAAGCTGTCCCTGGGACGGGCCTTGAGCTCGGGCACTCTCGAGCGCTCTCACACCCCCGGCTCTTTCCTACCCGCCTCCCCCAATGAGGCAGGCCCCCAGGGGAGCAGGGACGAAGCAACGTTTGCCTGCGGCCTCCCGGAACCGTTCCCCAGCCAGAGGCCCCGGTGAAACCGAGGCAGGAACCCTGTGACGGTGTCAGCCGGGGACCCGGGCCCCTGAGTCACCCATCCGTGAGGTGAGCGCCGGCTGGGCACACAGGGGTGGCTGCTGGCCGCCGCCGCCAGAGAAGCCAGGCCTTCCCCCTTTATGTGAATGGTCCGGCTGGCTGGCAGGCTCTCCCGTGCCTGTGTGGATGGTGGCCACTGGGAAGCCCGGATCCGCCACCTGCATCCACTTCCCACACTCTGTCACCCGGCCCAGCGCCTGCCTCTCTCTGCACCTCCATGTGCCCAAGCAGAGCAGGGAAAAATGACCTTGTTCTCCCACTGACCACCTGAAGCAGGGCAGGCTGGGCCCCGGGTTCTGCAGGCTGGGCAGAGGCCGTCCCTGCCCAGTGTCGTCTCCCAGTGGCCAGGATGGAAGGCCTGGGCAGTAGAGGCGGGGGGGTGGCCGGGTCTTCCCCATGGCCCCCGGCGGGACAAGCAGGGCCTGCAGGGTTGTCGGAGAAGCAGGGGGGCTGAGGGACCACAGGCCGGCTGGCTGCCTGCCGTCACCACATGCCGCCCGGGCGGCAGGGCCTCCTTCCCTCCCTCAGCGGGAAGAAGAGCTGCTCGAGGAGGTGAAGGGGCCGGGGGTGCAGAGCCTGACCACGGGCCTCCTCACCGCACCCCCGATGGCCCGGGCCTCCCGGGGGTCAATGCCGCACACACTACGTGGGCACACGTCGGGGCGAGGACGGGCAGGCACTCAGCCCGCCTGGAGCCCCTGGGTCGAGCAAGCACAGAGCCTCTGAGGAACGGGGACTAAGCGGCTGAGCCTCATGGGTCAGAGAGGCTCAGACACCAGCCCGGGGTCGCACGGCACCCAGGTGCCGGGCAGCCAGGCTGTCTGATGGCGTGCCCGTCCCTTTCCTAACGCCCCACTCCCCACAGCCATCGCGAGGCTCCCAGGGGCCCCCAGGCCACTGTGCCGGGGATGCACGCAAGCAGCCCAGGTGTCGTCTCTGGGGAGCCGGTGACGTCAAGCTTAGCAAGCTGGTGTCGACAGAGCCCAGGCCCCCCGTGACTTACATTCCCGGCCGCGGGGTCTCAGCCTGCAGGTCAGCGGCTGACCACGGGTGGCACGTTTCAAAGCTCCTCCGCAAACGACCCTGAGAACTAAAGCTAACTGCCCCCTCTCCCCAGGCAGGGGATCACACCTGGGGTCTTCCTGGAAAGGCATTTACTTACTTGAAAATCTCTTTCTTCCAGTATTTCTTTCCTCCATCTCACGAGAAAGGCAGCGCACACGTACAGGTGGAAATTGGCGAAGCCCTCGGGTTCCGACTGCAAGACAGAACAACGGAGAAGGTCAGGGCGCAGCCCCCACAGGCCGGCCGGGAACACGGAGCCGGCCAGCCGGCACGCCGATACGCAAGGCCTTCACTCCTGACTCTCGTCTCATTAAAACAAAGACGGTTTTCTCTCTGATCTGGCTGCCAGCCACAGCGGACGTGCAGGGTGAGTAGGCCCCGTGGCTTTTCTGCATAGATGATGGGCAGTGATGGCAGAAGGCGGGTCTGAGGGGCCCCCACTCCACGCAGCCCTGTGGGAGGGGCCCCCACTTTCCCCACAGGGGCTGATTTCTTGGCCCCGGCCGGGAGGCAGGCAGCAGAGCAGGAGCCCCGCCAGGGCACTGCCTGGCCAGGACGCTGACCACAGTGTGCACAGCAGGGACGCTGCAACCCCCTCCTCAGCCGCTGCCTCAGCTCAGACAGACGCCGCCAACGTCCGCAGCTAGGGTGCCCAGGGTGCCACCTGCACCGCGGTGCCATGTCGGTGTGACAGCTGCGTGATGCTGCCAAGTTTACGAAGTAAAAAAATAAAATAAAATCCACATTGCACAAGATGCCGACACCCTCTGGGAAAAAAAATACTAGGTGAGGAAGAAGGATGAGGAACACCAGGGGCACTCAGGGAGGGGCTGGTGCACTAAACACAGCGTTGTTGCCTAACGTGACAGTCAGAGACCCAGAGAAGGACATCCGTGCAGACATCGCAGTGGAGGGGGAAGGCAAAGGCCCCGAGGCTCAAGGCTGCCTGGCAGGTTCCAGACACAGCGAGGAGGTCAGGGCGGCTGTCCTGGGCCCCTGACCTGCTCACCTCACTCCTCAAGGTCCTGGGCCGCACTCCCCAGGAGGGAACCAAGCTCCTCTTTCCGGCTGCTTCTGAGATGCCCTGTTGGTCTTGGATGTTGCGCATTTTCCTTCTAATATTTATTCTGCTGGACCTACTCTGAGCGGGGGGAGCGTTCATCAGTTTTGGAAATCTGTCACCCATGTGCCCAGGCAGACGTCCACGTGCATCCCCCTCCCGCTCTCCGTGTTTTCTCGGAAGCTTGGTGAGGCGGGTGTGAGGCCTTTCTCCGTGCTCTCCACTTCACTCAACCTCTCTGCCCCTAAGCTCCACCTCTCGTCTCTCCAGGAGACGCACTTTCTTCAACTCTGTCTTCCAGTTCACTAGTCCTCTCTTCAACTGGATCACAACTGCTGCCCGACTCATTGTTACATTTGAAACTTGCGAGGCTTCTCAGACCGGCTTTGTAAACTGTGAGTTTCCCTCTCCTCCCCCTTTCTCGCTCACTGTGCTCCTTTTCATCCCTTTGAGAGTGCTGAGCTCGTTTTCCAGCACATGGCAGGTAACTCTGAACTCCGCAGTCTCTGTGGCTCTTTCTGCAGCCTGTTCTCTCTGCTGAGTCTCACTGTTGGGAGACTGCCTCCTGGCACGTTAGTGATTCCCCCTCTAGGAGCTTGTGTTTGATGAAATAAATTTACTGTTACGGCAGGACAAAAAGTGTCTAACACAAACTCCTCTCTGCCTGGGCCACTGCTCCTCGGTGGCGTGCACTGTGCCCCGACACGTGAAGCAGACCCCCAGGAGACACGGGCAGCCTGCTCCCCTCAAGAGTAGCTCTCCCCCGGCGCCAGCAAGGAGCCTCCTCAGGAGACAGCAGGTCTTAACCCTGTAGGGCTCAGGATGACCTACCATTTGCCTCGTACTGCAGATCTGGAGTAGGCAAACTGTCAATCTGCCGTTGACGTGGAACTCCTCTCAAATATCTACTAACATATACCTGTGCTTTAGCTTCTGATGGGAGGAACAGTCCTCAGAGCTTTCTGAAAGACTGCCTCCCAGGTTATTAGCCTCAGGTTGGCCTGAATAAATGTCTCCACGTCTTTCTTAGCATGCATGCATGCATGCTAAGTTGCTTCAGTCATGTCTGACCGCAACCCCACGGACTGTAGCCTACCAGGCACCTCTGTCCATGGCAAGAATACTGCAGTGGGTTGCCATTCCCTCCTCCAGGGGATCTTCCCGACCCAGGGATCAAACCCTCATCTCTTATGTCTCCTGCATTGGCAGGCGGGTTCTTTACCATGAGTGCCACCTGGGAAGCCCCTTTTTTCTTAGATTGACTGTCCACTCATGGAACTCCCATCTGTTGGAAGTCTTTGAGATGTGTATCGAAGAAATTTTTCTTTAGGGGGAAAAAAAATTCTTATTTGCTTCTGCCAGAAGCCAAAGGCCCTCGCTATTATCCCAAGACTGGCTTCAGCTGAATCTTCAGCTTGAAATACTGTAGAGAAGTAAGTAAAATGAACTGGGGCTGCGAGTCCGTGTGGATGCAGGGCTGTGCTCGGAGGCTCTGAAGGGAGGCGCTTTCCAGCCTTCTTCCCTAACGGCCACGGCCACGGCCGCCCAAGGTGAGCGGCAGCACCTGCTCAGCCCCTGGACGGGCTCCAGATGAGTCTCCTGCCGGGGGCTCCCCGCCACCAGGAGAAGGCCTGGGAATTACCCGCCAGGTGCCCGGGGTGAGCGCCAGCTGCGACGCTGCTCCTTACCTCGCTCGATTTACATTTTCTCGAGGCTTCTGGCCTACGATCACCTCTCTTCCTTTAACACTGTTTTTTTTTTTTAAATACACCAGCACCCCGTAGCGCATCCTGTGACGGGGGACCTCCTAATCTGCTTAACAGCCTTTACTTTATCCTGGGAGTGCAGAGGTCAGCCTCAGGCCAGCCCCTGGACCCACCTCACTCAGAGTTCAGGAGGGTGGGCTGCAGATTCTGTGTCCATAAGACAGGGGTCCTCAACTCCAGGCTGTGGGTCTGCACCTTCAGTCAATCCGCGGTGGCTCTAGGTTCAAGCGCGCAATAAACACCATGTGCTTGAATCATCCCAAAGCCATCCATCTGGTCCATGGAAAAATCGTCTTCCATGAAATCAGTCCCTGGTGCCAACACAGTGGGGAACTGCCGCCATGAGGTTCCCGAGCTGGCGAGCAGAGCACAGCGTGAGCCACGCGCTCACGGGAACACAGCGCTCGGGGAAAGCGGAGGTTTACAGCTTCACTTAAGTGGACTGTTTGTCTTCAGTGACTTGGTAAATTACACTAAAATAGCAATTTAATAAATAGAAATTTCATATCCTAATGGAAAGTGGGCTTCTGCTTTAATGAAGCTTAACCTGGACAATAAATATCACCATCAGCTGCCCAGAGGGGGAGAGACCAGGAGGCAGCAGATGCTCACGTGCCACGGGGCCCATGGCCGGGGTCCCCTCGGAACAGGGGTCTCCACCATCTTTGGGATCCGACACCTTCAGTCGGGGCCTTCCCAACTGCTGCAAAGTCAGCCAAGCGGACCGGCCGCTTCACAACAAGCCCGGGGGATGCGGGAGCACACGGCACTCTCCAGGGACCAGGGACATGCCCCCAGGAAGCCCCCCAGGGGCTTCTGATGACCACAGCGGTCATCCCCAGCACCTCCTGAGGCCCCCAGGGTGGGGCTCCTGATGACCACAGTGGGCATCCCCGGCTCCTGCTCCGGGAGCCACAGCCCAGGGGCCATTTCAGAGCCAGCTCTGGGGAGGGGTCTGCCCTGGTCCTGCCTT